>NW_006921640.1:5911004-5951794 GCF_000298275.1 Orycteropus afer afer
GGCAGTGTTTCGTTCTGCTGTGCATGGGGTCGCTATGAGTCGGAAACGACTCGACGGCACTTAACAACAACAACAACAACATGTTATATAGCAACCAAATCTATTACCCATAGTATTTTTACCTGAAGGAAGATGGGGCCTTCCACTTTTGTAAAGATTTACTGCCTTGGAAACCTGATGGGGGTTGCTGTGAGTCAGAATTGACTCAATGACTCGATGACAGTCATTTTGGTTTGGTTTGGAGGAAACAAAACCGCTGTACCCTGCTCAGAGATGCCTGCTGACCACCACTCTGAATGTGTGTTGCTCTCGAAGTCCTGCCAGTAATCCAGTATCCCACATCAGGCTGCTGAAACTTTCAGGAGGAAGGGCTGTGGCAGGACTTTGGGAGAGCAACATTATCAGCAGCATTCTGGAGAGAGCAACACAAATTCAAAGCAGCAAGGTAGGCCGCCATCTTTTGAGTGGCAAATAGAGAGGGGAAGGACTTCACACTAAGAAAGAAGAGCCAGGAGTTGAGCATGTCCTTTGGACCTGGGGACCCTGAGCTGAGAACCTCCTAGACCCAGGGGAAGATTGATGCCAAGACACATAGAGATTTCCAGGGGACGCTAGGCCCACAGATGTTGAAAGGAGACAGGGACCTTCCCCCAGAGCTACCATAGGGAGAAAGCCTTCCCCTAGAGCCCTGACTTGGGACTTCTAGCCTCCTAAACTGGGAGGATAAATTTGTTTGTTAAGCTATCCACTTGTATTTCTGTTACAGCAGCACTAGATAACTAAGACATTTGACATTAGCTTATTGGAATCGCAAGGAGCTCCAGATGGAACCCCTGGCTAACAGTGACCCCAAACTCTGGTGCCTGCTGAGTTTGCACACCACACATGTGTATCAGAGAAGAGATTCCCAGAGGATAGGATGGACTGACTCAGCCACCAGCCAGCTCAAATTCTAAATGTCACCTACCCTAGCCTCTGCTTTTCTAGATTGAGTTCTTGAGATTCACATTTTCTTTCTGCTCTAGCCTCCTCCAAGGCCCTCCCAGCCCACAAGTGGTAAGAAGAGAAAGCGGGTGAGCGATGACATTCCGGACTGCAAAGCTGTGAAGCCTTTGTTGAGTGGCGCCATTCCTGTGGAGCAATTTGTACAGACCTTAGAGAAGGTGAGTAGGTTCCTGACACCTGATGAATTCAAGCTTTCAGTTTATGCTGCCACCTCACCTAGCCTCCCAGTCTGAGCTACTGCCCCTGTGGCACCTGCATGGTTTAGAGTCATGCCAACAGCAGAACTGGGAAGAAATCAGAATCAAGACAAGAGAATGCCCTCCTTCTCCTTGTGTGTCCCAGTTATTTCTCTTCCAGCCCTTTCCTAGCCATCAAGTAGTAGGTAGTTAGAAAAATTCCTCTTCAAACCCCATTTCCTGTGGGAACTGGACTGAGAAAAAGCTTCTCTTAAAAGACGCAGATGTGACAGACTGGGCAGGATGAGAACAGCAAGGCTGAAGAGGGACCATTCCCTCCACAGTGTCACTTGCGTACAGTACCCCTTCTTGTCAGAGAAGTCAGCACAGCCAGGTCACAGCAAATGTGGGTCTCTAAGCTGAGCCAGGATTGAGGCAGGCATTGTGGGCAGAGGGCATCAGTGCTGATAGGCCCCTGGGAGTTCAGGAAACAAGCCCAGCAGTTCCCAGATGGGGCAGGAAGAGAGCAAGTGGGCCGTCATCTTGGAGCACGCTGTCCAACTATCCATGCCACACCCTTCTCCCTATAATCTGTTTCTCAACTATCCATGCCACACCCTTCTCCCTATAATCTGTTTCTCCCATTGAAGTTATTCTTGACTGCAGTTTTAAACCATATTTATAGTTCAATATATTTAGTTAAATTTCAGTTGCAGGACTTTGGGTACCAGTGTTTAAGCATTGTTGTTGTTATGTGCCATCAAGTCAGACCCGACTCATAGCGACCCCTCCTTGGGTTTCCAAGGTGGTATCACTACGGAAGTAGATTGCCCAACCTTCCTTCCGAGGAGTGGCTGGTGGATTTGAACTGCCAGCCTTCTGGTTAGCAGTCAAGTGCCTCCTTGATAGGAAGGAATTGGCTAAAAATTATATTTATGGTGCTTCTTAGAAGAACTGCAATTAACTCTAACAAATAATTACAAGAAAGGAGATGTTCTTCTGTTAAACTCCTTTTTAATCTGCCTTTGTCCAAACTAAATATCTCAATTATGGAGCTCTTAAATGCTTTCTTTTTATTAGAATTTGTTTTCTCCACTATTATTTTTTTTCCTCATTCAATTTCTTCATCTTTTCATTTCCCCCAGAAGAAAAGCTAAATTGTTGAGTTCTTTTAGACACACACAAACTATGTGATGTAGGTGAATTTACTTGCATTTGCTTCATTGACAAGCCAGAAGTGCTTTTGGTCCATACTGACAAGTCTTAAGCTTGACTGACTTATTAAAAACTAAACAACTTGCTTCCTAGAAAGCAATTCCTCTAGCAGTTTACCCCAAGGACTTAACCTTGAATGTTCCCGTCTGCTGTTTCTGCCTCATCTCACTGGAGGAGGAGTATCAGTAACTGTCTAAAACTACAATGTGCTTTCTGTAACTAAATGTGGAGCATCTCCCCAGGTCAGTGTCCTTTACCTGTTTTGTGTCCCTTTCAGGCAAATCACTCTTCTTTCAACTTTTCTTCTTTCTCAACTGTATGTTGAGATTTGTAAGATTCCTTAATCAGCATGAGATATAGCTAGAAAGGTATTTGCTATGCTACTTTATCTCCTTCTCCCTTCAGAGGAATTTGCTGATTCCCATGATCAGTGATGTCCTGCTGTCAGGACTGGCATTTTCCTGGGATCTCAGAACAACAGCTGAGACTTAGGAAGGAGCCTTGTTACCAGGAAACATGGGCATGGTACTGAGGCTGATGACAGGAACATCGTAGAACATAGGTGCTTGGATGTGCTCCTCAAATAATTTGCAAAAGCTTGAGCAGGTTGTAGAAATTCTGTCATGTTTGCATGAGATTTTGCATGTCTGGGAGTTGTTTTGTGTGGGTGTGTGGGTGTGATTTGGGTGAAAGTTCAGAGAGCAAATTCACTTTCCATACAGCAGTTCACACACACTTTGTCTCATGACTTTAACTACAATTTATCCCAATGCAACAGCTCCCCTCCCACTTCCTCCGGATAGTTACCTCTTCCCAGTGTCCATCCCTCCATGCACCCGTCCCCTGAGCTGTCTCCCTGTGCATACACAGCCCTTCTTTCTCCCATGATTGTTCTCTCCAAGGAGTGTATCTACCTAGTGTAAATGTTCATCTCATATGCCTGTCTTTCGTTTGGCTGAAAGCCACAGGTATGGGTTCAATTCCAGACCTGAAGGGCAGCTAGGGGCCATAGTCTCAGTGGTTCCACCAGGCTCTGTCAGACCAGCAAACCTGGTCCCCCTTTTTTTTGCAAATGATTTTGAGTTTTGTTCCACATTGTTCTCCCTTTCTGTCCAGGATCTCCTACATAGATCTCCTTCCAAGTGGTTGACATTGGTAGCTGGGCATCATCTAGTTCTTCTGGTCTCATAGTTGTATAGGCTATGTACATGGTGTACAGGTCACAAGGACCAATTGTTTCCATGAATCTTTGGTTTTCTTCATTCGTCTTTGCTCTGGACAAGGAGAGACCCATCGTTGCATCTAGATGGCTGCTTGTAAGCATTTAAGATCCCAGTTGCTACTCACCAGAACAGTGTTTTGTGCAGTATGTTATTGCCAATTGAGCTTGATGTCCCCTGCCAACTATGGTCCCGAGCCCACAAGTTCAGCTACTCATGGGAGCATCTTTTAAAGTATATTGAAACTGTGTTGACTTCTGTTGTTGGACTAGTAGGCTCTATCACTAGTCTGAAGAGCTGTATTGAAGAGTGTCAAAAATTTCAGTTCCTAGAATGTTTCATCAAGTCTGAAGTATTTTTAGAGCCTTCAGTTACTGAAATATTAATCCTATCTTCTTAGTCAGCCCCTTGTTTTTCAGAATACTATCAATCTCCCTTTTTCTTTTCTTTTGGAGCAGCATGGCTTCAGTGATATTAAGGTGGAAGATACGGCTAAGGGCCATATTGTCCTGCTCCAGGAGGCAGAAACACTGATCCAGATTGAGGAAGACTCAACTCATATCATTTGTGACAATGACGAGATGCTCAGGGTACGACTGCGGGATCTTGTCCTCAAATTCTTACAGAAGTTCTAAATGAGCATCTGGGCCATTTCCAATTCCCTGAAATATTAAGAGTCTGTCACAGTGGCTGCCAGTGCAGGTAAGCTGAAGAAGGGGACAAAGAGCTGTTAGGTATCTTTGTGAAACCTCTGTTTAAGTAATGAAGAAGTGGCCCTTGCATGAAATAATCTGGAGTTAACGACCATCATCTTCTAGCCTGAATTCCTAGCAAGAACTTTAACTGTAGACTCATCTTCTTCCCATTTCTGGCTCTCTGGAAGAGCCAGGGTGGTCAGGCAACAAGATGAGGAGCAGCATAAATGTGACAGATACAGCTTTCTGAGACTTTAATAGTGAAGAGAAGGGAAAAGATGACTGACTGGTTGTCTTACATGGTGTGTGTTTGTTTTTCATAGTTTCTCAGGCCTTAGCTGGAACTAGTCTTACTTGGTTGCCTACAGTGCTGCACCTAAAAAGAAAAATGATGCCAAAAAATTAGGAAAATGAATCCATGTATCTGTTTTTTTTTTATTCTGAGATAATTTTGTTAATAAAACTTATTTTTATAGAATTACCTGTAACTCTGTTGACCATATGATTTTTATATTGATTTATGTATGAAAATATACATAACAGCATACACTTCAAAAACACCACAGCATTAAGTCATATAGCCTAGCACTGTTTACAGATTTCAAGTATATTTTTTTTTCAAATTGTATGAAAACATGCATATGTGAGCTGTGTCTCTGAAAATCACTGACAGGGATTTGTCACACTTGCCTCAACCTTACAGCTACCAGCTAGTTCAGGCTTCACCAGCTGTTCTTTACCCATTACTGCCATTCCCACCGATCATCAGGATTCTCTGTTAGGAGAATGGGAAGGAAACTCAGATAACCCTAGATCCACTAGTAATACAGCTTTAAAGAAAAATAACTTCTCACAAAAAATGACTACATTTGATGTAGTGCTGCCTCTGCACTGTTAGATATTAATAGATTGTACCTAATCTACAATAACATCTATCGTAATATATGCCAATATTGCACATATTAAAATGTTGGGGGGGGACCACTCTTAGAATTGATGAACTATGGTAGTAGGCCAACTCAGCCTAGTGTTCACACCGTATTTTTAGACTGGATGAAATTCATTCTGCAGTCACTTCAATTCTGTTCACAGCTGACCATCACAAAGGGATTTAGTGGTTTAGTGGTCCGAGAACTATATAAAACTACTGTGGAACTACAGTTCAACCTTGAATATATCACACTTGAATTTAGAGATAATCTCAAGAATAGATCTGACACACTGAACACTAATGACCTAAGACCATACAAGTTGTGAGGTGTCATGAAGGACATCATACACAAAGAAAACAAAAAGTCATTTAAAGCACAAGAAAGAAAGAAATGACCAAAAGAGATGTCAAATAAGACTCTGAAACTTGCTCTTGAATGGAGAGTAGCTAAAGCAAATGGAAAAAAGGATGAAGTAAAATTGTTCAACAGACGATTTTAAAGGGTGGCTTCAGAAGACAAAGTATTAAAATGAAATAAATGTGCAAAGGCCTGGAGTTAGAAAACCAAAAGAGAAGAACACACTTGGCATTTTCAAGCGGAAAGAACTGCAGAGAAAAATTCAAGCCCCTAGTTGCAGTATTGAAGGATTCTGTGGGCAAAATACCAAACGACACAGGAAGCATCAAAAAGAGAAGAAAGTAATACATGGAGTCACTGTACCAAAAAGAATTGATTGACATTCATCCATCTCAGGAAGTAGCATTTGATCAAAAACTGATGGTATTAAAGGAAGAAGTTTAAGCTGCACTGAAGGCACTGGTGAGAAACAAAGCTCCAGAACTGACAGAGCACCAGTTGAGATGTTTCAACAAACAGATCCAATGCCGGAAGCACTCACTGTTCTTCACCAAGAAGTTTGGAAGACCTCACCAGCTGACTAGAAGAGATCCGTTATTTGTACCCATTCCAAAGAAACATGATCCAAAACAATGTGGAAATTACCAAACAATATCATTAATATCACAAGCAAGTAAAATTCTATGGAAGATGATAGTTCAAAAATAGTTGCAGCAAAACATCAACAGTGAACTGCCAGAAATTCAAGCCGGATTCAGAAGAAGATGTGCAACAAGGGATATCACTTCTGATGTCAGATGGATCTTGGCTGAAAGCAGAGGACACCAGAAAGATGTTTACTTGTGTTTTATTGACTGTGCAAAGGCACTCATCTGTGTGGATCATGACAGTTTATAAATAACACGGTGAAGAACGTGTATTCCAGAACACTTCATTTATGTTCATGCAGAATATGTGCATAACAAAGAGGCTGTTTGAACAAAACAAGGAGATGCATGGTTTAAAATCAGGAAAGGTGTGCATCAGGGTTGAATCCTTTCACCATATTCAGTCTGAATGTTGAGGAAATAATCTGAGAACCTGGACTGTTTGAAGAACATTGTGGAATCAGGATCAGAGGAAGACTGATTAACAACCTATGATATGCAGATGACACAACTTAGCTTGTTGCAAGTGAAGATAAGTTAAAACACTGCTGAAGAACAAAGACTACAGCTTTCAGTGTGGATTACACCTCAACATAAAAATTCTCACAACTGGACCAATAAACAACACTACAATAAATGGAGAAATTTACTAGAATAAACAGAAATTGTTACAGATTTCACTTTATTTGGATCCATAATCATTGCCTATGGAAGCAGCAGTCAAAAATGTATTGCATTGGGCAAATCTACTGCAAAGACTTCTTTTAAATGTTCAGAAACAAAGATGTCACTTTGAAGACTAAGGTGTGCCTGACCCAGGCCATGGTGTTCTCAGTCACTTCATATGCATGTGAAAACTGAAAAATGAGTAAGGAAGACCAAAGAATCGATGCCTTTGAGTTACTGTGTTGGTGAAGAATGTTGAATCTATCATGGACTGTCAGAACAAACAAATCTGTCTTGGAAGTACGGCCAGAATGCTCCTTAGAAGTGAGGATGACAAAACTTCAGCTCACATATTTTGGACATGTTATCAGGAGAAACCACTCCCTGGAGAATGACATCACATTTGGTACAGTAGATGGTCCACGATAAAGAGGAAGACACTCGGTGAGATGGAATAACACAGTGGCCCTTTAGTGTGGGATGGCACAGGACCGGGCAGTGTTTCAGTCTGTTGTACGCAGGGTCACTGTCCTGGTTTCCTAGTGCTGCTCTGACAAGAATATACCACAAATGGGATGGCCTTAACAAACATGAGTTTATTCTTACAATTTGGAGGCTTTAAGTCCAAGTTCAAAGTGCCAGGCTCTAGGGGCTGGGTGAAAGCCCCTCAACCTTGGGGTCCAGCTCTGCCTTCTGCTCCCAGCCCACTGAAGCTAGAGGCATTTCTTCACTCAGACAGCTGTTGGCTGCTGAGGCTGAGAAACCCCAAGGTTGACAAGTAAAAAGCACAGTCCAGTCCCGATGTTACCAATCCACACAGCAGGCCATTAACTTAAGTCCATTGTAAGTCCCCAGGTCGACAGAGCATGGCAGGCTGCTGAGCAATGACACAGCTACAAGCAGGGTCCAAGCATGCCATAGGCTCGAGACCATTCCCCAAGTCTTTTCCTTATATGTAGGAAGCAGACCACATACCCAAAGGCAGCTAACCCAGCTGCTTGTGGTAGATCCCACCATGGAGTTGATTGCCAGTCTCCTCATGGGGTTTAACTACCACCAGCTGCCCAGCCACTCAACCAGGCCCAGCCAAGTTGACACACAAACCAAACTACCACAGTCGCCTTCAGTCAGAACCAAGTCAACACCATGTAACAACATGGAACTAATTTTATGGAAGACTGATTGCCAGTTCTCTCTCTGGGAATGATCGTATCAACAGGAATGAGGTCTTTGTTAGGGAAGCAAAAGGCAACTTCCTCTTTGCCACCTCTGACATTGCCAGACTTGTACACAGGAATGCTTAAGCAGCTCTCTTTAGATACTACAAGAGCCAACACTAAAGACGAGGACTGATATGACAAGAAATTGATATAACCATGGTTATAAACATTTAGCTTTGTTTTTAGGAGGCAGGGAATTATAAATATGCATTACATATAAGCATGCTCCCTAATGAAACTTTGAGAGAACTGTGTTTTTTATAAATGTTTTAACATTTGGAAAAATGCAAAGACACTAAAAAGTTCAAAAGAAATCAAAGTTGTCTTATTTAAATGTCCTTCCAATGATTCTCTCTAGAAATAACTTGGATTGGTGAAAATCATGTTAAAGGGCTTGACTGGAGAGTCCAAGGCATTGGTCCCTTGCAGGATAGTTACTAAGGAGACAGATAGTACATAAATACACATTAGTCAATAAATACCTGTTGAGTAGGGAATAATTTAAAGACTATGAAGGTTTTAATCAAGTCATCACCACCACTTAGTGACAGAATCAGAGGCAGAAAGCAGCAAAGAATCACAGAGAAAATCTAGAGCTGTCTTTCCAAGTACGGAGAGAGAGCAGTTAGCAACAGCCCCACAGGCATACATGGTAGATAGTGCAGGTTTGGTTCCAGACTACTGCAAGAAAGTGAATACCCCAATAAAGTGAGTAACATGAACTTGGGTTTCCCAGTGCAAATAAATTGTTTACACTACACTTAGTTTACTAAGTGTGCAAAAACATATGAAAAAGTTTGAAATATCGTGAAAATTACCAAAATGTGACACAAGAGACATGACGCACATGCTGTTAGAAAACTGGCGCTGACAGACCTGCTCAACAGTTGCCAGCAAAATCCAAATGACTAAACAGTACTGAAAAACCACTGAAGATTACTGAAGAGCAACCTAATTTTTTTAATTTATTTAAATCTTTCTATGAAGTGGTATATTAAGTGTCTATTGTCATATAATAGCATAGTGCCTAAGGCACTGGACTGCTAACCAGAGGACTGGCGGTTCAAACCCACCAGTAACTCCTCAGAAGGAAGATGGGGCAATCTACTTCCATAGTGATACTGCCTCGGAAACCCAAGGAGGGGTCACTATGAGTTGGGTCCAACTCCAGAGCACATAACAACAACAACAACATTGTCATATAAAGGAGCTCTGGTGGTGTCTTGGTTAAGGCATTTGCTAACCAAAAGGTTGGCAGTTTGAACCCATGCAGCTGCTTTGTGGAAGAAAGATGAGGCAGTCTGCTACCGTGAAAATTTACAGCCTTGGAAACCCAATGATAGTTGCTATGAATTGGAATTGACACTATGACACTGAGTTTTGGGGTTTTTTAATTGTTGCATAACAAATTACTCCAAAATGTAGTAGCGTAAAACAATAGATGTTTATCATTTCACAGTTCTGGTGGGTTAGGAATCTAATGTGGCTTAGCCGAGTCCTGGCCCAGGAACATCTTTCCACAAGGCTACAATCAAGGTGTTGAGTGAGGAAACTAAGGTACAGAGGTTAACTTTCGCAAAGACACATGGCTAGTAAGTGGCTTCTGCCTTACCATGAATGTCACATCTGTGTGTCAGGGATCAGGAGCTGGGCAGGAAGAGGAAATGTGCCTGCTGGTCAATATCTTTTCTTACAAAGATATCAACTACTTCGCTTCTTGATCCCCAGAGAGTTAAGCTTTTGGCCCTCATAGTTGTCCCATAAAGGGAGGAGTTCGCTTTTTCAAACTATGATAAAGTGGCAACTGAAACAAGGGAAAAATTTCCAAGCCTGCTTGAAGACACATTAATATAAGCCAAATGAACTGGTGGGTAGGAAAATGGGAGACTTCTTTTCCCTGGCCCTGAGTTCAGACATGCAGAAAAGTGAATGCTGTCTTGTTGTCTCATGCTACATAGTGGGAAGGGAGGTAAGATCTGGTGTTTTCAATTCACTGCAGTGAAATTAAAGGTAAATAACCTAAAATAGGGTACAGATAACCAACTCCGGTTCTGGACATAAGCAGTGTAGAACTGAGTCAAAAATGTCCAATCTTGTTGGAGGTTAGAACCAGCATCAATCATTGGTTAATTCTCTAAAGATTAAATGCCACAGTCTTCACTGCTCCTTGGTAGCCCATTACAGGTTTTAATCACCTCATAAAATAAGTACTTTACAGATATTAAATATTTTTTGAGTCATTGACCCACAGGTCTTTGAAAGGTATTTTACCCATATATTCTCATTGGACATGTAGAATATTTCTTGTATCTCTTATTTTGATATCTCAGGCAACTGGAAAATAGATAAGTAGCTCCTAAATAGGAGCTCTGGTGGCACAGTGCTTAAGGCATGTGACTGCTAATCAGAAGGTTTAGTGGTTCAAACCCACCAGCTGCAGAATGAAGATGGGCGAATCTACTTCTGTAAAGATTTACTGCCTTAGAAACCCAGTGGGAGTCACTATGAGTCAGGATCTACTCAGTGGCAGTGGGTCTGGTTTTTGGTAGCGCCGAAATAACTAATTCGTGAGTTAGCAGGAATTACCCTTTACCCTTCCTCTAAAACAAACTAGAGTAATAATTTCTAACTCATGTAAGGCTTCCTGACATACAGATATGAAATCAGTCACAAGTAAAAAGTAATTTTAATGTGCATAAGATACAATAAAACACATTATCAACTGAAATAAAAGTTCACTTGTAGTTTATTCATTATAAATCTTTAGTAACTAATTGCAGTGTTCACAGACTTCAAAAATAATGAGCTTTAATGTAACAGTCTTTCCCAACCATCAGTAAGGACCATCCAATCAGTAACCATTTATCAAGCACCTAGTACAATCTTGTGCATTGCGTAGCCTCTCTGATGATTTTAACTCACCAAAGTAACAAAACACAGGACAGCGGCCACTACAAAGAATTACCCAACCTAGGAAGTCAACAGGAGACCTGCGGGCACTCAGCTGCTAACTGAAAGACAGTTCAAACCCACCCAGCAGCTCTACAGGAGAGAGACCTGGCAACCTGCCTCCTGTAAAGATTACAACCTAAAAACTCTATAGGGCAGTACTCCATGGGGTTGCCATGAGTCAGAATTAACTCAGTGGCACTCAACAACATCAGAAACAAACGAGGAGAGAATTCTCAACTCCTTTTATGAAGCCAGTATAACCCCAATACAAAAATCTGACAGACGTTACAATGAAAGAAACTAAAGTTAAATATCCCTCATGACCATAGATGCAAAATATCCAGCAATGCAGGATAACATGCCATGATCAAGCAGGGTCTGTGCCCAAAATGCAGGGATAATTAAACAACTGAAAACCAGTTAGTGTAATCTGCTATAATAACAAATAAAAAGAAAAATTACATGATCATTACAGTAGATACAGAAAACACATATGATAAAATTCAACATCCAAGTATTAAAAATACTTGAATAGAAGGGAACTCAATTTGATAAAGACCACCTACCAAAAAAAAAAAAAAAAACCTACAGCTAGGTGAAATATTAAAACTTTCCTCCAACAGTCAAGAGCAAGGTAAGCATGCTTATCCACACTACTTCTATTCAACATTACACTAGAAGTCCTAGTCAGTGCAATAAGGGGAGGAAAAAAAAAGAAAAAAAGATAGAAAAGAAAGAGGTCAAAATGTCTATTTCCAGATGACAAGATTGTTTATATAGAAAATCCTATGAAATCTATAAAACAACTAGAATTAATAAGTTAGCAAACCTGCAGAATACAAAGGTTAAAATATAAAAATCAACTATTTTATATACTAGCAAAAATTGGAAACTGTAGTTTTTCTCAAAGCAATTCCATTCATACAGTGTAAAAAAATATATGTAACACTTAAGCATAAACTTACTGTTTTGGTTACCAAGTGCTGCTCTAACAGAAATAATACCACAAATGGGACACTTTAACAAACAGGAGTTTATTCTCTTATAGTTGTAGGGGCTAGAAGTCCAAGTTCAAAGTGCCAGACTCTAGGGGCTGGGTGAAAGCCCCTCGACCTTGGGCTTCTGGCTCCTGGTCCCACTGAACATGGAGGCTTTCTTCATTCAGGCAACTGCTGGCTGCCGAGGCTGAGAAACCCAAGGTCAACAAGTGAAAAGGCACAGTCCCAATATTTATCAAACCACACAGCAGGCCATTAATTCAAGTCCATTAAAAGTCCCAAGATCGGCAGGGCATGGCAGCAGGCTGCTGAACAACTCAGGTACAAGCAGGGTTCAAGAGTGCCATCAGCTGGAGACCTTCCGCAAGGTTGCTTCTTACACACTAGAAGCAGCCCACATCCCTAAAGCAGCTACTCAGCTGCTCCAGTAGATTCCACCATGGAGTTACTGACCATTCTCACCATGGGGAATAACTACATCCAGCAGCCCAGCCACTCAACCAGGCCCAGCCAAGTTGACACACAAACTTAACTACCACACTTACCAAAAGAAGTGTAAGGTGTCTACACTAAAAATACCAAAACCTGGCAGACAGAAATTAAAGAAGATCTGAATAAGTAGAAAGATACATCATGTCCACTGTCTTCTTGGATTAGAATACTCTGTATTGTTGAAATGAGTTATATTACTCACTGATCTACAAATTCAATCCCAATCAAAATCCAAGAATTTTTTAAAGAAATTGCAAACTGATTCTATTCATATAGAAATACAGAGCGACTATAATGTGCAAAGCAATCTTAAGAAAGATTAACATAGTTGTAGGACCTACACCACTTTATTTCAAGACTAACCATAAAACTCCATTAACTAAAGACAGCATGGTACTGTTTCAAGGGCCGACAAACCAGCATGATAGAAAAGAGCTTAGAAATAGACCCATGCTTGATACCGGAAAGTCTTTTTAACAAATGGTGCTGTAATGACTACCTATATGTGAAAAAAACCTTAACCTGTGCCACACACTATACACAAATATTAATTCTAGATGGGTCACAGACCTAAATGTAAAGGTAACATCAAAACCTTTTAGTAAAAGTGAAAGGGAGTATCTTCAGTTTAAGCTAGGCAGAGGTTTCTTAGGTTACAGAAAGCAGTTTAAAAAAAAAAAAGTTATAAACTAAACCTCTTCAAAATTAAAAATTTATGCTCATCAGAAGATTCCATAAACAAAATGGATAGGCAAGCCACTAATGGGAGAAAAATATTCACAAAACATACTCTGACAAAGGACTAATTCCCAGGGTAAAGAATTGCTATAAGGCAACCTCATTTTTTTAGTGGAAAAGATTTGCCCTGACATTTCACAAAGGAAATATATTAAATGGCATAAGCACATGAAAAAGTGATTAACATCCTTAGTCATCAGAGAAATGCAAATAAAAACCATAATGAGATATCATTACACATCCACCAGAATAGCTAAAATTAAAAACTGACACCACCATACGTTGGATGTGGAACAACTGGAACTCTTGAACACTGGCAGTAGTACAAATGGTACAATCACTTTGGAAAAACAATCTGGCAGTTTCTTAGAATATGTGTGCGTGTATACATATACATATATATGTATATATAAAATCTGGTGGCCTAGGGCCTAAGGCATTTGACTGCTAACTAGAGGGCTGGTGATTCAGACTCACCAGCCACTCCTCAGAAGGAAGACTGGGCAATCTACTTCCATAGAGATACAGCCTCGGAAATCCTAGGAGGGGTATGCGTCAAAATCGACTCGAAAGCAGTAAGATTCTTTGTTTTTTTGGTCACCCAACAATTCTACTCCTAGATATTTACGCAAGAGAAATAAAAACCTATGTCCACAAAAACTTCTACATGGATATTCATAGCAGATTTTATTCATAATAGCCAAAAATAGAAAAAGCCCAGGTGTCTTTTAAGAGAATGGACAATTTTTGTTATATTCATATACTACTACTCAGAAACAAAAAGGAACAAATTACTAATGCATGCAACAACACTGGATGAATCTCAAAAACATTATGCTGAGTCCTTACACAAAAAAAAATAAAAGAAGATGATGCCTTTCAGATGAAATTCTAGAACAGGAAGATCTAACTAAAGGTGGGGGGCAGGACATTGGTTATCTTTAGCAGGTAGATGTGGGGACTGACAAGGAAGGGGCATGAGGGTAATTCTGAGTTGATGGTAATGTTCTATATTGGAATCGGAATCTGAGTTTTACAGGTGTATCATTTGTCAGAACTCCAGAGAATGTACACTTAAGATTTGGGCACTGCAGTATGTAAAGTTTACATTAAAAATATGGAAACACTATTGACTTCTAGATGATATGTGTATGCATGTACTCAGTTGGATGATGTCAGTGATTTACTTTGAAATGCACCAAAACTAGGATGCCTAAAAGGACAGCAAGAAGGATGGACAGATGGATAGCTATCAAGCAAGCACAGTCAGCCTTCTGTATTCAGACAACCACAGATTAGAAATACTCAGGGGAAAAAATTGCTCCTAAATAGTAATTAAATGGTCAAAGCAATCCCACAAAGACTTACGAAGGGAGCAAAAAGTGCTATTTACATAGCATTTACATTGTACTATATAAGTAGTCTAGAGATGATTTAAAGTATATGTAAGGATGTGTGTACGTAGGTTATACGCAAATACTATATGCCCTTTTATGTAAGGGCCCCAGGCATCCTCAGATTTTGGTATCCACAGGGGGTCCTAGAACCAATCTGTGTCGGACACCAAAAGACACTATATAATTAAAGGCTAATGATGGAATCTAGGTGGTAGCATATAGGTTTATACTATAAAAATTTTTTCCACTTAGCTATATGCTTGAAATTTTCTTAACAAAATGTTGGGGGCAATAGTTTTAAATAAAAACAATTAAAATAGTTTAAATTCTAACATGCAAACCTACAATATGACAGGATTTGCACCCTTTCACAAGTATAAAGGTAGGATAATTTATCTAATTAAAACAAGTCAAGACACAGGTAAAATTTAATAGCAAACCAAACCTGGCCCCAGGCAAGGCTTCCCACCCCAACTTTAATGATCTCTCCTGGAATTGAGTTGGTCTGTCCTTTCTAGTACTCTTATCCCTCTTTGCCAACGAAAATTTAAGTAATACAGATAGTGGATTTAAGACTTCCCAGCCATTTTGTGCCAGACTTCATTAACTACCTGGTAACCACATGAATACAGTATTTGGACAGAACTCTAGTTCTACAGCAGCTTGTGGCAGTTTATGATTTCTGTGCAGCCTCATTCATATTTCTGTCAAATCATTCATTCATTAAAAAACTGCTGAGTATCTATTATGTGCTCTGTTCTCAAGAGGCTTACAATCTGGTATGGCAAACAGAGCAGTAAGCCATCACAGTGCATGGTGTGCTAAAAGACAGGCATTATTATATGCACTGTCAACAGATCTTTAAGGAAGCATGATTTTTTGCAATTTTATAGATGAGATTAAATAAAGCTTAACTTGCTCCTAACCACCCAGTTTAATGGAGAACTCAGGATCTGAGTTTACGAAGCCTAACTCCAGAGCCCATACTCTCAACTACATTATCCTTAACTACTGTTGTTGTTAGGTGCCATCAAGTCCTTTTTAGCTTTATTTTGGTAAATACTGTGGAACAGCTAACATTTCCCACTTCATCTTACCTTGTTAAATCCAAGCCAGAACTAGACAGCAGCAGAATCTCAGTAGGTAAGTTTTCTCTAGTTAGAGTAAGGCAATGACTACAGCTCATGCAACTTATTCAAGTCTCTCTGGCTCCAGGGCGAGCCGTAACAGAGATAGATGGCCACACAATTAAAAGGTTGGCAACCAAAACTGCAGACCACATATAAGTTCCCACCTTGAGAATATCATTTCCCCCATCACCAACTGCAAACCTTCCAAAGCAACAGTCTGACCATGAGATCCCTTTCATTCTTAGAACTGTCAACTGCAGAGCCCAGAAGAGTAACCCCCAACTCATCTCCATCCTTCTCCTCAAAACCCCATTACTCAGGGCTCTCCCTGAGGATGGCTGTGATCCCTTAACTAAGGACAAGTTCTCAGACCTAAGGCACCAAAAAGCTGGGGGCTCTGACAGGTATGAAGCATCAACTATATGCAGATACTTTCGGCGAGCTGCCTGTAGTGAATTATCCATAGCTCACACTGGGGCATGCTCAGCCAGCCCTCTCCTCTGCATGCACTTTAGCTCCCCACCACACAATGTTTTAAGTTACTACTGAAAAATAAAATTTTCATGTTGTGTCACATGCCGTTGTTGTTGCTGTTGTCAGGTGCCATTGAGTCGTTTCCGACTCATAGCAACCCCAAGTACAGCAGAACGAAACACTGCCCGATCCTGCACCGATGCCGTCATACATCCATTTAAGTTACTTAAATGACACCTAAAATCTTCTCAATCTACTCAAAATGACCAATCCCTGACCTAGAACCTGGTAGGACTGCCTGTATCCAGTTCATGAATGTTCACAGCATCACCTAGGTTCAGATACACAGCTGCTTCCGGGACCAAATCATACAGCAAACAGTCATGGTGGGAGTGGTCCCAGTCTCGCCATGTACTGGTGGCTGCCTGGGACCAGGTGGATACTTTTACTCAGGTCTCTTCTGTCCCTGCTGAGGAAAATCACAAAAGACTTCCAAGCTGCTTGATTTAAAGTCTCCATTTATTTTTTCTTTCTTTTTTTTTTTTTTACAAAAATCCAACGTAACACCATTGTGCTCATGATTGGAAAAAGGGTGGGTTGGATGGATGTGGCACGGATATCAAAGAGCTTCCCCCTTCAAAACATTAGCCTTTCAAACCAAGAGCTCCCTGAGCACACACCCAGGCAGCTGCTGGATGGACTGCTCCTACTCCCAGGCAGGACCCCATCGGCTCAGTGAACAGGCTAGGGCTTGAGGTACAGTCCACACAAGACACAGAACCGCTGCCAGGGGCCTGAAAGCTCAGAATGTCATGAGGAGAATCTTGGGGAGGCTACAGCTTAGGTGGATGATCCTCACGGTGAAAAGCAAACTGGCTAATTAGAGAACAATGATGTGTCTGGGCCCTAGGAACAAGAGGTAACAAGAAGTCTTCTCCCCTATGTACAGCCAAGGAAATCCACGTGGGACAGCAGAGCTGTTCTCTTATTTCAGGTGAGTCACAGTTCGGTACAGGTGACATATGGGTTTTCCATTGTGATCAGCATCAATGGCATTCTAAACACGGTACTGTGACTCACCTTAACCCAGCTGGAGAAAGCAGCAGTCATTCTTCAGGGGCACTTAATCAATCACCATGCAATGTCTGACTGCTCAGCCTCTCACTACTGAGGAGTGTCCTTTAAGAGCATGGGCCAGTGTCCCTAGAGCCTGTTGGGAGTCCTTCAAATCAGTGTTCCTTTCAGACCCAAACAGTGCTATCCTCACATTACAACCCTACCTGCAGCACACTTTTATGTCTCAGACCCTTCAGCTTTTCATGAATCTACCAATAACATCAAGGATGCAGCAAGTGGGCTCCACTTAAAGGATCCTAACATACAGATCCTTTCCTGCCAGGTCCCACTGAAAGTCAGTATTTGAGTTCCTCACATTAAAATAACCAAAATAAAATAGCAGCCACATATATAGCTCAAAACACCACTCTTTGGCTCCCTCAAAGGATCAGAAGACTGCTAAAAAGAACAAATTCAGAAGTCAAGGAAAAAGTAACTAGAAAGTTAGGACGCAGAAGTCTGGACCTTTTGGCTGGGTTGCTGAGATGTACGATCAACTTTTGTAGGCAGCTGCCTCCGGCAGGAGAGCTAAAAGAAGATGCCAGTGGAAACCTTGGGACCAACACAACTCCTGGGAGCAGTCCTGTTCCTGTTTGCTGATGAGGAGTTCTTGTCAGCCAAGCTAGCCACAGAGTTGGATAGTAGCTATAGCAAAAAGCCTGGCTTCAAAAAAAATGGTACTTCAACAACATCCATTTGGTACGGGCAGGTCAGAGGAAAATGTATCCCCCAAGACACAGAAGCACAGGATGTCAAGGTCCAGGGAAGACAGAACTGGCTTAAGGCATGTGCTTGACCAGGACAGACCTGAGCTTTTTGTTTAGCTACTGTCAACTTTCTGTGCTCAATTTCATTTGAAGAAATTGGGCTTTGGAAAAATGGTAGAAATCATGTGCTAAATCCCTTAAAAAGACCACTAATTCTCTGTTTGACTCCCCTACCACCAACAACAAAAAATGAGCTTATTTCCATTTCAATCCAAGTAACAGAAATGTAAACCAGGAGTGGAACGTAGCAAATGTGAGGTGAAAATTAATGTTAAATTGTAAGATTGGATTTGAGTGTGTCTAGCAAATCACATCATCTCATATTTTTCTAGCACACATCAAACCTCAGGAGGTCCTGGGCCAACCTGGCATTAGAAGTCCAAAAACTACAGGTAACATAGGATGTCGGTCCAGACAAAGGTGAAGAAGAAGGTGAATTTCACCAAAGTATTAATACCAAGGCAGGTGCCTTGCTGTAGGACTTCCCGGCCAGCCGGGTGGGGATCCTCAAATGATGCTTGCTTGTTCTACACCAGAGAGTAAGCCAACCTACAAGCCACTTCAGACCACAGTTTTCCTATCCTCTTATCCAACAGATGAAACCCTGAAGCCAAACTGCAATCTATTTTCAAACAGGAAAGCAGAACAAAAAATGTCATCTGAGAGTGCTGTCTTTAGGCCTTACTCTTTCCTCATTCTTTGCTTCCTCATTCTCTTCCACACAAGGTAGAGAATGGGAACACAGGGTAAGTAATGGGACAAGCAGTACCTAATGGTGAATCCTCAAAACTACTAAATCCAGCAAAAGGAAATTCAGCTGCTCACAAAGGTATGATCCTTCCCAAAGATTCAGAGGAGAGAATCTGAGTTAGAGACTTCTGATTAGCAACAGAAAGAGCAAAGGAACTCAACAGATCTTATCTCGTCCAAGGTACCACATGAGGGCCAAGTCCATCCCTTTCTTATTTCTACACACAGATACCCCTGGGGAAGATGGAAGATGACTTTTAAAGATAAGCCAGGTCACACAAGGCTAGAATCTATCTCTGTTGAAATTTAGAACATAAGGAGCCTGGTGGGTCCCTCACTTAGTGAAACAGGCAAAATTTTCAAACTCTAACCCCTCCAAAAAATAAAAAATACGTATATGTATATGTATGAGAGTGTGTGTGTGCATACATGTGTATAAGTATATATATGCACACACACAAACACACACACACATATATATAAATAAGCCTCAATGGCAAATCTGAATTTTTTTCTTTTTAAATAATAATAATAGTTGTTATTGAATTTAAAAATCACAAACCAGCCGTCCTGGGCTTATGACTAAGTGAGTGACTATCCAGAGTCCCCATGGTCCTCAGTGTAAGCTATCAGTCAGTGCCCTGTATCGGGAAGCCCAGTGCCTTCTGACCAGGGATCCAGTGGGAGCAGTTCAGAACCTGCCTAGGCCCAGTGTGGCTGACTTCATGATAAAGGCAGCTATTTCTTTTCTACTCCTCCTGCCAAACTCTCAGCAGCAGGTCTGGGCCACCCACCCAGCAGATGTCCCCAAGGTCCTTCAACACCTAGGAACCTTAGGAGCCATCTTCCTCTCTCGGCCTATCCCTCTCCCCAAAACTTGCAATTCCCCTAGATGAACTTGAAGCACTTGGTCTTGTCATGAGGAAGGCGAGTTTTAAAGAGTACAGAGTCCACCCTGAATTGAGTGTACAATAGGGGCATATAGCCATACACCTTCACAAAAAAGTTGATACATTTGTGCCGCTCATGAAAGTGGGAGTCATCATGTGACAGGGCCTGAGGGCATCCTGGGCATCTGAAAGTCCATCGCGAAGTCACCTGTAAAAAGAGAAGAAAGATTACAGAGTGAGAATCGTGGGTGCGAATAACCGCAGAATCTTTGCAGCTTAACCACATCAATGTTTTCATTTCCATTTCCACATTGAAGACACTAAAGCCTTGTGGCTACATGAACTCACAAAGTGAGTTCAGGCAAAGCCAGACCACCAGCCCAGGGCTCTCTTCCTACCATGTATATAACACTTAAGCACAAAGCTCCTCATTTCACCAATCTTTTAAACAGCAAAATATTGCAAAGTTACCAATCAAAAAGGGACTAGTTAAATAATTATAAAATAATAAATAATTATAAAATATCTATTAAAAAGGATGCTTAACAAAGTTATATGTAAAGATACGGGAAAGCAGTCATATTATAATACAGTCTATTGTTACTAATATTATTACCATTCTAAGGAAATTTCAAGCAACTAGAGAAGTATTAATAATAATAAAATCAGAGATAGAACAAGATGGTGAAGTGAATGAAAGCTCCAAATTACTCCCCCAACAACTAATGCAATGAACAATGAATAAAATCAAACACAAACTGAGATCTCAGAACTCCATACAGCAGCTGAGGTGGACAGTCAGGGTGAGACCAGAAGCAGGAGGAAGAAAGGAGACAACACAGAAGCTGAGAGAACCTGCCCACTAACACTGGGAGCACGCCAAACAGGGAACACAGAAAAAGAGCTAATCAGAGGAAGCTATAGCCCAATTTTTTTAAAAGAAGCACAAAGTGGCTGTGGGAGTTTGTGGCCCATGCAACTGGGAGGCAGTGAAGAGAAACCACGGCACTGCAAGAAGAATGCTGTTCAATCTTGCTGAGGCCCAAGAGAGCCAAGCACTAGAACTGAAAGAAACATGAAGGACTGCAGGGCGAAGAGTACTTCAGACTGATGAGGCAAATGACACAAAGGGAAAGGGCTACAGTAGGACACCGTGGACAAGCCTGTTCAGGGACAGTGTGAGAAAAAACAGAGAACTCTGACAGTCACCCCAGAAAAGTCAAGCCCCACCATCTGAGAGCAGCTAAGCCCCCTACACCTGTGTATTTATACTGAATTCCAGAAATTAAGGATCCACAACTTCTTCCTGATAAGCACTGGGAAAAAAAAAAAAAAAAAAAAAAAAAAACCTAAGGATAAGAGTGCCCTCTAGTGATTCTCAGGAGAAAACACCAAGCCCACTGCCAACTGGGTTGATTCTAGCTCATAATATGTTGTTGTGCCACCGAGTCGGCCCCGACTCATAGCGACCCCTTCTTGCGTTTCCGAGGCAGTATCACTATGGAAGTAGATTGCCCCATCTTCCTTCCAAGGAGTGGCTGGTGGGTTTGAACCACCAGCCTTCTGGCTCATAATATAACTACCCTGTTATGCTGAGTGGAGCTACCCCATGGGCTCCCAGGGCTGTGAGTCTTTGCAGAGGAAGGTTGCCACATCTTTGTCCCAAGGAGTGGCTGATGGGTGTGGGTCTCAATCTTTACACTGGCAACTAGGCTCCTGACCCCTACGCTACAAGGGCATCCAATCAGAAGATTTTCCCACAAAAACAAGAATATAAAATTTAAAGCAAAAACAATAAAAAGATAACAAAGTGGCTCAAGTCCAACAAAAGTAGTAAAACACACAAAAGGACAAAAGAAGGACCAGTCAAAAGCAAAAACTGAAGAAGAAGAAATTTCTCCTCTGGAAGGCAGAATATTGCAATGAAGTGTTAATTTTCAGACTATGGTGCTAAATGTGTTTGAGGAAAGTAAAACACACAAAGAAAAGACCCAGCAGAGATCAGGAAACAAAGGGAAGAACAAAATGAGACTCAGTATCAAAACTGAAAATATCACACACAAAAACAAGAGAACTAATGGAACTGAAGAATAAAACAACTCAACTGGAAAAAGAGAAATATTCAACAATAGGTTAAACAGATAGAAGACAGAATAAATGAACTAAAAGACAAAATAAATGAGTTTATTAAGTCTCAAGAGAAATGAACAAAGAAAAGGGAATGAATCCAAAAGGAAATGTGGGATTCAATTAAGAAATCTAACATTAGAATTATTGGAATCCCAGAGCACCATGACAGAAAATAAAGGCATAAAAACGATTTTCCAAAAGATAACGAGAATTTCCCAGTTCTGAACAGAGAACAAAGGCTGTAAATACAGGAAGTTACAAGAACCCCAATTAAAAGAGGCACAGAAAGACCAAATCCATACTATATTCTAATAAAATCTTTGAAAATCAAAGACAAGGATAGACTTCTGAAAGCAGCAAGAGAAAAATGCATTAAAACATACCAGGGGTCTTTCATAAAAATCAGTGAGGCTCTCTCCCCAGAAACTCTACAGGCCAGAAGACAATGGTGCGACATAAATAAAATAAAGCAAGCAACTAGCAAACCAATAATTCTTTACCCAGCAAAGTTGTCACTGAAAAATGAGGGGTAAATCAAGACATTCCCAAACAAACAGAAGTTCTGGGAATTTGCCACAACCAGACCAGCTCTGTAAGTATTATTCAAGGGAGTACTCCAAATGGAAAGGAAGGAGCATTAAATAGATTGTTTCTATACATGAGAAAAATAAAAAAATATGAGAGAGATCTCCAAAACATGCAACATAGACAATCATAAGAACCAAGGATATGGTACTTTCAGGAAAAAAAAAACTCAGTAATTAAATCCTACAAACAATATAACATCAATTTTATAAGAAATATGTACAAAGTAAATTTATCAAATACATATTATATATTGTTAATGGAAACATATCAACAGAAATGGGGGAAGGAGGAGCATCAGGATTGATTCATTATATTAAGATTGCATTTGACTGCTAACCAGAAGTCTGGCAGTTCAAACCCACCAGCCACTCCTTGAAAGGATGATTGGGCAATCTATTTCCGTAGTGATACCGCCCCAGGAACCCAAGGAGGGGTTACTGTATTATTATTATTATTAAGATTGTATGTTAACTGTTGTTCATATGTTAAACACTGTTGTAATTTTAAGTTGTGCAATGAAACATATTGGTAACCACAGAAACAGAAAAAAAAAAAAAAAAGTACAAAACATTCAAAAAACAAATAGCAAAATGAGTGAGGTAGACTCTTCCCTTTCAGTAAGAATCTTAAATAAATAGTCTAAGTGCCCCATGTAAAAGGCAGACTAGCAGAATGGATTAATAAAACATGGTCCATTCTTTTGTTGTCTATAAGAAACAGATCTTAGTTATAGGACACAAACAGACTGAAAACAAAGGGATGGAGAAAAATATTCCATGCAGCCAGTAAACAAAAAAGAGCAGGGGTGGCCACACTGACAGATAAATAGACTTCAAATCAAAATCTATTACAAGAGACAAAGAAGAGCATTACATAATAATAAATGGGTCAATCCACCAAGATGACAAAATAAATTATATATTCACCTAACAGCAATGCACCAAACTACATGAAACAAATACTGACCAATACAAAAGAAGAAATAGATAACTTCACAATAATAGTACCAAAAGCTAGTGACCAACATACAAGAGGTACAGACAACAAACATGAACACCATTACATATACAATACTGCATTATCAGTAATAAAAACATTAATCTATAGGTAGCTACACAGGTAGACAAGCTGAATGATTGGGTATGTCCAGAAAAAAGAGAATATACCCATGACCATGTATAAAGTTGGCAGACAATACTTCTACATACATATTTGTATGTGCTCTAAGAATGTCCATATAAATAGAATTAACAGGGGGCAAAGTTATGATAACTTCTTAGCCACACACCTTGAAAGAGCAAGTAGTTGGACCTGTGGGCTAGGGACTATGGTCTCATGGGACATCGAGGTCAACTGGCATAACATACTACACAAAAACAGTTCTACATCCTACTTTGATGAGTAACGAGTAGGGTCTTAAAAGCTTGCAAGCAGCCATCTAGATGCAATAATAGGTCTCTCCTCATCCAAAGCAAAGAAGAATGAAGAAAACCAAAGACACACAGAAACAATTAGTCCAAGGTTTGCCATGTAGGCAAACCTCAGCCTACATGATCATGAGACCAGAAGAACTAGATGGTATCTGGCTACCATTGGCAACCATTCGGAATGGGATCAGTGTAAGAGATCCTAGATTGAGTGGAACAAAAATGTGGAACAAAACTCAAAATCATAAAATAAAATTTAAAAAAAAAAAAAAAAACAGGCTTATTGGTCTGACAGAGACTGGTAAAATCCCTAAAACTATGGCCACCAGTCACCCTTTGGGCCTAGAACCAAACTCACTCCATGGCTTCCAGCCAAACAAACAGGCATATAGGGTGAACACCAGGTAGGTATACTCTTTAGAAAAATCATGGAGATCAGAAGGACAGTATTTGCACAGGGAGATAGGCCAGAGGGCAGGAATGCAAAGGAAAGGACACAGGGAAAAGGTAACCACATGGAGGAAGTGGGAATAGAGTGGTTATAATATGGGGATTGCAACCAATGTCATGAAACAAAATGTGTATGAACTGCTGTATGAATGTTCTGTAAACTTTAACACACCATGTTCAGTTACAGACAGAACATCCAAAAAGATCACTAAGGACATTGAGAAATAAATATAATAATATAAATATTATAATATAAAGTATAAATATAAATATTATAATATAAAGTATAAATATAAATATTATAATATAAAGTATAAATATAAATATTATAATATAAAGTATAAATATATATATATATATATATATATATATATATATATATAAAGCACTATATTTACATTATAAAACATATGAAAAAGAATAAAGTAACAAATAAATAGAAGTTTAAACATTTACTTAACCAATACTGTGAATTATATTTTACATGAAAACATTCCAGGTAAATCTATCTGACCAAAAGAAATATTAGTGCTCTCCTTAGTAACAGTAAGGAAAATCCTTAACAGATATTGAGAGCCTATATTACAACAGAGAATTAAGATGTTTGTTTCCTCTCTCTACTTCCTTTTCACTTAAGCCACCTATCTTCTCAATGCTTTCTACTGTGCTTTTAATCCTTTATCCTGAATAAAACCTCTATTAATTCTAGCTCTTTTTCTTCCTCTCAAAATTATCATTATAAAATGCAATAATACATTAACTCTTTCTTTATTCAATATTGTTAAGATATTAACATTATTAAAAGAACACTAATAGTCATATAAAGCAGTCAAACCTTTCTAACTATCCAGGAAGAGAAGAGTTTGACAGTGATATTCTGAGGTATTTAAAGCAGAGCTCTGCACTGGTTTGAAAATGGCCAACAGAAACAAGGTAGCATATATATCACACAGAAAGCAAATCTCTTGATTTTGACCCAAGTAGGAAACAGGCAGTGGTGCCTCACTCAAAGATGCAGCCAACTGTGCTGCTCTGAATGTGTATTACTCTCCACAGTCTTGCCAATAATGCAATCTCCTATATGACACAACTTTTTCAGTATCTGCTGCACTGCCTGTTTCCTGCTTATGTCAAAATTTAACCAGCAAGAGATTTGTTTGCTACGTAACACATACGGTGCCCTTGTTTCCATCAGCCATGACTGAACCATCTCCAGTTCAAAGCAAAAAAAAAAATACATAAAACAAAATACAATATAAAAACATAAAGTAATACATATATCTGATACTATTAATGTTAGGTAAAGAAACAAATAATATACTATGAAGAAAATAATTCAATTCAGAATCTGCAGGAATTAACTCAGAATTTGAAGTCATTCATTTATTGAGCCTTTAATTTTAAAGTTATCCCTATTTTAAATTCTTCTATTTCAGTAAGACTGAGAAAATTCACAGAGGATATATATTTTTGAAGTTTTCACTTGGTAACAATCATGTATACCATGTCCAAATTATTTCTATCTCATTCTCTACACTGAAGAGATGGTTTAGCTAATGAAACACTAGTCTAATAATACAGAAGAGAAATGTATTTTAATGAAGATGAAAGATTGATCATGTCTGTGAGTGGTTCAGGTAACTGATGCTGTTATTAAGTAATCACTCAGGTACTTTAAATTTTCATGAAGTAATGTTTTCTGTTCTACTAAGAAGGCATAAATAGAAGCATGCATACAAGAAAAAGTTCAGTACCTGGCTACATAAGAAAAGACAAAGAAAGAATAGAAAGTTGTACCAATCATTAATTTCCTTCTCACTAATTAGACCTTTGCCTCCCTACCTTACAGTTTACAAAGAATTATGCTTTTTATTTTCTAATATTGGATCTACCACTATACTCAAAAAACACACTATTTTCATATAAATAGTTCTTACTATTATTATTCAAAGTAAAACAAAGAAGATAATGTCATGCATTATTTTGCTAATTATTCTTCTTTTGTGAGATTTTAGCAGAAGTTTCAGAAACAAAAGAAACTATGGAGTAATCAGGAGT
This sequence comes from Orycteropus afer afer, assembly GCF_000298275.1. Classification (NCBI taxonomy): domain Eukaryota; kingdom Metazoa; phylum Chordata; class Mammalia; order Tubulidentata; family Orycteropodidae; genus Orycteropus; species Orycteropus afer. The sequence goes on from NW_006921640.1 coordinate 5,937,495, forward strand.
TCAGTTATAACCCTGGGAAAAGGTTCCAGCTATAAATATAAATGGATGTAATAGATATAAATGGATCCATAAGGCCCCTAAATGGTTTTTTTTCCTAATTATGATGTGCTTTGTTGTATAGAACCAGTGTCCTGATTACCACTCTGCTGATCACTGAAGACATAATTTGATTACAGTTTATCAGTACATGCTGGTGGTTACTTAGTCTAGAACTTATCTTCAAAAATAGAAGAAAAATAAAACATGCAATTATTATTTACATGGTATTAATAACAACTATAAAGGCAAACTTACTGTTTTATAAAATTAACATGCCTTTTTATCAATAATGAAAATAGAACCTCAATAGTTTGCTGGCCTTTCTAAGGACAATAGGTTTGAATCATGACATAAACATTGGACAGACCACATTCAAAAATATTACTTTGAGTTGACAAACAAGTTCTCTAATATTAATTGCTACAAAGCCCTTATCAGATCTAAGGTCAGCTTCTGTAAGGGCTAATGCTATCCTAACCCCTTACAAAATGTTTTAATTTGCTACCTGAACCTACAATGATGACAGAAAGGGTTATGGAGCTGGTCTTTCTGTGCCATGTGACGCTAGTATATTCTAACCCACACCTATTAAGAAACTCCAAAAACTGAACCCAAATTTCTAGAATTGAAGGTAATTTTGTTTTTGAGCAAGTACCTTGTATAGTACTTACTTATGTACACTTATGAAGTGAAGCCCGATTCATAATTGAAGGAAATGCTAACTTCCAGTTAGAAATTAGTGAAAAAACAGGAGCAACACTTTCCCTATCCAAGTTACCAACACTCTGACATCTTTTCATTGACACTTTTGGGGAGAAGAGACACTGCATTAACAATTCATTGAACACTAACAGCAATTCCATCAAGTAGGTGGTTATCATTATCCCATTTTACAGATGAAGATTCTGAGGTATAATGCAGTTAAGTACTGTGCTACTGTAAAATAAGTGAATTAAGTATGCATGCATCCACAGTCCTATCACTAATGGGTCCCTCACCTTGATAGGAGGTTTCCGAGTGATGTGGGAGACAAGGAAGTTCATGGCAATGTCCTCACAGTTAATGTATTCATCCACCATATCTCGGATGGCCTGGGGCATCACGTAAGAATACAGGTAGGCATAATACTGTTGGAAAGAAAAGAAATCACTAATTTATTAGAGGCCACAGTTCTTTGGCTTTCAGCAAAAATATGCACATATCTAGAGGCTGTTGGAAGTGTGTGGGGTACTTCCGGTGTGATAATAACTAGCATTTAAAGAGTTGGAGCTGGGATGCTAACACTGTGCAATGCAGATCTTTTAGAATGAAAAATTATTCCATTCAAATTGTCATCGTCATTGCCTCTGAGAGAAAAGAAATTCATTTAGCCTCCTTGGTGCCTCAGTCATTTTTGCAATCAGTATAAAGATGTCAAATTAGGTCAGACACTGGTTTGGCTGAGCAATATTCTCTGACAATGGAAATAAAGCACCGTGAAGGGGATGTTATCTTCCATAGTACCATAAAACATTCACTCCTTTAATAGCTCACATATAGATTTTAAAATTTGCTTCCTTCTTACCATCGCCACTGGCTACTCCCTGCTCCATACCCCCTTCATCTAGATTATCAACACAGTCTCCTATATCATCTCCTTGCTGCTATATATTCTTCCCTACAGCCTATTCTCAGCACAGCAGAGTGATCATGTTAAAAACACAAGTCCAATTGAGTATGTCACTCTTTAATCCAAACTTTCTCTGATGGTTTCTTACTTCATTAAAAAATAAAAGTCAGAATCCTTAAAATGCCTTATAAGGCCCCACAAAGTGATGTGCTAGAGCCAACTCATACCTGTTAACGAAAACCAATTGCTAAATTTTCAGGAATGTTATGAGAGCTGGTTACTAAATATCATTATTAAAATTTTCATTATATAAGCTTAATATTAGTTATATTAAAAACAAAGTACCTAAAAATCATCACTTTCTAATTAATTTATTACATTTTTCTATTATCTATGTTCCTGAAGTTATTTATGTATCTGTATGATGAAAACACGATGTAATGGTGTGCTACAGTGCATCTTTTCCCAAATTCATGTTCAGTGACTCATGTTGGTAACTTAAAATGAGCCATGGTAAAAATATTAACACCACAGAAATTAGTAAATACTACAAAACAGAGCACCTGTTAATCGCAATGTGTTGCAATATGCTGAAGCTGAACAAATAGGTGAGAGGCTCAATTAAACTAATATATTCTATTACTTTAATAGTAGAATCTATGTAGTGAAAATAATGAATGGCCATGAAATTCTTCTATCACACAAAGGGGTTTGCTGGTTATCTTGTAGTAGACTTGGTGACCTTAAAAGATGAATTACATACTTTTTTCTTCACAAAAAGCCAGCTGATCCAAATATGCTGATCTTTTGTTAAATGGCAAGTAACTGTCATTAGGATGTAAATAAACACATTTTAAAGTAAACACAATCTTTATTTCAAGATAAAGCACAGCAATAAGGTCTTCCAGGAACAGTGACTAAAACCAAGTGTCAAAAATAAGTTTCATTTAAAAACAGACCTTTGACTTAACAACTTACATAGTGTTCAATCAAGATTTTAAAAAACAGTGAAGCATATGCAATCATACTGCTTTCACTAAAATTTAAAAATTTAGTGAGACTATCACTTTGAAACTTTGTTTCGTATTTTAAAATTTCTACAAGTATAGTTGTAAACTGACATATATAAAAATTACTTTTTTATTGGTATTTGCTGGAAATTTTTTATTGATAGGCACTTGACGGTTATAAATAGGGATCACCAACTTAATTGCTTTCAAGAGTCAAGTAAGTAAATTAGTGACATTTTTAAGAAATGAGTATAAGAAAACTAAGGCACAGTGCAGCAAATGAGATCATTTGTGTCCCATTTAGAGGGACCAGTGGTTTCTCAGCTCCAGCCAGGAACACTCCCTGCATGACTTTATTTTCACTGTTTTTTTGGTTTGTTGGTCCCACCCCACCACCAGATCTTCATGCAGAATATTCAGATTTTTCAACGCTGGCAGTGTGTGGGGCAATACTGTGAGGATCAAATATGCCTAAGAGGACATGAGGCTCAAGGATTATTAGATTTCCAAACAGAAAAATGTTAACTTTTATTGATTATTTATCACTTGAAAGTAAAGAAATCTGACTTGCAATTTTTAAAGAGCAATCAGAGAATTTGAGAAGGCAGGTCTTCAGAAGGTAAGTGTGATGGTTATGTCTGTGTGTCAACTTGGCTAGGCCTAACTGAGTGGCTGGGCAGCTAGTGGTAGTTATTCCCCATAATGAGACTGGCAATCAACTCCATAGTGGGATCTACCACAAGCAGTTGAGTGTTGAGTTGGGATGTGGTCTGCTTCCTGTATATAAGAAGCCTTGGGAATGGTCTCAAGCATATGGCATGCTTGGACCCTGCATGTAGCCATGTCATTGTTCAGCAGCCTGCCATGCTCTGCCGACCTTGGGATATACAATGGACTTGAATTAATGGCCTGCCATGTAGTTTGGTAACATGGGGACTGTGCCATTTTTACTTGTCAACCTTGGGCTTGGCAGCCTCAGCAGCCAGCAGCTGTCTGAGTGAATAAAAGCCTCTAGCTTCAGTGGGCAGGGAGCTGGAGGCAGAGCTGAAGCCAAAGGCAGAGGGGCTTTCACCCAGCCCCTAGAGCCTGGCACTTTGAACTTGGACTTAAGGCCTCCAAATTGTAAAAATAAACTTCTGTTTGTTAAGGCCATCCCATTTGTGGTGTATTTCCTGTCAGAGCAGTGCTAGGTAATCAGAACAGTTAAGTATGACTTGAGAATTATCATAACAAGGTATGAGTTGAGAATTATCAAGAAGTGTCATTGGTAAGCTACACCTTCCCTACAGTTGGGGAAATGAGTAGCCGTGGAGTCCCCAGGAATAGGCTAAAGGGAAAGTATCGTCCTTAGAGAAAAACAGAGGAGATAATCTAGGAAGTGGATGGTATAGGCAATTTGGTTACCTCAGAACAGTGGTTCTTCAGAGTAAGAAGTTACAGACCACCACCATGCAATCAGAATATAATGCAAGCCACGTATAGCATTTTAAATTTTCTAGCAATAACACTTAAAACAATGAAATTAATATTATTATTTTATTTAACCCAATATATTTAAAATATTAACATTTCAACATGCAATCACTATGAAAAACTTATTAATGAGTTATTTTACATTCTTTCTTTCATAGTAAGTTTTCAAAATCTGATATGTAGTTTGTATTTACAGAACATCTCAATTCTGCCAGTCTTATTTCAAATGCTCAACAGCCACACGTGGCTAGTGGCTATGATTTAGAATAGCACAAGTAGAGAGGGAGGATAGGTCAGAAGTGAAAAGTAGAGCAGTACAGAGATAACAATATAAGAGGAGTTATGAAGGCAAGCATTTGCATTTGGGATATTTAACGAAAATCAGGAGTAAGGCATGCCGAAAATAATCTCTAAGAATTCAAACAAAACTTATAGAGCCACAATGGACAAAAGCTCATGATGGTGCTTGAGCTAGTGGTGGTTTCAGGGTGACAGGTTCAGTCTGGGATGGCAAATGTTGAAACTGAAAGGTATTTGAGAGGCCTTTTAGCTCAATGCCCTTCACTTTATTATACAGAGAGAGCCAATGCCCAAAGATAAGTCAATTTTCCTAATTATCTTCATGCAATTGTAAAGGGAGCCATCAGATCCTGAATTTTTATTTGAGAATTACCCTAAGTATCACATTTACTGTCCTTCAAAATTGAAATAACTTACCTCTAGCGCAGACGGGACATATATATTAGCAGAGTTAACTTTGGGGCAGCATTAGACTATCACTGAAAGGCTGGAGTTATACCAAGTTGATGCCATTCTTACAAGCTTTTCCTTACCTTGTGAAAGAAGGCAGCACCTGTCAGCACCATGGACAGCTCACAGGAGTAGTTTGAATTGTAGAGCCAGGACTGATGAGGAATGTCCCATGCATGGTAACGGCCTGGGAAACCCACAATGCGATCCCGTGCTTCTCTCCACACCCTCAAACAACATAAATATATACATACGTCTGAATGTAAAGCACAAAGATTACCAGAAACTTTTAAAATCATTGCTTCTACCTTCGAGGCTCTGGCCCTTGGACGTTTTTTTTATTATTATTGAAAACAAAATCAACTGCAAGGCAATTTGGGTAACAATCAGTTTCCTTTAAATGTGACTGCTCTTTACTCCTCTAATTTTTAAGGCAGCCCAGTATCTCTCCAGCATTTATGGAAAAAAAATTCTGGCTAACGTGGGAAGTAACGAATAAGCAGGGGTCTCCAGAGTGAAGTATTACTAAGAGGCAGGAAAAAGACATAAAATTTTATTTCTAATTATTATTTTTATCTTATTTAATTTCTTTAAATTTTTTTAATGAACATGATGTATGAGTACAGTGTTGCTGTTGTTGTTGCTGCTATGTGCTGTCGAGTCGGACCCAACTCATAGCAACCCCTCCTTGGGTTTCCGAGGCAGAATCACTACGGAAGTAGATTGCCCCATCTTCCTTCCAAGGAGTGGCTGGTGGGTTTGAACCGCCAGCCTTCTGGTTAGCAGTCAAGTGCCTTAAGCACTATGCTACCAGAGCTCCCAAGAGTACAGTAGGACATATATATAATTCATGTACATTGTATATTTAACTTTTCTTTAATAAAAGGGTGTATGATCAAAAATGTTTAGAGACTGCTTGTCTAAACCACAAGAAATTATCATCTCCAGTAACATGCCACCAGTCCTAATCTCTGATTTTGACTAATGCAACATGCCAACAGTCCTAATCTCTGACTTTGACTAATGATAAAGGAGAAATATGTACCGTGAAAAGTGATTTACAGGACCAAACAAGTGAAAGATTCCAGTAAGCAGAAAAAATAAAGCAGAGACTTCAACATGTTTCCAGCAGAAACTTTTATATCATCCCCAAATTTATAGGTAAGGTAGAACATATGAAATCAGTCCCCTATTTTCACAGGCTAAAATCATCACACTAGAAAGCACTTACTTACACTCCAAAGAACCAGTTGCTACAGCCCTGCAGAAGTGCTTCAGCAGTTCCAAATAAAATGAAGTATCACCCTCACCTCACACTAACCCATCTCCAAATGAAGATTTAAACTACCTGAGCAACTCCTTCATTAATTACATGGAACTTCCGTTCAAAACAGTTCCTCTCCTAATAAGTATGAATACTACCAATTTAGAGAAATAGACGAGAAACCACAACTTTTTTTTTTTTAATTGTGATGTGGGTGCAGATTTACAAAGCAGAATCATTTTACTCTCAACAGTTCACACACATTTGGTTTCACAGCCTGATTACAATCCCATCAATAAAAAGCTCTCCTCCCGTCTCCTTCCTGTGACTGCCCCTTTCCCTGTGTCCTTATCTCTGCATTCCTCTCTGTCCAGCTTTCCCTCTATGCAAGTACTGCCCTTCTGATCTCTCATGTTGACTGATCTAAAGGGTGCATCTCCCTAGGGTAGGTGGGTACATCTCCCTGAGGTAAGTGTTCTGCTTGTAGGCTGAGAAACTACAACTTCTGTAACAATATCATAACTTCTGGATGGGCTTTCAGCCAGTCCTAACCAACTCTCTTCCTATATCCTAATTTATCTCCTAAAACTGACTCCAAATCCCTAATCTAAAAATCAGAATATATTTCAGAATATATTTTGACATTTACAGAATGCCAGAATTGCTAACATAGCAATGTCCTATCAGTCTTCTTATAGATACTGATTTCCTCAAATGCCTATTGCTCCTACCAATCCTGAAGTATCAACAGAAGAAAGGGAAATTTAATTTTTCAATCATCTGATTTGGCTATTTAAACCAATATAAAGTGTTGTTGTTATGTGCTGTTCAAGTCAATTTTTGACTCAGAGCAATTCCATGTGACAGAGTAGAATGGCCCCACAGGGTTTCCTAGGCTATATATAATCTTCACAGAAGCAGATCACCAGGTCTTTCACCCATGGAGCCTCTGAGTGGATTCAAACTGCCACATTTTACTTGGCAGCTGAGTGCTTAACCATTGTACCACCAGGGTACAGTCTCATTTGCTATACAATTTCAAAAGGTAACATATCCAATTTGTTAAAGGCTGTCAACCATGAGATGGTCAATTATCTATCAAACAATAAGGAAAAAAATCAATGTGGAAGCAAGTAATAAACCTATTTGAATAAAGGCAAAAATACATTCCTAGAAAAGATGCATCAAGAGTTTAGATAGCATACTCTCAGTGGAGATTTCAAAGCATTTAAACATACTAATTTTACACTATTCTTCTAATTTCCATATAAAATTGTTGTACATAACTTACTCAAACTTAAATATTTCTAACCTATGTTATGTTTTGACATACCTCACTTTTAATAAATTAGTCTTTGTGTTAGTGTTTTAATTATATTAGGAAAAAGAATCAAATCAAGTTATTACTCCACTAAAGAATTTGAATCAGGAGTAGTTCATATTCTTTGGTAACATTTCAAATGTAAATGCTATCACCTTTGAAGTAACTGCATCATTTCTACCTTTTCAATGAACTCTCGCACATCATTTATTACATCATTTCCACATTAGTACAGTCAGCTAAGTTAAAAAAAGAAGCTACTGACAGCCTAAATATTACATGTTTCAAATGAGAATGACACATTTTGTGCAAGTCTATGTGACTCAAGCAATTTTCTTCAAATGTATGAACTACCTCAATAAAATAAAAGCTCATTATCACTACTATTGGTTTATTTAAAACTGATTTTTTATCCTTCAAAATTTAGGCAAATGGTTTTAAATAAGTATCAGTAAATACATGAAGATATTATTGCACATTAAGTTAATATGGATGCAGCAACAAAATAAATAAAATTTAGAAGAAAAATAATATGGACTTTACTGTACAAGGAGACATCTATCTTTTTGTTTTTTTTTTTAAAAAAAAAAACCAGCTTCAACCACATCAACTCCAACTCATGGCAATGCCATGTGTGTCAGAGCAGTGCTAAGCTCCAGAGTGTTTTCAACGGCTAATTTTGTGGACACCTTTCTGCCAAGGTGTCTCTGGAAAGATTCCAATCTCCAACCACTCAGTTAGCAGCCAAGCACATTAACCATTTGCACCATCCATGGACTCCATGGTTGGTTTCTCAGTCTGCTTTATTTCCGTTTTTCCCTTTACAGATAATCTGAAAATCAATTTTAAAAATGTATAAATTGAGGGACACAATTCACATACCATAAAATTTACCCCTTTATAGCATACAATTCCATGACTTTTAATATATTCAGAGTTGTAAACTATCCTCACTATCTAAATTCAAAACATTTTCATCACCCCCAAAAAACCCCACACCCAGTAACAGTCACTCCTCCTAGCCCCTTGCATCTACTAATGTATTTTGTTTCCATGGATTTGTCCTGTTCTGACATTCCATATAGGCAGACTCATACAATAGAATCAGTGGCCTTTTGTATCTAGCTTCTTTCACTTAACATGTTTCAAATCCATGTGATAGCATGTATTAATACACATACTCCTTACTATCTCTTTATGTGACATTTCATTTTGTATTTATGGCAACAGTAAAACATCTACTACCCAATTATTTTGTGCTTATTGGCTATCTATCTGACATTTTATTTCATATTTAAGACAATAGTAAAAAATCTACTATTCAACTATTTTGTGCATTAACAATTTATGTCTGGCAGCAACTAACATCAAGGTGTGAGGCAAGAGTTAACACTAGCTGTGATGGTTAAGGTTATGTATCAACTTGGCTGGGCCATGATTCTCAGTGGTTTGGCAGTTATGTAATGATGTAGTCATCCTCCATTTTCACATAACATCAATTTTTGTGTAACAACCTGGTCTTTGGAACTTAACCACGTTGATAAGTGAGGAGTGGGTATACTTCATTTCTTCTTATTGCAAAATAATAATTCATTGTATGGATATAGCATTTTGTTTATCCATTCACCAATTCATAGATATTTGAGTTTCTTTATACTTTCGTACTATTTCTGTGCTTCTATAAACAGTCAGGAACTAGTTTTTGTATGGATCTATGTTTTCCAACATTTGGGCAGTATCTTTCTTTTTTCCTATCCCTTAAGGACATATCTACCACTTTCTTGGCTACAGAAATTGAAGTTAGCCAGATCTATATTAGCTTTGACCACAGGGAATATTTCTTCTTATGCCTGCCCTCTCCTTTTGAACCAAGGTCTGTTTCATTTCCATTTGGGTATAATAAGCAGATTGGAGCCATAAGAGAGTTTTTAGATCAAAGGATGCCCAAACTAGTAAGAAAAGAGTTAGGGTGATAAAAGGTTAGAATACACAGTCAGAGATAATTCACCAGTTCCAAAACCAGAGCTTAATCTCAAATTTCCATAATTAAGACATTAAAAGGCTTCCCATTAGTCTCTCATTACCTGTAAATCTGTTGACAAATGGCATGGAAAAGGTCAAAAGTCTTCCTAAATCGGGAGCCATAGAAGATAACCAATGCCTGTTATTTTAATAAATGTCAAGCTCCTTAAAGGTAGGATATCTTATCTAAATCATTCTTATGCTCTAGGAGCGATCAGGAATTCTTGTTAACACCCCATGACTCTGTTCATGGCTCCCAGTCCTTAGGAACACTGTATCAGAAATGTACACCCCACCTCTGACAATTGTGATGACACAGACTAGTTATAGAATTATTACATGGATTTTTTTCCTTTCATAAAAGTAAATGGCAACTAATGAGGGCATGCCAAAAAGACAGAAGACTAGTCTGAGGGGCTCTCAATAACAAATCTGTAATAATTTCAGTATAAAAATAAGTAGTATCAGTAACTGATTATAATAAACCTCATTTTTAAAAATCCATGCATCCATACACGTTTTGAAATACAATAAAAATTGGTAAAGAAAAAAAAAGTGAAGAGAATAGTTTATTATGATACAATGAAACATCCCCCAGTTTTTGTTTCTTTTTTTAAAATCACAGTTAACAATAAACGCTTGCTTAGAGAAGGTCAAAGGAAATATGAAAGGTTGGGTAGAGGAGAGGAAGAATAGGCACATTAATTTGTCAGAAATGTATCAAATCTCCTATAGATTGATTTACACAGAGAAAGCAAAAACTCTGTTGCTTCTTTCATCTGAACATCTGTACTTAAATACAGACCAAAAGAAGCCTGAGAGCTAGGGTCAGGTTAGGATTTTGGTGAATGGAATGAAAACAGAGAGAAAATAAATAATTCTCAATCACAAGTTCATATTTAATTTGAATAATACTCTATAGAAATCTATGCCAGTGCTTCTCAAACTATCTTTGGTGAAGAACTGATTTCCCAAAATTTATTGTGGATTAATAATTTCATAAAATATAATAAACATGAATTGCATGGTTTCATAGGTATGACATCAAAAGCACAAACCACCAAAGAAAACACATAAATTGGACTAAATCAAAATGAAGAATTTTTGTGCTTCAAAGGACACCATCGAAAAAGTGAAAAGATTAACTCACAGAATGGAAGAAAATATTAGCAAATTATTTATCTGATAAGGGACCTGATGTAGAATAAATAAAGAACTCTTACAACTCAATAATTAAAAAGACAGATAACCTAATTTTTTAAAATGGGCAAAAAATGTAATTGGACATTTCTCCAAAGATAAACAAATAGCCAGTAAGCACATAAAAGTATACTCAACGTCATCAGTCATCAGAGAAATGTAAATCACAATCACAATGAGCTACCATATGAAACAACTAGAACATCTTTCATCAAAAATTTAGATAACAAGAAGTAATGGTAAGGATGTAGAAAAATCAGAAACTCTCATACAGCTGCTGGGTATGTAAAATGGTCCAGCAGCTCTGGAAAACTGGTAGTTCCTCAAAATATTAAAATATTAACATTTGTGTATAAGCTTTTGTATAAACCTGTTTGTACTCCTAGGTATATAGTTGAGAGACTAAAAATATATGTTGCACATGAATGTTCATAACTGATTATTTCTAATAGTAAAAAAAGGAGAAACAGTCCCAATGTCCATCAACTAATGAATGGATAAACAAAACATATTATATCCATAGAACAGAGTAATCAGCGATAAAAAGGAATGAAGTACTGATACATGCTATAACACAGATGAACTTGGAAAACATTACCATACTTTTTACGCAAACAATGCCTGCATCCTACATTCTTTTCACATGTTGCTGTAAAAAAAAATTAGCATGGTGTACTTATGGGAATATGGGGGGAGGGAACGTAGTTGGCAAAAAAACACAGAACGTGTTATTTGTGTAAAAATATGGTATACTAAGTGAAAAGAGACAATCATAAAAGACCACAGATTATATGATCCATTTAGATATAATGTCTAGAATAAGCAAATCTAAGGAGACAAAAAGATTTATGGTTGCCTAGGCCTACGTGTTTGGGGAGAAATGGAGAGTGATTCCCATGAGTATGAGATTTTTTTAGGGGTGATAAAAATGCTCTAAAATTGATTGTGGTGAAGGTTTCACAACTCTGTGAATATACTAAAAACCAAAGAACGGGTAAATTCTATGGCATGTGAAATATATCTCAATAAAGATGCTACAAAAAAAATGAATTCCAAGAAAAATGATCACATACTTGGAAGTTAAATATCAAACCGCTTTAAGAAGTTTCTAAATGCTTACTCTCAATTTTTGTACTTACTTCACTGTGGACAGGTAACAAACTGTCCATGAAGTACCACAGCAGTCCATGGCACACTTAGAAGCCCTGATCTACTCCATCTGCTTATCTGAATGTGTCCTCAGTGGGATATTTAAGCCCAAATAATAACTACTACGATTTTTAAAAAAAAAAGATAGTTTAGCAGCTGATGTGAAGTTCTGGAGTAAGACAAAATTCTGCTTGAATCCCACCTCTGCTACTTACTTTCTATCTTCATGGCTCTGTTTTCTTGAATCTCAATATATTCAAATATAAAACACAAACAACTACTTCTTACATCATCAAGTTTCAGAAGGATTGAATAAGATAAACAGGCAAAATGCTCAGTTAGTCCCTGGCACACAGTATGGGTTCAACAAGTATTAAGCATCATCTTCATAATCACTATCACCACCTCTTCCTCTTTTTCTTCTTGGATCTTTACTTGCCCATCTTTCCCCAAGTCTTTTGAGCCTTAGGATTTTGGCAACATGCTGTTATCCCAAAATCTAGAAACATGTTGCTTCTGCCTGCCTGGGAGTTATTCCTCTTCCTCTACAAACAAAAATTCCTATTTCCTTTAGAGAACTACCACCTCTTTCCCCCACTCTCAGTCCACTTGGTTTGGGATTTGAGGATAATATACACCCAGCTCCAGGAGTAGGCAGGTACCTCCTGGAGCAGGTAGCCAGATAAACAACTTCATCTCGCTGGCTTCACAGGAAGCACCTATATGAGAACCAAGAGATGAAGATAAATGAAGTCCTTCAACATCAACCGAGACTTGGATCCAGCTATGCTCTAAATGACCCTTAGTAACTCTGAGGCTTTTCACTTACTATCAGTTAAGAAATTCATTTTGCTAATGAATTTCTAATCCTGGTTTGACTTAGTTTTGACTTAGTTTGACTTAGTTTTCCATCACTTGCAAATTAAATTATGTTTTGTTTGCAAATAAGTCCCTCACCGGAAGCCAAACATGATTTCATCATGGCGAAGATGAGCATCGTCATCAATAGAGAGGATGGCCTCTGTCTCAATTTCATTCCAGGGCAAGAATCGATTGTTCAAACTGTTCTTCTCAGTCCGGACCACCTGTAATGAGGAAGAAGGCAAAGAAAAACACCACTGAAAATCAATGCTGCATCAAGAATGCAGAACCAAACTGCCTTTAGTCAATGGAGGCTGTAGCTAAAGTCACTGATTAACTTTGCCTGATTAACTACTATTTGTAAAATCTACCATATGTCTTTCAGGGATAAAAAACTGGCCTTATCATTCAACAAATGTGTAAGAATAAATTACATTTTAAACTTTACTCATTCATTAACTAATTTTATTATGAAACAAGCTAAAGCCGAAGATTATCTTACGTATTTCGATAAATACAGTCCAGGAAAATTTTTTAAACTTTCCCAAGGGAACACAAGGTGGCAGAGCAGAACTGAGATTTTAATTCCTGGCTCCAGAATCTCCCTGCTAATGGTGCCTGGTCATAAACTTTAAACCAAACTCAGAAATCCCTTGGGTCCCCCATCCAATTGAGGTAAATTACTTCACTTTTGCAATTCCTACCCGTTACTGTGGACTACACATATAAAAGCCCCTCCCCCCCCCCCAAGGTGTACTTATTCAGTACAAATAAAAATTTCTGCGTCTACAGCAAATCCTAGGAGCTCTGGTAGCCTAGTGCCTAAGGCACCTGACTGCTGACCAGAAGGCTGGCAGTTCAAACCCACCAGCCACTCCTCGGAAGGAAGACTGCCTCGGTCGCTATGAGTCGGGTCCAACTCTATGGCACATAACAACAGCAGCAGCAAATCCTAATTCAAAGAACCTATACCTGAAGTGATCCATACATGCAAAGCTATAGTACTACATTACAACTAAAAATACAATTTCATGTGAACCATTATAGTTTACTTATTATAGGTGGTAGCTCTGTTATTCACCTTGCCTGATAATATTCAAATAAACAAGAATGAGCATAGTCAATATTTTTCACAGCTTATTTTGTTTTTATGGTATCTACATCTAGTTAATCCAGCTAATGGGAAACCATCATTCTATTCTCAAAAGCGAAAATCAAAAACTTTCTTCAGGAATCATTTTAGAAAGCTAAGAAGGATCATCTTACTTTCAACAGAACAGTTTACCTGTACTAAGGATACCTCTCCCTAGAAAGATAAGTGTAATTATATCAGGTGTCTTAAAGTTTATGAATGGTTTCAAAAGTACTCCAATGGCCTCACTAGTATTGTCTGTTCAGTTTTAAATACCCTTTTCTCCATTCTTCAAACTATTCTCTCCCTTCCAGATCCAGCCCAGACGCCTCTTGATGCACTCCATGTTATTAGAATTCATCATGTCTGCTATATTTTTTAATGCATTTTATTGAAATATAATTTATGTACAGTGAAATACACAAAACTAAAGTGACATGGGTCAATGCTTTTTTTTTTTTTTTTTTTGG
>NW_006921640.1:5952204-5981594 GCF_000298275.1 Orycteropus afer afer
ATATTTATGCTGGTCCTCTTTTTTGATGTGAAGGTTTAGCATTTTTCTTTGAGGTTACCCTGTGATTTATAGTTTTCTTCCTAAGTTTAGAACAGTCTGTTCTATCTTGTAGTTGTTTTGACTTCCCTACCATCTAGAAGCTCTGTAACAACACAGTTTTTTCCCTCTTTTTGGGTTGTAGTTGTCCTCATTTGTCAACTGCTGTCTCTGGTTCCCTGTTTACAATCTTATAGGCTTATTTACTCCGAATTCTTCCATAGCTGGGCTGGCTTCTGGGTTATATCATCATGTGTGTTAATGGTCAGTTGTTGGCTGTTGTTGCTTCTCTGTCCAAAGGACTCCCTTTAGCATCTCTTATAAGGTTGGTCTGGTTTTAACAAATTCCCTTAATTTCTGCGTATCTGGAAATGTCCTAATTTCACCATCATATTTGAGGGACAATTTGGCTGGGTACATAATTTTGGTTGGAAATTTTTCTCTTTCAGCGTTTTATATATACCATCCCATTGTCTTCTCACCTGCATGGTTTCTGTCAAGAAATCCGAGCTTAGTCTTACTGGTTGCCCGTTTTAGGTAACTTCTCGTTTTTCCCATGCTGCTCTCATGATTCTTTGTCTTTGGTTTGGTAAGTTGGATGATGATACGTCTTGGTGATTTTCTTTTTGGGTCCATCCTGTTCGGGGTTCGTTGGACTTCCTGAATGGATATATTCACATCTTTCATCTTTCCAGGAAAATTCTCTTCCAACAAATCTTCAACAATTTTTTCCGTGGTTTTATTTTTCTCTTCCTGTTCTGGAATTCCAATTACACGTAGGTGATTCCTTTTGATGTATCCCACATGAACCTTAGGCTTTCTTCATTTTGTTTTGATTTTTTTTCTCATTGGTCCCTTTCCAAAGAAGTGTTCAGGTATTTGCTTTCAATCTCCCTAATTCTGTCTTCCATTGATTCAATTCTGCTCTCTTGCCCATTCAATGTCTTAATCTATTTCTGAAAATTTAGTATTAATTTTCTGCATTTAAGTGTGTAAATTTTGCATCATTTCTAATTTTTCATTTATTTTGTCATTTTGTTCTTGTATTGTCTTTTGAAATTGTTCTAGGGTTTTTCTCTGTGTTTTCCTTTACCTGTCTCTCAATTCCTTGAAGATACCTAAATATAATTCTTTTGAATTCCTTATAGGGGAGTTCCAATGCTGTGTCTTCCTCAGAGATGTGCTTTGGGTCTATATCCTGGTCCTTTGTTTCTCCTGCTTATCTTGCTTCTCTGTGTGGACTGTGATGCTCTGTTGTGTCCGAGGCATTGTGACGTTTTTGTGTTTATATTTAATTGGTGATTGTATACTGGGTGATGTACCCACTATTTTCATTTTGTTTTGTTTGTATGTTATCTATGCAAGCAGGGTACTGTGCTGTGCTCCTCTATTCACTAGTTGACAGCACTTATACACTCACCACCTGTCTCCTTTCCTGTTGTTAGCCTCTCATATGTCCCTGCTGACCTTGGCAAACAGAGCCTACTCTTAGGTCCCTGAAATCCGAATGAGAATGCTATCACTTTAAAATCCAAAACGGTTGCCACTTGTAAAGATCAAAAATGGCTACGTCCTCAGTCACTTTAAATATCCAAAATGGCCACCACTTGTAAACATTCAAAATGGCTAAACCCTCAGTCACTTTAAATATCCAAAATGGCTGCCACATGTAAACACTCAAAATGGCTGCACCCTCTGGAGAGCAGAAAGTCAGCAGCTCAGGTTGTCTCCCTCCTTGTTGTTTCTCTTCCTAGTCATAGGCCACCAACGCAGTCGTCCCTGAAGTCCTTGGTGACCAGGGCTGATCTTTAGGTCAATTCTCAGGTCCCAACACCACTCGGAAATATTCAGGCTTTTGGTCTCATCAGAGTCGCTGACGGTCCACAGCTCCAACCATGTCTGTACTCACTGTTTATGTTCAGGTTTTTCCACTAGTTGATGCCTAATCCACTTCTGTATAGTTCCTTTCAAAGCTCAGGACTCCAGGATTATCTTCTGTATCTCTATCAATTGGTTTTTCTTTTCTTTGTTGAAGAGGGTCTGTGTTGCTTGTCTGCCTACTCCTCCACCTTACCAGAAGTCGTCATCACGTCTTCTATGTTCTTAAAACACAGTCCTCACACTTCAATAAAGCACTTAGACTCCAGTTCATTCAGAACTAGAAGGGACTGAAGATCATATGGTCCAAGTCTCATATTATACACAGACAAACTGAAGCCCTAAATAACCGTGTCACATGACTGGCAAGCAGCAGAGCCAGAACTCTTAACTCATACCATCTAACTCTAAATTCAGACTTTTTCTACTAGACTTATGTTAACTTTATAAATCTCAACAAACCAAAGCCATCATTGATTAGAAAATGCATCATTTATCTGTATACCATCATGAGAAATATGCTGCCAATAAAACAGCTATGGGAAGTACTGTATCCCTTAGACTATTTACCCTAAGGTCTTTCTTAGACTTCATCTCAGACCCAGAGAAGTCCCTGCCCAACCCAAGACAAAGCAGCATCTGTAATAAATATGCCACTAGTAGTCCAAGGTCTCCCAGGCTCAGATTCAGCAGTGACAAAACAAAGGAACTGAAGACTGAGTCAGGGAATACAATCAAAGTGTCAGAGAACAGGGAGATTGCCAACTACTCACCATAGCAGCTGCTGGGCTTTATTTGCCCATGGAGTGGGAGGGTGGCCAGAAGTAGCAGGAATGCCAAGCTCAGGGATTGTAAAATGCCTTCAATTGTAAGACACACCCCAATTTCAGAGATATTAAAATGTAAAATAATGTGTACCTTACAACTGATGAAAAACAGTAAACACTTACTCAATATCCCCCAATGTCTACCATCAGATTTCACTTTCCTAAAGTATACAGAATTCACTTAATTGTTGTTAGTTGCCATCGACTAAGCCCCCAACTCAAGGCAATACCATGCACAAAGGGATCATTTTGGAAGTAGATTGCCAGGCCTTTCTTCTTAGTCAGTCTTAATCTAGAAGCTCCACTGAAACCTGTTCAGCATTACAGAAACACACAAGCCTCCACTAACACATGCTATTCCACCACTTTAGCAAAACAAAACTCTTCCTCAACTCTAGCATATGACTACATATCACTTAATATGAAGAAAAATAACTGAAAAATTCAATTCTTGAATATTCACTTGCAGATTAAAATTCTGTGGGTTAATCACCATAAGGATTATCTACAGCAAAATTAGTAATCCAGGAATACAGCACAGAGCCTTAATACTCAAAGTGTGGTCCAAAGACCAGCAACCCTTGCATCACCTGGGACTTTGTTGGACATGCAGAACTTCAGGCCTACCAAAACCTCACTGAATCAGAATCGGCATTTTAACAAGATCCCCACGTGATTCCTACGCACATTGAATTTTGAGAAACACTGGTATAGAGGGAAAAGCACAGTCTTTGGAGTCACTCACAAAAGCTTAGGTTCAAGTTCCAATTCATCCACTTCATCACTGTGTGAATGTAACTAACCTTTCTGCCAAATCAACACAGCACCATGTTGTCTACAAAAACTGAGGATATTTACCAGCCAAAGCTGACACTCTTATAATAACCTGACTCTTAATCTAAAAAACATTGTGATAACACAAAAAGAAAATTTAAATGATCATGATTTGATATGTATTTGTTCAATTTACAAAGTGAACTACATCAAGAGGATCTGTCCAAGTGAGATTTCTGGTTGTCACAATTTGGGGGAGTAGGGTAATGCTACTAGTATCTACTGGGTAGAGACAAGAGTCCGTGCTAAACATCTGACAGCGCACAAGACAGCCCCCCACAACAAAGAATTATCTGGTCCAAAATATCACTGATACCACTGCTGAGACATTCTGCTTTAGAGTCAACCACAAGGAGACAGCAATAACAGTACTTTGAGGAATAATTGTAGTTATTTATCTACACTTTTCTCCTTTTCTCCATAGCCACAAAGAAATTCTAGCCCTTAAAAGCTTTGCAAATAAAAAATTTAGAAGAAAAAAAAAGTAAAAGCTTTCTTCTAACAGTTTTTCTTTAAAGATATAGTATTCATGGCTAGACAAAAAGGTCAGCAAATCATTATGCATTCTGGCATGGAAATCAAGACAAAGATTCAAATGTTTCTAAATGCAGACATGCGCATCAACACTGATTTCTAGCAGTTTGAGAAACAGCAGATCAAACTTAAAAGAAAGGAGTCCACAGAAAGCAGTATGTCGTATTCAGAAAAGAGCCTCATTTTTGTTGATGTTATTTTGAAGTGTAACATCATCTCTGGCCTCTAAAACAACCAAACAAAACTCAATGCCATCGAGTCAGATCTGACCCATAGCAACACCTTTGGGTTTCTGAGGTGGTTATCACTATGGAAGTAGATTGCCCAACCTTCCTTCTGAGGAGTGGCTGGTGGGTCTGAACCACCAGCCTTCTGGTTAGCTGTCAAATGCATTAAGCACTATGTCAACAGAGCTCCTTCTCTGGCCCCTAGCACTGATTATTTCTTCATGTTACTATTAAAAAAAAAAAAAACTGCCATCAAGTCATTTCTGACTAATAGCAACCCTCACTGGGTTTCTGGGGCTGTACGTCTTTACAGAAGTAGATTGCCCCATCTTCCTTCCACAGAGCAGCTGGTGGGTTTGAACCACTGACCTTCCGGTTAGCAGTCAAGTGCTTTATCCACTATGCCACCAGGACTCCTTTCATATTACTATAGCATAGTGCTATTAGAGCCTCATAGCTATGCCTTTAGTAACTTATGAACATGGAGAGTGACCCTCAAGTTACTGATTTTAGTACTGATACAACATTGACTAAAATGTGTATAGCATATCCCTGACGTGTAGTAAATATTCATCAAATGTTTTATGAATGAATGAATAAGTAAATAAATGAACAGGAACCAGGAATTCATTTAGCCCTGTCAGTCCTATTTTCAAAATATAAAGACTTGAGAAAGTTTACGTATCAAAACTATGATGAACATTCAATATATTTAATGTTAAAGGCTGATAACTAGACAGGCCTTATAAAAACCTCTTACTATTTAATCTAGCTTTCTCTATCAAAAAATTCATCAAATGTGGTAGTTAAGGTTATGTGTAACTTGGCCAGGCCTGGTTTTGAGTGGCTGGGCAGCTGGATGTAATTATTCCCCATGGTGAGATTGGTTATCAACTCCATGGTGGGATCTACTGGAGCAGCTGAGTAGGTGCCTTAGGGATATTGTCTGCTTCCAGTATATAATGAGAAGTATTACAAAAAGATCTGCAGCTTTTTGCATGTTTGAACCCTGTATGTAGCTGAGTCTTCATTTGGCAGACTGCCATGTTGTCTGCTGATCTTGGGACTCTTAAGACTTGAATCAATGGCCTATCGTGTGGTCTGGTAATACTAGGACTGTGCCTTTTTATTTGTCAACCTTGGGTTTGTTAGCCTCAGCAGCCAGCAGTTGCCTGAGTGAAGAAAGCCTCCAGCTTCAGTGGGCCAGAAGCAAGAGGTGCAGCTCAAGCCCGAGGTTGAGAGGTTTCACCCAGCCCCTAGAGCTCAGCCCTTTGAACTTGGACTTTTAGCCTCCAAAACTGTTAAGAGAATAATCTCCTGTTTGTTCAAGCTACTCATCTGTGGTATTTTCTGTTAGAGAGGCACAAAATAACCAAAACACCAACTTACAACAATCAAGTCAGGAGCCCTACTGTCATTTTTCTTGTTTCATGTATAATTTTTCCCAATCATTTCTTTCTAGTTCTTCTGTTTATCATCATTCATGAGTTCTGACTTTCTCTCACTTTCATCATACTTTTCCTCTAATCACAATGGATCAGAACAGTAATTACAGCCTAGAACCCTGCCATATGCAAATATATGCAAGTGTATGCATGAACAAAATATAATCAGTAACTTTAGTTAATATTCAACTTGGTTCATGAGGAATTTTGGAGTTCATGAACGATACAGTAACTATCCTAATAGGCTTCTTTTTCCTTGTATTCAACAAAGCATCTGGCTTCTAAATTCAAACATAATTAGCAAACCCACATTAATTAGCAAAGTATTAATTCACATGATTAAATATATGATTAGCTACCATGTTAAATTTGACTACCAGTCAGTATCCAGCAAATATCTCTTACTATCTAATGAACAGAAATTTAAGTAACTATTGCTAGTAACAATGAACAATGGAACATTTCAACAATTAAGTTACTCAAGTGAAGCAGAAGAATAAATATGGATTAAAATGGAAAAACTATCTAAAAATGGTATCATCAAAAAAATGGTATCCTTTCAAAGTAGTTCATGAGTAGCCATAAGCAGGTCTTTAAAGTTGTTAGGCAGAAAAATAAGGCATGAAGAGATTAAGTGAATTAATCCAAGTCATTAAAGTAGACTAAGAATCACTAGTTAACACAAAAAGGCAGAGTGTACCCCAGAAGTAATAAAATTTAAAAATGTATGTGAAATTATAAACCTGTGTGAAAGCATATACCACTTACTAAATTCAGCAATTATTCTTGAACACACTTGAAATGTCCTTTCTCTACAATCAAGTTTAACCCAGCCAAACTCAACAATCTGTCATCTCCAACAGTATATACAAAGGTACAATACATTTTTATAATGAGTTCATTTCTGAGAATTAACCTTATGTCAAACCATCATACAGGTAAAAAGATAAACAGCAATTAACTTTAGTCCTCCATCCTCCCCTTTCCTATAATATATAAAGTAATCAGCTACAGGACTCAGGAATCAATAGGACATCCAAGAATAGGCAGACAATCACTTGTGAGAACTGGATGTTTGGGGGGACTGGATTGAGCGGTGATCAACAGAGATAGGACAGCTAAGAATGAGTTTAAGACTTCTTGATTACTCAAGGAATTTAATCTCTCTACAAACATCAAGTGGTGGGGGCAAAGAGTTAGAAAATGCAAAAAGAGTAAGGACTAAGAAGGTAACGTAGTGAGTTGATTTTCCATTTACAACTTTAAGTATGGGTCTGGTAGTATAGTGCCTAAAGCACTTGACTGCTAACCAGAAGGCTGGCGGTTCAAACCCACCAGCCACTCCTCAGAAGGAAGATGGAGCACTCTACTTCCGTAGTGATACTGCCTCAGAAACCCAAGGAGGGGTCACTATGAGTCAGGTCTGACTCGACAGCACTTAACAACAACATGCAATATAAGAGTACTTAGCATATGTTTTAGCTTGTGAGGCAATCTGTTTTAAATTACCAGAGAAAAAGTTGCCAATGATGTCTGGGAAACTGTAGGTAAAATAGCATTATCGTTAGCATTATTGTTAGAAGTTTAACATCAAATAAGAATGCAACATAAAAAGTATGGCACAATGCCAAGCACACATAAATGCTCAAAAATTATTAGCAATTATTGAACATGAGATTAGCACCACTTCCTATTTGACTTTTCATATATAAAATACATATAACAAGCTTCTGCTATCAAAAAAATTTAGAGATTAAATATATATACCTACTCCTCATTTATCGACATAGTTAGGTTCCAAAGACCAGGTCATCATGCAAAAACCAGCATGTGGAGAAAATGGAGGATTTTTTTGTTTATTTTCAGACTACCCATGTATCAAATATTTTATTTAGAAAATATGATCTTAGACATAATAACAGCAAAGATTTCCTGATGTGCTCATCACTGTGATGAGTCCAGTTATGGACTATTCCTCTGCAAAGAAGGAGGTCTAGAGGAAATAAAGCTGGATAAAGCTGGGCTGTGACTGGAGGGCCCACAGCTTAACCACTTCATCTTCCTCCTGTGCTAGGTCAGAGCTTCCCTCACAGAGCCATCTCCAGGGCTCCACTCCCACCCCTGTAAGCCCCATGTTCCTTTAAACACCCTCGCCAATGACTTTCTTTCTCTCCTCTTTCCTCCTCAGGCTGCATAGGAGCTCCTAGAACAAATGTCCACTGGCTTGGTGCTACTTGTGCAATATCCTGGAAGCCATGGCCATGGAAGAGGACATCCCTGCTCAGCAGCTAGACATGGGCCTTCACCAGTAGGAGGGAGCAGAGGGCAAAGGGCAGCATGGCAGTTTCCCAGAGGCAGTCTGAAGACCCACCTGGAAGGAAGGGATGCTCTGCAGCCTTTGCCATCATGCACACTGCCTCTCTAACCTGCAAAATAGTTGGGATAGATTGTTTACTACTGTCGTAAGTGTAAAATGTCAGATGAGATAGTCGGTAAGTCAGGAGTAGGTAGCTATACACTGAACTATGGTCAAGAGTCTCAAGATCTAGTTTTAATTAAGGTATTAATTAGTCAAGTGACATAAAGTAATTAAATTGTTTCAGATTTTTTGCTTTGAATTAGTAAAAAAGAATACATACAAACCAAAAAAGGAAGATACTACCTAAAGAACATTTTGCTGCAATTAGTAAATCATTTATCCATGACTATTATGTTACAAAGGCACAGTACCTAAGACATTTGACTACTATCCAGAAGGTTGGCAGTTCAAATCCACCAGCTACTCCACGGTAGAAAGATGGGGCAATCTACCTCTATAAAAACTTACCACCTCAAAAACCCAATGAGGGTCATTATGAGTCAGAATTGACTCAATGGCAATGTTTTTTTTTTTTTGAGGGGAGTCATGTTATGGGGAGGGGACCCACTGTCGTCAAGTTATAGAATGAATTAATATAATGAATATGTTGAAAAATGTATGTTGAAGTCCAAACCACTATAGCTGTGAACCTGACCTTGTTTGGGATTAGTCTCTGAAAATGTTAATAAGTTAGTACAAAGTCACACTGGAGTAGGATGGGTCCTAATCCCATTTAAGTAATATCTTTCTAAAAGAGAAGAGACTCATGAACAGAAGAAAGACTGTTATACAGGTAGTCTTCGACTTATGACGTATCTGAGTTACAACAAACTGCACTTACAACTGGTTTTTTTGGAGTTTTTTGTACATCCTGCCATTAGTAATATGAACTACATACAATGCTGTAGGATGTAATTTGTTAATGTTATCGTTCTCAGATGTTCAATGTTATGATTTATAAAGACATTGATAATAAACCAAAACCAAAACCAAACTCACTACTGTCGAATCAGACTTGACTCATAATGACCCCTCCTTGGGTTTCCGAGGGGTATCACTACGGAAGTAGATTGCCCAACCTTCCTTCCTAGGAGTTGCTGGTAAGGGTTTGAACCACCAGCCTTCTGGTTAGCAGTCAAATGCCTTACGCACTACGCACCAGCACTCCCACTGAAAATAAATGGTAATAATAATGAAAACTAAAAAGTAATGAGGTATTTGACTTACATCAGAACTTATAATGGAGTCATCAGAACAGGACCCTGTTATAAATTGGGGACTACTTGTATATTTGGCTGCAGCTACAAGCCAAAGAACACCTGACGCTACCAGTAGCCTAGAAAGAATTGCCCTTGAGTCTTCAGAGAGAACAAGATCCTGCCAATGTCCTGAATTCAGTTTTAAGCTACCAGTTAATGACACCTTGTTATGGCAGCTTGAGAAAACTAATACAGATTCGGGGACTAGGAAGTAGGGTACTCCTCTAACAATCTAAAAACTTGGAAGTAGCTTTTGAACTGGATAATGGGTAGAGGATTAACAATTATGAGGTACTTGACAGAAAAAACCTAGACTGCCTCGAAGAGACTGTTGGTCGAATTATGGGTGTTAACGGTGATTCTGATGAGGACTCAGAAAGGAGTGAGAATGAGTTGTAGAAAACACTTCTTTTGTTAGAGAATACATATACTGCCATGAACAGAATGTTGCAAGAAATATGAACATTAGAGGTGCTTTTGGCAAGCATGGCAAAGGAGAAGAAAACTTTGCTGAATTATGTTCTCATGTTTTGTGGAAAGTAGAACTTGTTAAGCAGTAAACTTGGATATTTAGCTGAGATTTCTAAGCAGAGTAGAAAGTACAGCTGTTATCGCCTAGCTGCTTGTAGTAAAATCTGACAGGAAAGACATAAATTGGAGCATAAACTGTTAAGCAAAATGAATAAGAACTTGAAGATTTGCAAAATTCTAAATCAATCCATATTGTAAAAACTGAGAAAGCATGCTCTGGAGGGACCACCAAAGGTGTGGCTGGACAATGTCTCTCCCAGCTTCTGGCAGCCTCAGGTCTTCTCTCTCAAGTTTACTAGAGATTAGATGTGTGATTTGTGGATCCAGTCAACCATCTCATTAAACACTGCCAGCTTAGACCGAAGGTGACAGAGACAGAAGGAAGGAAGACCATCAGACTATCTGGATTGTATAGGCAGGAACTGGGCCAACAGAGTTGCTCAGCTACAGACATAATGTCCTTCCAAAAAAGGAAAGGAAGGTATCAAGAGAGGTCCAGAGGTTGCCAGGGCTGCCAGCAAGTGTCTAGGGAACTAGTTGCCTTCTTCTCAGTTCCAGGGGGTGGGGTCACCACCCAAGGAAAAGAAAGCAGGGCTTCTGCAGAGCTGAGGAGTGGGACCACCATTCAAGTGGGCCCAGAGGACAGAGGATTATTTTCAAGCCTTGAAATCTAATGAAATGTGTGCTGCTAGATTTCAAACATGCATTGGACCCATGACCCCTTCTTTCCCTCTATTTCTCCCTTTTGACATGGGATTAACTACCTATGCCTGTACCACCACTGTATTTTAAAAGCAGCCAGCCTGTATTCTTGGTTTCATAGGTCCACAGATAAAGAGGAATTGCCCCAGGGTGGAACATACCCAGAGTCTCACCCTAATATGATTTAAACTGTTCAAAAGATGAGATCTTGGACTTTAGAGTTGATGCTGAAAATAGGTAGACTTTTTAAAGATGCTGGGATGGGGTAGTCACATCATGTGGGAACATGGATTTTGGGAGTCAAAGAGAAAATTTATATACTGAATGATGTCCACCAAAAAGACATGTTGGAGTCCTTAGGCACCTGTGAACATGACCCTGTTTGGAAATGGGTCTTTCAAGATGCTAAGAAAATGCTGAGATTAGTTAACACAAGGGCATACCAAAGTAACGTAAATCCCAATCCCATCTGAGTGATGTCTTAAAAAAAGAGACAAACAGAGGGAAGATGGCCAAGTTAAGCTATAGCTCCAAGCAAAGGAACACCTGAGCTACCAGAAGCAAGGAGAAATAGGACGACTTTCCTCTAGAGTTCTGAGAGAGAACATGGCCCTGCTTACACCCTGAATTCAGACTACAGGTATGCATCACTTAATGTCCACAATACCTTCTGTGAAATTAGGATGTTATATGATTTGAACAATGTGTGCACACCACATTAAAACCTTATGGGAGCTTGCTTCTGGTCATCCTCATCACCACTGCTGCTGCTCCTAGAGCTGCTGGTAGAGGCTGGAGGATCTGGAGGCAGCAGAGCAACAGGAAGCAAGTGGGAAGGGAGCAGAGTGTGCCCTGCCCCACTCGCTGTTCCACCCACGAAGAGTAAGAGCAGCTGCTGCCACCTCCCACATTACAAAGCCCAACAGCCTACACCCAGAGCCATGCCCTCTGCCTCAGTGCCTGTATCTCACCCATGGTCCAGTGCTGCAAGAGTCTGGGTCTGGGGATCTTTAAAACAATTGGGGGAAATAGGAAACAAAAAGATATCACTTTCTCTTCACAAAAATCTTATGGGACAATGGACATATATGCAGCCGGACACTGTCCAAGGAGACGTTTAGTGACACATACCTATACTAGTCTCTACAAAAGGAGCCCAAAAAGTTAGTGATTCAAATCCATCAGCCACTTGGTGGGGAAAAAAAATGTGACAAACTACTTCTGAAAAGATCACAGCCTTGGAAACCCTATGTGACAGTTCTACTCTGTCCTATAGGGTCACTATGAATTGGAATTGAATCGACTGGGCAGCATGGGTTAGCCTCCAGAACTGTGAGTCAAAGTTTTGTTCTTATAAGCCATTCAATTTGTGGTTCTTTGTTATACAGCAGCCCTAGGAAATTAATATGAAAACTTTTCAGTAATTTCCTTTAAATTTCTATCGTTTTTACTTTTAATTTCCAGTCACTTTCTATTATTCTCTTTCATAGCCATTCAGCCCTCCGCAAACTTTTTCGAGAGCCACAGCTATAGTCACTAAGTTGTTAAGTAAAATACTGTCAAAAAAAACCACGAAACACCTAGACACCATAAAATCTAGTGAAGCCTACCAGACTTGGTACAATCTTGGACTTGCAGAAACTGAACCAGGTTTTTCTTGTTAGCTTCATCTAGAAATCAGTTATAGATTACTTCTATCTAATTCATTTAAGTAGTATTTTAATATAAAATATAAAACCAATATGAAATATAAAACAAAATATATTTTAATATCAAATATAAAAAATATTTGATATTTGATATTTTACCATCAAATATAAAATATATCAAATATATTTTATATAAATATAAAAAAATAAAATATAAACAAATATAAAAAACAATGCTTTTAATCTTGCCTGAGCAGCCTTTAACATCCTACTGGCAGAGTTCCAAGACTAAATATTAATGATGCCAACAGTTTACCACCTAGGCAATTATTTTTTCCAGTCTTCCTTCCTTTCTATCCAGTAGACTCCTGGGGAAATGGTATTTAAGTCCACTGGCATGGTTTAAGTTCCCAAAACAGAACTCTTCTTATTCAATTCTAATAGCAAGGGCTGGGAGGTAAGCAGCAGTAAAAAAGTGTCTTATCTCTACACTGTCATTGGAAAACATGGTGTGCTTACACAGAGACCTTGGAGTCTATTTGTGATATGTTGTTGTTGTTGTTATGTGCCATCGAGTCATACCTGACTCATAGCGACCCCTCCTTGGGTTTCCGAGGCAGTATCACTACGGAAGTAGGATTGCCCAACCTTCCTTCCAAGGAGTGGCTGGGGGGTTTGAACCGCCAGCCATCTGGTTAGCAGGCAAGTGTCTTAGCCACTATGCTACCAGAGCTCCCATTTGTGCTATATATTTGTGATATAGGATATGTGTATTCTCTGAACTCACCATCTCCACCACTATTCTAGTTCAACACTATCACCTCTCATCTGAACAACTGTAATAGCCTTTTCACTGTTTCCACTCTTTCTCTATGTGAGTGAAGTGATACTGCCATCAACCACGTCCCCCATGGTTTCCAAGGCTGTAAATCTTTACCTGAGTAGATTGCCTCATCTTCCTCCTGTGGAGTACCTGGTGGGTTTGAACCAACAACCTTGGGGTTAGTAGCCAAATGCCTCAACCACTACACCACCAGAGTTCCTTCTCTTTCCCTACAGTTACACACATTTCACTCTCAACGGCTCAACTCTCCAATGGCTTCCTAACATATTTAGGATACTATCTGGGCTCCTTATCAGGGCCCTACATGTCCAGGCCCCCGTATTTCCTAGCCCCTGCCTTCTTCTCCAACCTCCTTTCAATCTCTCCCCCTCAATCACTCCACCAGATACAGTAGGTATTCTTGCCATTACTTGAATATGACAAACTTCTTGCAGTTGTCATTCTCTGCATATTCCTCCAGAATTTAAGTGGCCCCATATCATTCAAATGTCACCTCTTCAAAGAGGCCTTCCTAGCACCTTGCCCAAAGGACAGATTTTGAGGTTCTCATTACCACACAATGCTCCAACAAGGCCACCATCGTACCTATTATTCTTCTCCAGAATTTAAAGCAGTATGAGGAAAACAAGTATTACCTGATCAGAAAAAAGCAGTAACTCTAAAATTTTTGGTGGGGCTATATATAAAAAAGGCACTAAGTGGAGGTTTCTGCTTCTGGTTTGGCCAAATAAGCTCCTACTAGATCCAATCTTCCTGCAAATGACAACTATAAACTCTGGATAAAAACACCAAAAAGGGAATTACCTGAAGGTACCAGAGAGTGAACAAAAGGTGGAAGGTTATGAAGGGAAACTAAAATTTAGAAGGAGGAAAGAGAGTTACTACTGCTTTTACCCTGACAGCAAGCCAGAGTTGGTACCACACAAGGTAGCTAAGACTCAAATAAAATCCAGTCTTTCTGGCCCAAGGAACCAGAAGACAGAGTTAAGGAGTAACCAACCAAAGGGACAAAGTGTGAAGGGGATGTAATCAGTGTCAGAAAACAAAATGTGTATGAACTGTTGAATGTAAAACAAATCTGCTTTGTAAAATTTCACCCAAATCACAATAAAAAGTTAAAAAGCCGAACCAGAATAAAAATCAAAGAACATCATGCCTAGACATGTCCTAATCAAACTAATGAACACCAAATATGAAGAAAATCATCTTGAAACAGCCAGAGAAAAATGACACATCACACGTAGAGGAAGGAACAGTTTAAATAACCATTGATACATCATCAGAAACAACGGTGGACTGAAAACAGAGAAACAACATACTTAAACTACCATGAAAGTGGTGGTCTCCAGGCTAGTGGGAAGTTTTCCAAAAGCCTAGATTTCAAAAGCCTTGGCACAATAATATTGTCTAACAGACTTTCATTAGATTTTGTGTTTATACTCCAGGAGCTAAGGAATCTGATTCAACTGTTTACAAAATAGGCAAGAGACGGATAGAGCAGTCATCAACCATTGCCACCGCTGTTCAGCCCTGCACCATTCAGATGACAGATCTACTTCAACAATAATCCCCCTCCTTTCTGAGAATCCTGTCACCTTGCTCAGGCACTTACCCATTTGAACTGGAGCTTATTTTATTTTTTTTCTCTTTTCGAGTCCTCTTTCATAGATTATTTGGGTCAGGAACATGCAAGGATGATGGCAATAAAGACCACCTTCACTCTAAGCCAGACCTGATAATAGTTTTTTCCCTTTGTGATATAGAAAAAGGGGGTGGGTAATGAGAATTTTTAATATCTAAATCCTATTAGAGGCCCTAATAGTACTTCATTACTTGAACATCTATGGCTCAAAAGATTCACAGTTCATAAATACCTATAATTTATGTCTATTGCCTAGTTGGGAACCTGAGCATAAATACAAATTGCCCAGCATTTTCTGACGGCATCTAGGTTCCTGGGTTGATTCATTTGGCCAATATGCTGATTTCAAATCATTTTATTTGCAGGAATGGAATCTTAAGAGATTGCCTGGGAACCTCCCTACTTATAAATTTTATACAAACCTGTGAACCTATCCCAATGAGGGTTACTCCTGCATCTGGGTGGGAAAGCTGCTCTGAGATATATTAGTAAGTGCCAATTTACTACAGGTTCTCTATAGCCCTGATGCTTGGGTAGTGTTGGCTCTATGCACAAAAGGTCAGCAATTTCAGAACAATGCCTTTCTTAAAAAGAAAGCAGTCAAAATATTTAGAGAACAAAGTGAGATTCTCCAGCTTAAATTATTTGCTCTTGTTTAGAAGAACTAGAAAAAAAAAAAAAAACTTATATTCTTAATATGAGGAAGCTATTCAGAATGGTTTCTTATTTGGAAAGCTTCTAGCATTTTTCAGCTAGGCATTGTGTTATTTCAGCAGCCTGCACAGTAATCAAAGAGGACTACTTACTCCAAATGAAGTTATACTAGTTCTGGTAAGTTATCTGATGAATTTCGGTCATTGTTAACCTGGGCCAGCACCAGCCTTTGTAGATCCCTAAAAAATTCTAAGAAAACTAAGAAAAATGGAAAGGCTGCTTTATTATGCTACTCTATAAACAGTATGTACCTTTCACAAAATAAATGCTTTTTTAAAAAAATTTTAATGACATCCACAAAATTGTAATTGAGAAAGGAAAAAAGTGAAATTTATTTAAAGGCTATTAAAAGAAAACTCCCCATTTATAAAACTTTTGTTAACACACAAAATAAATTCTGCACTCAGTAGTTTTTAGAATAGCCTCAGACTATAAATCTAATTCAGTAATAAAACACAGATTAGCAGCAGTAGCATAAATAAATATTGCTAGATACTCTGTATAATAGAAAGTAAGTAGTAACAGCTATAAGATAAGTATCGGTAAAGTTAGTCTTTCTAATTATCAATAAAGTTAGTTCAAATGTAGTTTGGCATAAGACCAGGCATTGTTTTGCTTTGTTGCACAAAGAGTCACTATGAGTCGGAACTAACAACAACAAAGGTAATTCAAGCTCTACAGCTAGGATAAGATCTAGGGTATGGGAGATGGTACCAACTCACATCTTCCTCATTAAATGTACACAATACCCAAAAGAATAAACCAAACCCACTGCTGTCAATTCCAACTCACAGTGACATTACAGGATGGAGTAGAACTGTCATGGAATTTCCAAGGCCGTAAATCTTTACAAAAGCAGACTGCCTCATCTTTCTCCTGTGGAACACCAGGTGAGTACAAACCGCTGACTTTTCGGTTAACAGCTGAGTGCTTTAACCACTGTGCCACAGGGCTCCTTACTGTGTAATATTTAGATACATACTGGTTTCCATCTCCTTTGATATGAAGAAGTAGGAGTCAAATAATTATTGAGTACCTTTTCAGAGTCCTTACTTGTATCATTTAAGACTCTTCTTTAATCTAAGATCAAAGATAATAACTTATCAAACATCCCAAGATGGCTATTTAAACCCAGGTCTGTACCACTCCAAAACGTGTACTTTTTCCATCAGACTATGCTGAGTTTTTGAAAGTATTTCACATGAACTAATTTCTTGATGAAATAATTTTTTATGAAATTAAACTAGCCCCTCCAGACATATCTTCCCTAAAAAGATTTACTAATTTCCTTAAGTAAACTTCTGGCTATACACAGCCCATCAGACCTTTTGCCCTTCTCTGCAATTTTTTTCTCTAAAGTACCTATGTTGCAGGGTCAATAGATGGCAGTTTGCTTATTGCTCTACAGCCTCTCATTTACAAAAAAAAAGGTGGGTATCGGGCCTCCTTTTAGATTGCTAAATTTAGTTCAGCAGGTGGGTGAACAAAAGAACTAAAATGCCACCATGTATATTTGATTATTTTTTCTGAAAAATACAGCATCCTAACCATGACAGACAAGAGTATAGAAGGAGAAAAAAATTTCCAAGAGACTCTTCAGAAGGTTCAGGATTTCCACCCCCTAAATATCAAACTCTCATTCCATTCTTCCAAAACAAGCCTATATCCTAGTAAATAACACTAGTCTTCTTCCTGAATCCTTTTAGGAGGTTACTAAAACTGCAGTTCTGGAATCAGATGTACTGAAATCCAGCACCTCCATTATTAACTGTAATTTTGGGTAAATTAATTAACGTCTCTCAGTTTTCACAAATATAAAATGATAATTATAATGCTTATTATAATTATCATAAGTGCTTCATAAATGTTAGCTTTATCATCATCAACATCTTGTTATGAAATGGAAAATGTACATAGAATAACTGAAGAGATTTTGTAAAACTTCACAGGGCTAGTATCATTTTTAGTTTTGGAAGATCTCTTGAAATTTAGGGAAGTTTATAGCTGGCAAGAGAGAAGAGAAACAAGCAAAAATTTCATGAGGAAAATTATCCATACAGGTTTAAAATATATATATATATGTATGTATATATATATATATATATATATATATATATATATATATATATATGTATATATGTATATATATATATATATGTATATATGTATATATATACACACACACGTATATAAATACAAACATGTGAATACATAAATATACACACACGTGTGTGGGATATATCTGTACTTTTTTCCTCCTGTTAGGATTGCTAAAGCAAATAAGAAAGATGGGAAAAGGTTTAAGAGTGAAACATTGTTTCATGCAGCAAAACCAACTGCTCATTTTTTTATTACCATGATAGGGACGCCAATGTCAGGCCACAGAAGGTCCTCTGATGGTAGCTTGGGAGAATTCCACACCACCACAACCTTGTTTAGGTAAGGGAGGCCATTCAATCTCTCTAAAGAGTTCATAAGCACTTCCTCCCGCTCATAAGTCAACATTACTACTGTGAATTGCTCTCGTGGAACATTGCCTCCAAGTGCAGCCTGAAACTCCTTGCCAGAACCCCCAGCTCCACCACCAATAGGCCGAAATCCAGTGCCTGAGCCCAAAAATTTGGCCTCTGAGGGCAACACAGGGTCAAAGGGTGTGTGAGGAAAAAGATGGAAAGGCCCTGGAGCAGAGTTCCAGCTGCGGTAAAAGTCAGTGACAGTCAAAGTAAAATTGCGGAGGTATTTGGGTGAGGCATAAGGGGGCTCTGTTTCTACTGGCCCTAAGTCCAGGTCCCCATTGTCAGCCATGTTGGGGTCAGTTCCAGCCGCCTTGCCTGAACGATGGGGGATCTCAGCTGCTGCCTCTTCCCGTATGGGAGCAGCTGGGATCTGTATGCGGGTCCTAATCATAGCCAGCACAGTATTAAAAATACTGTCAGCGGTGGAGAAGTAAGTCTCCCAAAGAAAGCGGCCTTGACGCCTCATAGCCAGTAGATCACTATCAGAAAGACTTCGTAACAGGAAATGAACCTCAGTAACACGTGGCTTGGGCACCACCAGGGCTGCCTCATTCCACTGTAACATGTCCTGGTAAGGAAGCTGTACTTGCTCCCCCAACACAACTGGGACAGCTCCAACCTCCAGGGCTTCAAATAGCCGTGTTGCACACCCAGATGAAATAACCAAATGAGGATCCCCAGGAGTGATGATGAGGGCAAAGGTGGAAAGCTTCAGTAATTCTAAGCGGTCCTCCCGCTCCCCACACAATGCCCACTCAGTAGGCAGGCTGGGTTTAGGCTGGTTTTTGCAGGTAAATTCTACTAGAACCTGATCTAGCTTGCTGTCCTGTACTGCCTTTAAGGTGGCAATGATACGATCATCATAGTCAGCTGGGGGGTCACCCTCCATTTCTTCTTCAAAGGAGCGGGCCTCCTGAAGGCTGGATCTCAATGATTCGATCTTCTCACCCTGGAAGGTGAAAAGATATTTCCGCTTAACTGGCACCTGTGGTGGGATTTCCATAAAGTTGGGCTCTGACATGGCATGGACTAGTGGAGATACTACCAAATCAAAGCCAGGTCTATACTGGGCAGCATAGAAAGTGGACTGAGCAACCATGGCACGGCCTGTACTGATATTATATAGTAAATTCTGTGTCTCTGACTTCCGTGACAGATTGATGATGACATGGTTGTGTCCATCTGTCCGCCAATGGGGTAGAGAATACAACTGCTTCTCAAATTCAGAAGGGCGCAGTACTACCGGCTCCTGCATTTCTCCCACTAGTATCACATAAAGGCAGGCAATGTCAGCATTTTCTGTAACATAAACGTTGGCTCTTGCTGTAGCCTGAAAAGCCTGCTTGACCAAGGGATCCAGATAGTTGCCAAAAACAAACTGGTCACTGTCATAAACGTAGACTGGAAAACCAGAGGTGAGAGGGCAACGAGAATAATCAAAACAATTGTGCAGACGACAACCTCGTATGACCTTTGGAGGAGGAAGACCAACATCATCCTTCTCGGGGAGCAACCGGATGGGGAGAGAAAGTTTGGGCTGATTTTGGGCCATCAGCTCTTTGTAAGAATGCTCAGTCTGGCTAATGACATTCTTGAGCTGAAGTAGGTCCTGCTTGGCATTCTCAATACTTTTCTTACAGGCTTCAATCTTCAGATTCAGCTTGGTAATTTCACTGTTCAGCTCCTGTCGCTTGGCTTCCAGCTGTAAGAGCTCTTCACTTACAGACTCACGAATGCGACAAAGATCCAATACATGTTTTACCTCACATAGTTCATTACCAGCCCGTGGACCAAAAATCCGCTTGCCTGCTTCATCAGCCTCATCCAGAGTGGTGAGATAATAGTGAGCAATGAGTGGGAAAAAAACCAGAATGATGACAAGTGTAAAACTGAGCCATGTGAGTCGAATACGGTTGGACCACCGTAACATACAGGTTTGACCTCCATTCCCCACTCCCCCATTCCGTAACATGGTATAGCCCGTCATGAGTTCCTCTGTGGCTCTTGCCCCCTCTGATCACGTTGGGTCACTCGCCATAACCATGAGTTTCTAATAGGAAAAATTCAACCTCTTTTTACTCATACATTTTCTTAAGAGTTAGTACGTTGACTGTACAAGGCACCATATAAAATGGAAATTTCATTTTCCTCAGCTATAATTGAAATGGTCTCTGACTCTATTCCAGCAGATTTTAAGTTCTGGTTGTTGACCAAAGAACATCTCCTTAATCTTCCTCAAAAAATAAAAGGTACTGCATTGTCGTTGAGAAGAAAAAGAGAAGGTCTCTGATGACGAAACCCAGGAAAAATACCCTGGAATTAGATAGACTTTTTCAACTGCCATCGCTCTTGTTCCTTGGTTTTGCTGGCCAACAAAGATGCATAGTTAATATTCACAATTATGAAGTAGATGGTTAGAACAGAAGTAACTGCCAGCCTCTTATCGATGTTATTACCACCAATCAAGCCTGCAAAAGAAAGAGAGTGATGTCAGTGTTGAAGAGCTCATGTTAAACAAAACCTTCCACTACATTTCTAGAAAATCTTTAAATTATGTAAGATGCAATATTTGTGTGCATCTCCCAGAACACTGTATGTCCAATGTGGGTTTTGTTGGTATGGGTGTTTTACTTATGGTTAATAAGAAATGGATAAGGGTAAGTACAAAAAACAGCTTCATTTTTGACATATGTACACATCCTTCTTCTGTTTAATTGGATCTAGAGCAGCATTAAAGCCCTATAAAATGAAGATCAACTTAATTCACCAATCGGCACAGGAGAACACAACAATATGCTAATCTGGACTCTGGGCATCATCTTTAGATGAACAAAAACATCTTTCTATCCAACCTCAGTAGCTACATTCATTCCTAACATGAAAGTCTCCTTTTGAATTATTAAAAAACAAAATAAAAAACCTAGGACTCTGTAACAGACTCAATTTATTAAATTATGAGATGAAAAGAGCTAACGCGAATGCTTGTGATCTTTAGCTAGTAGCAGATGCAGTAATCAAGAAACAAAACAGATTTCCCAGTTTGCTTCTGTACTGATCAAGTTTGTTTATTTTTAAAGTATATGTGTGTGTAAAACAGTATTCAGAGTGTTGTTCTGAATATAAAACAGATACTTTAACAAATGCTTACTGAATGGCCTCCTTCATTTATCTTTTGTTAGCAGGTATCATGTGCTGCTTCTTAAAATATGTAACAGTAATTTAGTCTTTCAGGAGGAGCTCTGTTGGTACAATGGCTAAGGCATTCACCAATAAATCAGAAGGTCAGCAGTTCAAACTCACCAGCTGCTCCACCAGAGAAAAAGGAGACAGTGTGCATTTGTAAAGATTTACAGCCTTGGAAATCCTATGAGACCGTTCTACTCTGTCCTATATCCTTTGTTAAAGATATATAATTACAAAAAGTTTGCTAGATTCTGTCTCTCTTTAAGTAAAAATAAACAGTTGATAACGTTAATAAAAGTTCTATATAAGTAGAACAAGTGATAAGGAAACAAAAAATTTAAAGTAATATTTATCTTGAAAAAGCCCAAATCTGAATAATCTATGTTGTTGTTGTTATGTGCCGTCGAGTCAAACCCGACTCATAGCGACCCCTCCTTGGGTTTCCGAGGCAGTATCACTACGGAAGTAGGATTGCCCAACCTTCCTTCCAAGGAATAATCTATAGCTGAGTAATTAACAGCTGACCAAATATCCCAAAGAATGTAGATCAGTATTTCTAAAATATTAGCATTATCCTTTTGACTCAAATCTCTCTTTTTGCTTTCAAAAAGGATATTCTCTACACTTATTACCAAATCATAACCTAAAAAGAATGGAGTGGAGGAACAAAAAGAAGGCATAACCAAGGAAATTCACCTGATTTATTCCTTCCTTACCATATGCTCAGGATCCTTTCTTTCTCTGATTTATGTAGCATTATACTTTGGTATATAATTTCTTGAAATCAGGAATTCCAGAGTTTATTCTCCTGATATGAAAGAAAATAGAAAGTTAACACACTATTAGAAAAGTACATAATTCTGAAGGTATTATTAAATGATTTTATTTACTATACACTATGAAAGGAGCTCTGGTGGCGTAGCGCCTAAGGTATCTGACTGCTAACCAGAAGGCTGGTGGTTCAAACCCACCACCCACTCCTTGAAAGGAAGATGGGGCGATCTACTTCCATAGCGATACTGCCTCAGAAACCCAAGGAGGGGTCACTATGAGTTGGATCCAACTCAATGACTCAATGGCAGTGAGTTTGGGTTGTTTTTCTTTTTGTTTCCATACACTGTTAAACAATTCCCTTATACATATACGGTGAACGTATAATTTATCATCCAAGCAGAGACACTCTTTTAAGTGAAAAGATATAAATGAATATATAGTAATAAATACAGTGGGACAAAAGGCATAAATTAGGGCTTTTCCAGGCAAACCAGATACATGGTTATCTATATGCTCTAAGAGGGAATAAAGGAGGAACTCTGGCGGTACAGTGGTTAAGGCACTTGGCTGCTAACAAAAAGGTCAGTGGTTCAAACCCACCAGAGGAGGCAGTCTGCTTCCATGAAGATTTCCAGCCTTGGAAACCCTACAGGGGTAACTATGGGTTAGAAACAACTTGATGGCAGCGAGTTTGGTTTTTCTGGTTTTTGGTTTAAGAGGGAATAAAACAAAACAATAAAATGAGGGAAAATCCTTACCTTTTAGATATACATATGGAGATATTTACAGGTAAAATAGTATGTCTGGATTTTGCTTCAAAATAAATGTGTTCAGAATGATAGGTAAAAGATTAGTTGACTGCTGTCACCAATGAATGGTGGATATACATGGGGGTTTCTTATGCTCTCTGCTTTAGTATAGGTGTGAAATTTTCCATACTGAAGACTCAAAAAAAAAAAAAAAAAAAGATTTTAAACAAAATGTTATTTAAAAAATTATTATTTGGACACTGACTATATTTGTCTAATATTGCTAGTGCTAGCAATGTATAAATGAACAGAACTAGTAATAGAAACAAATTAACTCAACAATGATTCAAAAGAATATATTCCCATTAAGTTCTACCTGTTTTACTGGAGTAAGGCAAAAGTGCCACCAATGTCCAGTAGCATGAAATTTCCTTCCTAAACAGTTAATTATTTCAAGTACAAAAAGAAGGAGGAAAAAAAAAGAAAAAAAAAAAAAAAACCTCAGAATCTATTCTGTCATTCTCTGGAAAATGACAATGAAAGTACCAGAATGTAGAAATAAACGTCACTGAAACATTGATAAGGAGAACTCTATAGACATTTTTACTCCAAATACACAATATACATTTTTTATTAATTCTCAGTCACTTGCCACAGCACTTAATGCCTAACTTGTCTGCTTGCTTCCTTTCTTGCCCCTTACAGTGCATTAAGAGAGCCCTGGTGGCACAGTGGTGGTTCAGCAAATATTCGGCTGCTAAAAAAGTTTGGTAGTTCAAACCCACCAGGCACTCCATGAGAGATATATGTGGCAGACTGCATTTGTAAAGATTATAGCCTTGAAAACCCCTATGAAGCAGTTCTATTTTATCCCATAGTGTCACTAAAGTTGGAATCAACTCAACAACGAGTTTGGTTTGATTCAGACAGTGCATTCTCTACACAATATTTTCAATAGCTCCCTTAACTAACTTATGACAAACTCTCTAATCTCATCTGCCATCAGTGTTCCCTATGGTCATTCAATGTTAGCCACACTGACCTTCTTTCAATTCCTCAACAATACAAGCTGTTCACTCCCTCAGAATCTTTGTAATTGTTGCTCTTTTTGTCTGAAATGCTCTTTTCCCAGGCTCTTCTCTGGTTGACTTCTCCTCCTTCATGTTTTAACTTTCTTAATATAGGTTTCCCCTGTATCAAAAAGTAGAGTGTTCTATAAAACCTTTCTATAAAACCAACCTGGAGCAAAATGAAGACAAAATTACCATTAATTGATATGGTGACGTCACTCTTGCTGCCTCTTTGATGGCTCAGCACTGCAAAACAAACACTGAGCACTACTTTCACTTTTAGTCTTTTTTGGTAAAAGTGAAAATCCTCTTCGGATTTCTTTCAGTTAGAAAAAACAGGTACTAATGTAGGCCTTTTGTAAAAGACAGGTGCCATAAAGCAAACTTTCAAAAAGCAGGAGACATTTATACTCCCATTTAAAATAGGTTTTCATACCCCCTGACATTTTCCGACATTGACCTATGAGTTTCCTACATGAAATATTTTCATTTATTCATTTATTATAGTGAAAACTGTGAGAGCAAGAACTCAACAGAATTGCCTTGTTTGCCCAACCCTTGCAAGTTTTCCACACAGGGTGCGGTCTTACCACTTTCTCTCTCTACTAGTGGAAAATATCTGAGACAGGGTCCAGTTTTCACATGTTTTACTGTAACTTCTCCACCAATATGTAATCTGTGAGGGCAGGAAATCCTGTCTGCTTGAATCACTGCTCCATCACCAGCACCATGCAGTGTTATGGCATATCCTAAGTGCTCTGTAAGTATTTGTTACATAAAAAACAAACTCACTGACATGGAGTCAATTCCAACTCTTAACAACTCCCATTGCATATCCAAGGCTGTAACTCTGTACAAAAGGAGACTGCTTCATCTTTCTTCCACAAGGCAGTTGATGAGTTCAAACCACCAACCTTTTGGTTAGCAGCCAAATGCCTCGACCAGAGCTCCTTATTTGTTAAATAAATGATTAATATCATTGGTCATTTTCTTATTTTATAAACTCTTAGTTCTTCCCATGATTTACATGAAAACGTACTTTTCTCTATCTAGCTCATTCTCCCTTTCTGCTTTGCTGGCACCGAGTCTTCATCCTACATGGAACCCGAAAGTGTTTCCCAAGGTTCTCAACAATCCCTTAATGGATCCATCTACTTAAACAGCTTCAATCATTACCTATCATCAGATTACTCCCAAACCTGTCACTCTAACCCTAACCTTTCTGCTTTGCATCTAGCAGCAGACAGTGCAACTTCCTAAAGGATACCTCTTTCTAGGGTATCTCATGGTCACTGAATGATTCCAAATACTTCCTCGTTCCAGTAAGTTTTAGTTCTTCTAATGACAGTACATTCTTCCAGTACCATAAGCTCAAAACAATGTGATACACAGGAAAGAGCAGTACAGACTTCTGAGCTAGCCAGACCTGGCTCAAACCCCAGCTCTCAGCTGTTGAACAGGTAACCTTAGACAGGTCACTAAACCATTCCAAGCCAGATTTTTAATCGGTGAAAAAATAGCAACACTTGTATCACAGGACTGTTATAAGAATTGAAGACACTGAATTAAAAAATACTCTGCACAATATCTGGCATGTAGTAGGCTATTTATTAGCTACAAGCCTCAGAGTAATCTTTAATTCCTCCAACTCCTTATATTCACCTCTGATCTCCTTGCAAAGTTTATCTTTTGTAATAATAATAGTTATTATTATTACGGTAATAATATATGTATAACAGTAATTTGTAATACTTTTGCATTTATCCTTTCCTTTTATTCTACTGCCTTCATCTTAGTTCTGGCCCATAACAAATCACAATACCTAATTGCACTTTTCCCAGCAATTTATCCTGTGTATTAACCTAAATCAGTATTTTTGAATTTTATCTAACAGTGCTTAGCATAAATAATTTCAACTGACTCACCTCTGAGTTACAAATCCATTCTTCTGCTGTATCCAGTCTGCTATTAATTCCATCCAATTAATACATAATTCTATTTTTTATTTGTATTTAATTGTATTTTTTATTTCTAGAATGTCCACTAGGTCCTTTTTCTCTACTGAAATACTCCATCTCATCACTTGTTTCCATCTTTCCTCTATTTCATTAGCATATTTATAAGAATTAAATGCTTTATCTGCTATTTCCAATATCTGGACCACCTGTGGATCTACTTTTACTATTTTTTTCCTCTTGATTACGCATTGTATTTTCCTGCTTCTTTGGAATTTTTTACTTATATGCTGGACATGCTTAAAATAACCAGTAAGACTAGTGTAAATACAACTTTCGTACACAGAGCGTATCTTTTACTGTCAAGAAGTGTGAATAAAATTATGCAGAGACCCTCATCCCTAAAAATACGTTTTACCTTTAAGTCTACTCTGGTTAATACTGATTTCGGCCACTCAGCTCTCAGTTAATACAGGCAGGCCCCAACTTAAAACATTTTCAAGTTAAGATGAACTGCACTTAGAGTACATATACATCTGTAACACTATATGCTCCTGGAAGAATGTTACAGGAAAATACACGCAGGGTATATAAAAAATTGTTAAAATTATGTGAACATGCTCCAAGCACTTCATCAGAATAATATGGAAGAGATCGGTGGGAAAAATGCCCACATGGCATGAATGCTGAATTTAGAACTTGGTGTCACCAATATAGAACAGCTTATAGATCACAAAGAAGGGCAACTAATAGATTCGGACTTAATGGATTTTGAAGAGGAAAGAGATGCTAAAGAAGAAATAATGAGGAACAGGAAGGAGAGAAGTTGTCACAAAATTTTACAGTAAAAGGAATAGCTGGAGTTTCTTCTAAACTAAACCACGATCTTCAGTTGCTTAAAAATATGACTCCCAGTATCAACTGCTTTGCTAAAATCAATAGGGAGATTCAGGAAGCACTGACATGTTACTCTGAAAGATATGAAGAAAGAAAGAAAAGGAACATAAAAACAACTTTCACTAATATTCTGACTATAAACACCATCCTCAATCCCAGGAATAATCCAGACAATCCAGAACTCTCCACAAATGGAGTTATTACCACAAATGTCAAAATGCCTGTGATGTCCAACTTCCTCATTGTAGGAGTAAATTTTTATGATCTATGTGTTTTTTTATGCATGTATGTAGTATTAAAATATACCCCTAAGTTTATTTGTAATGCTTCCAACACTCAAAGACAAATAAAGATCAGATTTATAAAGATAACTTTTAATAAAAGGCTTATTATTAACTTTTAATAATAAAGAAAGCTTTTAGAAAGTAAATAAAAAAAATAACTATTCAACTTATGTCAGAACCTACAAAGCAGTCGTCAGAATGATACCTCATTGTACGTCAGGGACTATCTGTATTTGCCTAGCTTTCTTTTTTCATTCTTTTTCTTCCAAACTTTCCATGTTCTCATGTTTTATGTGTATGTTGTAAACATTTGAAAACAAGATTTTGTTTTCTTAATAAATCACTAATCTAACTTTTTTTTCTTTTAACTGAGATATTTAGTCCATGTATGTTATTATGGTACAATAAGATTTACCTCCAACAATCTTACTCTATTTGTCATTCTTTTTCTATGCTCCCAACCCTTTCCTGACATCCAATGAGTTGGTCAAGTTTTCAGTTCCCTATATTAACCCCTCTATCAGCTGGAGAAGTCCCTGGGTGACATAAATAGTTACTCAACTACTAACCAAAAGGTTTGTAGTTCAAACCCACTCAGAGGCACCCTGGAAAAAAGGCCTGGAGATCTACTTCGAAAGATCACAACCATGAAAATTCTATGGAATGCCACTGATAGTATACTACCAACTTGTAAGTTATATGTTGTTGTTATTTGCCGTCGAGTCGGCCCCGACTCACAGCGACCCCTCCTTGGGTTTCCGAGGCACTATCACTACAGAAGTAGGATTGCCAAACATAAAGAATTTGTCTTCTTTAGTGGCTACACTTAAAATGCAGCATGCATCCTGATTTACCCATGACCCAAGTTTAACAATCTCTCTACTATTTCTTGCCTTCTCTGAAGTAACAGACCACTATGATCACCTATCTTTCAACTTATTTATATGTGATTATGGACTAACGATTTAGCTCTACCTTGTTTTTATACTTGTTATTAACAGAATCCATGCTTATTTAGATTTATCCACATATTTACCAATGTTTTTGCTCAACATTCCATTACTCTTCGCATTTCTCCTTCTTTCTGGTTACTTTGTTGTCTTAAAGCAGTTCCTCCAGTCAAAGTCTGTTGGTGGTAAATTGTGTGTGAAGACATTTGTATCACCCTAATTCTTGTATGATAATTTAGCTAGATATACAATTCTAGGTTAATAACTCTTTTCCATCAATACTTAGCAGAAACCTCTGGATTTCATCATAAATATTGAGAAATAAGATATCAGTCTAACTGTTATACCTTGTAGGCAATCGGACTTTTCATTCTGGTTCTTTTACAATCTTTTGTCTTCAGAGTTTTATAGTTTCAATACAATGTATCTAGATGTGGATTTTATTTTGTGTAGGCTCAGGACACACTGAACTTTCTGAATCTGAGGATTCATGACTTTAATTAATCTTCAACATTCTCAGCCTTGATCTCCTTGAAATATCACCTGTCTCTCATTCTCTCCTCGAGCTATTAGATGACTAGATATATGTAAGACCTCCTCATTCTATTCACCATGTCTTTTAACCTCTCTTTTATGTTTTCTATTTTATCTTTGTGCCACCTTCTGGAAACTTCCTCAGATTTATCAGTTCATGAGTTCAGGAGTTGAGAAAATTTTCCAGTAAAGGGCCAGACAGTAATTATCTTAGACTTTGTGGGTTACGTACAGTCACTATTGCTTATTTTTCTTTGCTATTTTTATTTTTAAGCAATCATTTTAATATAATTTAATTTATTTTGGTTTTTTTTGTTGTTGTTGAGCATGTACACAGCAGGAGCTCTGGTTGTGTGGTGCCTAAGGCATTTGACTGCTAACCAGTGGGCTGGCAGTTGAAACCCACCAGCCACTCCTCAGAAGGAAAACTGGGTGATCTACTTCCGTAGTGATACCACCTCAGAAACCCAAGGAGGGGTCACTATGAGTCAGATCCTACTTGACAGCAGAGAGTTTGGTCTTTGGTTATACACACAGTAGAACATATACTAATTCAACAATTTCTACGTGTACAATTCAGTGACACTGATTACATTCAAGTTATGTAACCATTCTCACCCTCCTTTTCTGAACTGTTTAAACAATCTTTAAAAATATAAAAACCATTCTTACTTTTCAGGCTATACAAAAACAGGCTACAGGCCAGATTTAGCTTACAGGCCATCGTTCATTAACTCACTCTTCAGTGACTATCTGACTCTGACCTAGTTCATTAATTCACTCTTCAGCTGTATCTCTGTGCTATTTATCCTAACCACTGGCTTTTAATTTCAATGACTATTTTACATTATCAGAAGTTCTAAGAAATCTTTAAAAAATCTGCCTTTGAGAGTTCCGACAAGAAGGCGGACTAGGCAGAAGGATTGCACAGACCCTCTTCAACAAAGAAAAGGGAAACCAATTAACACAGACACAGAAGATAATCTTGGACCCCTGA
>NW_006921640.1:5988889-6009492 GCF_000298275.1 Orycteropus afer afer
AATGACATGAGACAAAGTATATGTGAACTGCTGTATGAAAAGTGAATTTACTCTGTAAATTTTCACCCAAATCAAAATAAAATTTAAAAAAAAAATCTGCCTTTATTTTCAAGACAATAACTTCTTTTTCATGTCTTTTATTTCTTTTCTTCATGTCTATAGTTTGTTCTATCTGCTGATTCTTGCTCATAGTAGAATGTTGGATTATATTTTGCAATTCTATATTGAGTTCATCTTTGAGTGTTTTACTTCTGGGAACTGTGTATGGCTTGGATTAAGGATATGTCTCTCTAAAACAGTTTATGTTTGTCAAATACTTCTGTCATATAAACAGCTTTAGACCACTTTTTATATCAATTCCTCAATCTGAAGGTCTCCTAGACCCACAGATATTATAAATTTGAAAACAAAATGGGAAACCATGATTATGAGCTCTCAGTGGACATTCCTTCTCCACATCAATCCCAAGTCTAGGCATATGGAGGTATCTCAACGTGCTCATGGACAATTTTTTTTTTAATCATCTACTCTTTTACTGAATGTTCATCCCTTCAAAGATGCACACTCTTATCTAGTGTTTCGAATCTAAGGCCACCCCAACCATGGTGTCAACGAAGCTCATACGGGAGCCAGAACTCCCATCCCTGCCCAGGAACAATAAGGAGCTCTGGTAGCATAGTGCCTAAGGCACTTGACTGCTCACCAGAAAGCTGGCGGTTCAAACCCATTAGCCACTCCTCAGAAGGAAGGTTGGGCAATCCTACTTCCGTAGTTATACTGCCTCGGAAACCCAAGGAGGGGTCGCTATGAGTCGGGACCGACTCGATGGCAAACAACAACAACAACTTGGGGGTCAACAGGGGCCAAGTGGAGAATCTGGACTTCTTTCTCTACCTAGCATTAACAAGGGAGCATCCCAACCAAAGTAGTGTTAAAAAAAAATAAAAAGCCAGCTACAACAAAAGGTTTGTAAGATGCGGAGTCCTATAATATAAAAATGTTCACATTTGAATCAAAAATCACTCATATTTTGAAACAAGATACAGTGACATTTTCTACCTGTAAATCAGCAAAAATATTGTAAAATTTTAATATTGGTACTAACCAGGACACAGGATAAAATTCCCACACTCTGCTGGTGGGAGTGAACACTGGTACAACGTTTCTGGAATACAATTTGTCAGTAAATAATAAAACACCTAAAACTGTTTCTTTCTTCTGATCCTGCAATTCTATTTCCAGA
This sequence comes from Orycteropus afer afer, assembly GCF_000298275.1. Taxonomy (NCBI): domain Eukaryota; kingdom Metazoa; phylum Chordata; class Mammalia; order Tubulidentata; family Orycteropodidae; genus Orycteropus; species Orycteropus afer. The sequence continues at coordinate 5,990,133 of NW_006921640.1, forward strand.
AATCGGTCTCAAGGAAGGATCACAAATGAGAAAAAAGATTTAACTTCAATAATGTTTATACTAAAATATTAAAAAGGACACAACTTAATAAATTACAGTACCTCTATGTACTATGTTGGCCAGGGTACAGTGTGACTATTACTCTTATATCTTGCTAATAAGAAAGGCAAATGGACAAATAATTTGGTCATTTGCAAAAGAAGTCTTTAAAATGTTCTTACCTTTGACTCAACAATTTTACTTTCTAGGAATGTAGTCTATGTGAACAAAGAGTTAAATACAAATATTCAACCACACTATTTTATAATAGCTATATACATATATAGGGAGCTCTGGTAGCATAGTGGCTAAGGCACTTGACTACTAACCAGAAGGCTGACGGTTCAAACCCACCAGCCACTCCTCGGAAGGAAGATGGGGCAATCTACTTCCGTAGTGATACTGCCTCGGAAACCCAAGGAGGGGTCGCTATGAGTCAGGTCCGACTTGACGGCACATAACAACAACAATACATATATATATTTGTAAATAAATTTAAAAAATTAACATGTATATTAACATTTACATATATACATAAGTAAATGAAATACCAAGAATCAGAGTAAGTTTAAATATAAAGTGCAGTAAATCCAGGTCATTAGTAAGGAGGTCTGGTGGCAATAAGTTTGGTTTTTGGTTTGAATACGACCACCATGCTGTTAATAGCTTTCAAATAATTTTAAATGAAAGGTGAAAATGTTCATAATATAATGGTAAGTGAAAAAATACAGATTTGAAATCATATATTCAGTATAATAAAAAATGTTTGAAAATGTTTATGTGTATATTTCTGAACACAAAAACAAATGGGAGCAAAAACACCAACAATGGCACTCTTAAGACTTTGGAATTATGGGTGATTTTTTCTTCCTTTATGTGTCTCTTTTTCTGTATCTCCTAAAATAAGAGTGCATTATTTTTATAGATCAGGAGCGTGAGGGTCAGAGGAGAAGAGAATAGAAACAGGTTTTTTAATAAGATCTTAGATAAATTTTGCTAAAGTATCTTCCTAGAATAATCAACTTGTGCAACTACTTTGAGTATAAATTAGTTTTTCTAAGTTTTCCATTTCTCAAGAAACATGACTTTTTATTTTATGTTGTGGAGGTATACAATTGACATTATCAGTCCCCCGAAGTCTAAAACAAACCCACTGATGTCAGAGCGATTCCAACTCACAGCACCCCTGAGTATAACTGCCCCACGGGTTTCTGATTTCCAAGGCTGTAAATCTTTATGGAAGCAGACTGATACATCTTTCTTCCACAAAGCAGCTGGTGGGTTTAAACCACTGACCTCTTGATTAGCAGATTAGCGCTTAATCACTGCACCATTAGGCTACCAGACCTCTCTACATGAGAAAGAGAAACTCAAGGAAAAGTTTGCTAGGCCACATATGGGAGTTCTGGTAAAATAGTGCCTAAGGCATTTGACTGCTAACCAGAAGACTGGCAGTTCGAATTCACCAGCCACTCCTCAGAAGGAAGATTGGGCAATCTACTTCCGTAGTGATACCACCTCAGAAACCCAAGAAGGAGTCACTATGAGTCAGATCCGACTCGATGGCAGCAAGTTTTCTTTTCTTTTTTTTTTTTAGTAAGGCCACATAAATCAGCACATAACTTAGGCATCCCTCTTAAACCTTTAGGGGTGAACTTACTTGAGACTCAAGGTTTACCTTCTCTTCATCATTATCTTTCTGATTCATCAGGTCACCTAACTTCACAATTCCTTCTTTAGTTGTAAGTACCTTTCTTTTTTTAACTCATAAACTAAAGTTTTAGATTCTAAGACTCCAATGTGTGCCTTGCACACAGAAAACACATACACATTTGTTTTGGTTCTGGGTTTTTGTTCTGTTATTTTTGGGGGAGGGGGATTTCAACATATCAGTTCAAGGCAGCAAGGCTCAATACCTCTTCTTGTTTTAGCTCCAAAATTTCAATCTTAATGCTTTTCTTTCAGGCATCCTTTAATATTCCATTCACCCCATTAACAATGGTTTGTGTCCTCTGTTTTCTCCATTCTAAGCCACAATGCTTTTATATTTTATAGTTGTACTTCAGAAATAAAGAAAGGAAATCAACTGGAAGGAACAAATCAATGAGGATGAAAACCAGAATCCGAAAAGACTTTATCAGTGTACAATAATGTGCCTCCAACGAGATGAAATTTAACAGATATAAAGCAAAGTTCAATACTCAGATCAAAACCACTTGGAAATGATTATCGTTAAACAGTGGCACACAGAGTTGTGATTTCAGTTAACTATAACTTCATTGCCACCACCTGTCTGTCAGTTTGTCATATAGCGCTGGCTTGCGTGTTGCTGTGAGGCTGGAGGTTATGCCACCAGTATTTCAAATAACAGCAGGGTCACCCATGGTGGACAGGTTTCAGCAGAGCTTCCAGACTAAGACAGACTCAGAATGAAGGGGCCATCCACTTCTGAAAGAATTGGCCAGTGAAAATCTTATGAATAGCAGTGAAACACTGTCTGATATTTTACTAGAAAACTTCATGAATAGCCCTGAAACATTATCCGATATAGTAACAGAAGATAAGCTCCTCAGGTCAGAAGGCACTCAAAATGCGACTGGGGAAGAGCTCCCTCCTCAGAGTAGAGCAAACCTTAATGATGTTGATAGAGTAAAGCTTTCGGGACCTCCATTTGCTGATGTAGCATGAGTCAAAATGGGGCAGCTATAAACATCCATTAATAATTGGAACGTGGAATGTACGAACTATGAATCAAGAAAAATTGGGAGTTGTGAAAAATGGAATGGAATGCATAAAGATCAATATCCTAGGCATCAGTGAGCTGAAGAGGACTTGTTTGGCCATTCTGAATCTACTATGCCAAGAACGACAAACTGAAGAGGAATGGGGTGGTATTTGGCATCACAAAGAATGTTTCAAGATCTATCCTGAAGTACAAAGCTGTCGATGATAGGATAATATCCACATGCCTACAAGGAAGACCAGTTTATACACTATTATTCAAATTTACCCATCAAACACCAAACCCAAAGATGAGAAAATTGAGTATTTTTACCAACTTCTACAGTCTGAAATTGACCAAACATGCAATTAACATGTGTTATCACTGGTGATTGAAATACAAAAGTTGGAAACAAAAAGAATCACTGGTAGTTGGAAAATACGGCCATGGTGAAAGAAATAACGCTGGAGCTCACATGATAGAATTTTGCAAGACCAATGACTTATTCACTGCAAATACCTTTTTTCAACAACACAAAGGGTGGCTTACACATAGACTTCGCCAAATGGAATACACAGGAATCAGATCGACTACATCTGTGGAAAGAGGCAATGGAAAAGCTCAATATCTTCAGCCAAAACAAAATCAGGGGCTGACTGTGGAACAGATCAACTGCTCATATGCAAGTTCAAGTTGAAGCTGAAGATAATTAAAACAAGTCCACAAAAGCCAAAATGTGATCTTGATTGTATCACTCCTGAATCAGATTGACTACATCTGTGGAAAGAGGCGATGGAAAAGCGCATTATCTTCGGCCAAAACAAAGCCAGGGGCTGACTGTGGAACAGATCATCAACTGCTCATATGCGAGTTCAAGTTGAAGCTGAAGATAATTAAAACAAGTCCACAAGAGCCAAAATGTGTCCTTGATTATATCACTCCTGAATTTAGAGATCATCTAAAGAATAGATTTGATGCACTGAACACCAATGACCGAAAACCAGAGGAATTATGGGATGACATCAAGAACATCATCCATGAAGAAAGCAAAAGGTCATTAAAAAGACAGGAAAGGAAGAAAAGACCAAAATGGATGCCAGAAGAGACTCTGAAACTTGCCTTTAAATGGAGAGTAGCTAAAGAAAATGGAAGAAATGACAAGATAAAAGAGCTGAACAGAAGATTTCAAAGAGCAGCGCAAGAAAACAAGTCAATTAATAACTCTATGGGCAATATATTGAATGATGCAGCAAACAGCAAAAGGAGATGGAAGGAATAGACAGAGTCACTGTACCGAAAAGAACTGGTCAATATTCATCCATTTCAGGATGTGGCATATGATCAAGAGCCAATGGTACTGGAGGAAGAAGTCAAAGCTGCACTCAAGGAACCAGTGAAAAACAAGGCTCCAGGAATTGACAGAATACCCACTGAGACATTTCAACAAACAGATGCCATGCTGGAGGCATGCACTTGTCTACGCCAAGGAATCTGGAAGACAACTACCTGGCCAAGTGACTGGAAGAGATCCATACTTGTACTCATTCCAAAGAAGTGTGATTCCACAGAATGTGGAAATTACTGAACAATATCATTACTATCACACACAAGTATAATCTTACTGAAGGTAATTCAAAAACGGTCGCAGCAGTATATGGACAGAGAACTTCCAGAAATGCAAGCTGGATTCAGAAGAGGATGTGGAATAAACAATATCACTGCTAATGTGAGATAGATCTTTGCTGAAAGCAAAGAACACCTGAAAGATGTTTACTTGTGTTTTACTGACTATGCAAAAGCATTCAATCGTGTGGACTATAACAAATCATGGATAACATTGAGAAGAATAGGAATTCCAGAACACCTAATCGTGCTCATGAGGAACCTGTACATAGACCAGGAGGCTGTCATTCTAACAGAATAAGGGGATTACTGCATAGTTTAAAAACAGGAAAAGAGTGCCTTAGGGTTGTATCCTTTCACCATACTTATTTAATTGGTATACTGAGCAAATGATCTGAGAAGGTGGACTATATGAAGAAGAACATGGTATCAGGATTGGAGGAAGACTCATTAACAGCCTGCAATACGCAGATGACACAACTTTGTTTGCTGAAAGTGAGGAAGACTTGAAGCAATTACTGATGAAAATTAAATCCTACAGTCTGCAGTATGAATTACAACTCAACATAAAGCAAACAAAAATCCTCACAACTGGTCTGATAAACAGCTTGATGATAAATAGAAGACTGAAGGTGTCAAAGATTTCATATTACTTGGTTCCACAATCAACACCAATGGAAATAGCAGTCAAGACATCAGATGACATATTACATTTGGGAAATCTGCTGCAAAACACCTCTTTAAGTGCTAAAGAGCAAAGATGTCTCCTTGAAGACTAAGGTGCACCTAATCCAAGCCATGGTATTTTTAATCACCTCATACATATGTGAGAGCTGAACAATGAATAAGGAAGACTGAAGAAGACGCAATGCTTTTGAATTGTGGTGTTGGTGAAGAATACTGAAAGTACCATGGACTGCCAAAGAACTAACAAACCTGTCCTAGAAAAAGTGCAGCCAGAATGCTCCTTGGAAGCGAGAATGGCCATACTTCGTCTCACCTAAATTGGTCATGTTGTCAGAAGGAACCATTCCCTGGAGAAGGGTACCATGCTTGGTAAAGTGGAGGGTCAATGAAAAAGGCAAAGGCCCTCAATAAGATGGACTGATATAGTGGCAGCAACGACTGGCTCAGGTATAGGAAGGATTGTGAAGCTGGCACAAAACCAGGCAGTATTTTGTTCTGCTGTACACAGGGTCACTATGAGTCAGAGACGACTCAGTGGCACCTAAGAACAACAACAATAACTTCAGTGAATCGAGACTTATGACGTAACTAACAGGGAAGGAGGAAACTATCAACTATCATCTTGTTTTTGTTGTTACCTTTTTTTTAAAAAAAAAATAAAGTATTGAAGAAATTGAAGGAGTAAAGGTCACTCACTGTCATACCACTGTATTCCATGTTGAGTAGCATACTTTAAGAGGGAGAGTAACCGAGTAGTAAGTGGAGTGCAGAGAACTAAGAAATTGGTGAGGCAATCTGAAATGGTCAGGTAAGAAACATAGGAAGAAACTGAAAATATTTAGACTATGGAATATAAGACCTAGGAAAAGGATAGCCATCTCAATGCCTACAGAGGCCCTGAATGTGATATACATGAGTGAAGCTGGTAGGCAAGGACTTTATCAAAATGGAGAGTATATTGAGCATCTAAAGAGGTCATCAGAAAAACGACCTCTTCACCAAAGTGGGATGTAGAACATTTTCTTTGTGGACTGTTGTGCTGAGTGACCCTGATATCCCCAAACTATATCTGAGGCCCCAGGCTAAATGACTCATTCCCTCAAAGTATTTGGTTATAGCTAAGAAGTTTTCATAAACTGGGATATTAAAAGCTTGTGAGTAGCTACCTAAGGTACAACTATTGATCTCTCCCCTTCCAGAGCAAAGGAAAATCAAAGATGCAAGAAAACAATTAATCCAGAGGGGTAATGGACCACGCTAACCTCAGTGTCCACAACGCTGTGACCAGGAGAACTAAGTGGTGCCTGACTACCACTACCAGCCACTCTGAAAGGGATCAATTAGAAGGTCCTGGATAGAGTGGGACAAAAACGTAAAACAAAATTCAAAATCATAAAAAAGATCAGGCTTACAGGTCTGCAAGCCTGGAAATGAACTCACCCCAACGGCTCAACTTTAAGCTAAACAATTAAAAAAAAAAAAAAAAACTCACTGCCGTGGAGTTGATTCTGACTTACAGCAACCCCTCCTTGGGTTTCTGAGGCAGTATCTCTATGGAAGTAGATTGCCCAGTCTCCTTCCAAGGTATGGCTGGTGGATTTGATCCTGCAGCATTCTGGTTAGCAGTCAAATGCCTTAGGCACTATATCACCAGAGCTCCCAAGCTAAACAATAGATTCTATAAGGTGAACATTAACACTAGTGAGGTAGGCAGTCCTCAGAACAATCAGCCATGCATCAAAAGGGCAGAATTTAGCCAAGGACAAAGTTCAGAAGGCAGGAAGAGACAGGAAAGGAGGAGGAATGGAAATGGGAAACACAAGGAGGAAGCAGGATGAGTGATGTTACATTGTGAGGATTATAACCAATGGCATGAAACAGAATTAATGGTTGAGTGGAAAACTAATTTGTTCTATAAACTTTCACCGAAATAACAATAAAAGTTTTTTAAAAAATAAAGAAATAGGGGCTCTTCATTGCCAAAGCCTCCAATTTTTACCCCAAGAGAAGACAGAGATTTTAATGTAAAATTACTCCATTTCTAAAAGTTGGCTACCAATTTAGCTTTTTGATACGTTGGTAACCCAGGCCTTATTTGATCCATCATCCATGCACACCAGTTTACAACTTGTGCCTTGAGAAAAACTATGACAGCTACCTTCAAACATCTGAAAAATTGTCAAAGACATAAGAATAGACTTGTTCTACATGGCCCTATGTACTGACAATCATAAAGAGGCAAATTACAGCTCAATTTAAGGAAAAGCCTCCTCAAAGCTAGCCTACATTTTGGAATGGACTGCCCAGGGAGCTTTACTATTCTGTAAATATTCAATTAAAACAAGTTAATAAATATCAACTGGTTCAAGAGTTCTGCCACTCACTACCTGTGGTCATAGTCAAATAACCTCCCCAAGCCTCAGTTTTCTTTCCTGGCTACCACACCCCACCAAAAAAGAAAACAATGTAACATTTAGCCTCCTGTCAGGTTTTTAGGAGCTCTGGTAGCATAGTGCCTAAGGCACTTGACTTCTAACCAGAAGACTGGTGGTTCAAACCCACCAGCCACTCCTCAGAAGGAAGGTTGGGCAATCCTACTTCTGTAGTGATAATGCCTCGGAAAACCCAAGGAGGGGTCAGGGCCAACTCGATGGCACATAACAACAACAATCAAAATCCAAAGATCAAAATCCACGTTAAAAAAATATGAAAGAGTATATAACTGCAAAAAAAATTACAGTAACTGAAGACACTATTATAAACTATCATAATATATTTAGATATATCTTATCTCCTTAAGGATGTATTCTAATCTAATTCATTTTTGTATTCCTCCCTCAGACTCTTCAACTATTTGTTGAAGGAATGTTAAAAAGGAAATTGGAGAAGACGGTTAAAATGGTAACAATATAAAACAGTCAACAAATCAAACATCTGGCATGTTAATCATTAATATCACTGAGCAGTCCAAAAAGTATTAAGCCCAGTCAAATAGAGGAAAGTACAGAAGTATTGACATGTGTAAGGATGATACTCTACAGAAGACACTGGCAAACTACAGCCCACTACCAGTTTTTGTAAAATTTTACTAGGAACACAGCCTCGCTCATTGGATTACATACTGTCTATAGCTGCTTTCACGCCACAGTGGCAGAACTGAGTAGTTGCAAAGCCTAAAATATTTACATCTGGCCCTTTACAGAAACAATGTCATGCCTCACTCTCAGGTTACAAACCAAAAGCCTCAGGTTGGTTGAATAGTGAGACACAGTTCCTCTTCCTATGGCTCCAACCTTGAAATTTAAATGGGTTATTTGGAGCATGTACGCAAAATCCTACAATGTACACTATGGCATAAGTGTTATTGTTGTTGTTATGTGCCGTCGAGTCGGATCCAACTCACAGCCTTCTGGTTAGCAGTCGCCTTACGCACTATGCTACCAGAGTTCCCATGGCAAAAGTGTAGGAATAGTAAATACCTTACTAAATGGAGACTCCACAGTCCTCTTACATTTTCAAGATTACAAACTTTTTTTATCCTGTTTCTGTTCCACCTAGTCATAGCACCAAAGAGATCTAAAAGACTGAAAGAATAAAAAAAAGTGTGGGACTGATTTAGGCAAGAAAAGATCAGTGCTTAGAGTTGAGCCTAACTTTGTTCCTCCTGAGTTCTCAAACTCCACCTGGCTGAGTTTTGCTATTTACGTGGAACTTTCAAACACATGAAAAATCATTTTCCCTGGTACTTAATCTGCCCTATCTATCATTACAAGTTTTAAAAAGAAAGTTACCAAAAATTAAGAGGAAACAAAATAAAATGGAAATAATAACATAAGTTTTCTGAGCTAAACTTAATATTCCGCAGAAATTGGTTGGCAGTTACAGGATTCTACGAAAAGCCCCTGGTCCTATCTCTTGCCTTGCTCTGAAGTCACTGTTAAGCAAAGGAATTCAAACCTTTACTAAGAGATTTAGTGAGATCCTCATCGTTCTCCTAATACCTGATCCTACATCAGTTTATAGCTACAAACTTTCTTCAGAAGACTACTTAATAATTTCATCTCAGATAGGAACCCTATACACTACTGCCACTGCCTCACCCTGCACTACCTCCTTTACTGACGATTCACGCTACAGCTAGCCTAATATGGAGGGAAAGGGCACCACCTTCTCTAGCCCCCCTACATTCTTTCAATGGTTTCAAAAAATCCTTTGTGCCTTCCCCTCTCTCCTAGAAGTCCATTCACAGGCTTAACTGTGCCCCTGACACATTATGCTCTAATCCGTTTCCTTAAAATCTTTTTAGTTATAGGTTAAATTTTTGAAGCCTAACAATTTGAGATTCTAAACCTACATGAACATTTAACATTTTTTCCCTAGAAAAGTGAGGGGTAACGGGGATGAAAACACATGCTTGTCATTTTCTTTGTAGGTGTGTCCCTCAAGAGTATTAACCACATCTTTGGGTATTGAATAAATGTTTTAAATATTCTAAAAAGCCACAATTTTAATTCTCTTTCAGAAAGCATTTAAGCTAGCTTCTCTATACTTATCAGATTCCCCACAGGCAGAAGATCAGGAAATTCCCTATCACAAGATAAGGTATTTTTAACACACCAAATATCAGTTTAAAAAAACTGCTTTTCTTTCATCGTGAAACATTTAAAAGTACACAGCTAAGTTCTTCAGAGTGCTTAGCTCCACTCAATACTATCAATGCTACACACTTTATTATTCCAGATACTCTAGGTACAGTTACAGTAACTGTGCCAGGATGCAAGAGTAACTGTTGAGCAAAATATAGGGAAACTGTAGACAATCTGCATGACTGCAACAATGATTAAAAAAAAAAGCCCAGCCTTCGAAAGTGAAGCAACCTAAATTGGAAGAACGGAAAAACAAATGCTAAAGTTGCCACTTAAGTCAATCACATAAGGAAGGGGGAAAAAAATGGGTATGTGCTGTTCTGCGCTTCCTCTTTCGAAAGTCAAACCAACAGGGCTTCACAAAGCCATTAGAATTTTTAAAAAGGAAAGAAAAACGAAAAGGAGGATAGGGTGTTCACCAAATTCAAGTCTTTAGAGAGCCAAAGATACCAGAAACTGAACTACTGGCTCGATGTGGGGAAGGGATAAACACCCAATCCACAGTCCTGCCTGATCTCCAAAGGGCTAAGAATTCGGATTATATACTACAGCGCGGCCGGGTCACTCGGCTAAGATTTCAGCCCCTTTCCAGGACTAGCAGAGCTAGGCCCGTTCCACAGAACCTAGGCGCCATAGCCCCAGATACAGGGAACAGCACCTGGATCCATGGACAGGAAGTGGTTATTCTGACTTCGGGTTTAATCACGAAACAAGGTGCGCGGCAAGACTGGACCTCCAGTTTACCCAGTAAAAAATAACCAGCGAAGAGCAGCAGCAAGCAACTGTGTGAAAAGGCATCGCAAGGTAAATGGGGGAGTCCGTGCGCTGGGAAAATGGGGGTAGAGGCAATCTGGTGCTGCTCCTTCGTCGACAGAAGATGCTCCTCACAAGCAGCTGGACAAACACCGGGGGGCAAAGAAGAGGTGGAGGGTTTCAGGGAGAAGAGGCTGGACAGCACAAGCAGAAACTGGGTAGAGGTGGGTGTGAAGCAACCCAAACTCGGGCTACAGGGGGCGTGTGGGGGTGGGGAGATCGTGTTTATAGCTACAAAGAGACCCGTTAACCCCCCATCGCTAATGGCTAACTCCCTGGTTGTCCTCTGCCCAGGCCTACGAGACGTGTGGGAAGGCCTACTCTGAGGCTGCACGCCTCCCGCTGCCCTGGGTAGCAGCTTCCACCCGGGCTCCCTGGCCCCCAGCTCAGTTCGACCCTGTCTTGTCCGCCCGCTCCACAGCGCTCAGGGTAAGCCCCGGAATCCACATGCCCCAGCCCCTTCCGTGCTGCTGCCAGAGCACAGGCTGCCCCTGGCTCCTCGGGGCTCCTGCATTCGCCAGGAATCCTACCGGCTTCCAGTTCAGGATCCAGCCGTAGCCGCCTGCGCGCAACTCGGGTTCCCAAAAGCCGCTCTCGCCGCCGGCCGCCGGCAGCCGGCCGCCTGCCTCCCAGGCCGCGCGGAGTCCTTCGCTCCCCCTACCGGCAGGCAGCCATTTCCGACGAGCGAAGGCGGAACTTGCCGAAGTGCGCTGAGCCGGAAATGGCCGAACCTAGGCGTTCACGAGATGCAGCGGCGGCAGGAGGAAAGCGGAGAGGGGAGTTCGAGACTTTCCGAAAAGCGCCTGAAGAGACCCCGAGGCCTCCAGGCTCTGGATACTGCTGCTCCAAGGCGGGATTGTGGAAAAAGCACAGCTCAGGGTGGGAGAGCGAACATTGCCCTCGTCAGGGAAGCGGGGGGAGCAGGAAGAAAGGATGGGCTGGCAGCTTTCTGAACCTTCGAACCCACCTTCTATAAATGTGCCCTCACCCCTTCAAAAAAACTTACCTGTGGACTGCGAAGGGAAATGTTCCCGGGAGTTTTGGAACTGGTTAAAACACCAGAGCCTCTGCCACTTCAACAATGTCGCTGGCAGTTTAGAACAGGCCCTATGAAAGTCAAGTCAGCCCCTTTGATTCTAAAAATAAATGTAGGCCCAAAAAAGAGGTCTTCCTAAATAAGGTGACCAGTCTCCAGCAGTGGTCTGAAGTTTTCAAACACTTTGACAATTTAACTACTAAGAAAGAGCTGGCAGCATTGATGCTTATGAAAAAATGTGCGGCTTTAACAACAGGTTTATTAACAGGTTAATCCAGAGGAGTGGAAAGATAAACCAAAACTAGGTGGGGAAAAAAAAGATGCAATTTTAAATTAAGAGCCAACCTGTCTACAAACAGAAAATCGCACATGCTCTACAATCCTCCCCCCCCCAAAAAAAAATACATATATGTTATTTCCACACTTGCAAAATCAGGGCAAGCCTTTTGGACAACTGAAACAAGTGATGTGGTGGGCCATAATCTAGCAATCCTAAGAGTTAACACTGTCCACTAGTGTTAACTCAGAAATGAGTTAAAACCATTAGTTAAACATCTACAACTGCCTTGGTAATCTGGAATCAAATTTGCTTTGATGTATAAAAAACACTTTTTAATCCCCAAAAAGCAGGGTTTCTACTGCAGGGTTCCCCGACCAAGTAACCCAAACACCAGGGCCTGTAGGAGACCTGCTCAGGGCCAAGACCAGGGCCAGCTCCCATCCCTGTACTTGGGTGGTCTGTTACTTTTAGCCAGACTGCACCCCCAGAGACAGGCCTCCACAGCTGGCCTATCCTACCCACACAACCTTCTTGGTGGAACTCAGGCACCAGGACAGTTTAGGCTAAGGATTAGGTTTGCAAAGCAAAACTAAAAAAACCTAGCAACCTGTTTTCCAGACAAAGCACACTGTTCACCCCATCATACCCTTATCAGCCACTCCTCGTTTTGCTCTTCCTTTTCCTTTCCTCTTTCCTGACATCTTACCCTCCTCTTCTCCTTACACCTCACTCTCCTTTCTCTTCATACTTCACTCTTTTCCTCTCCTTTGCCCTTTTTTACTATAAACAAATACAAGCTTTCAAAGTTCTACCACCCTCACATAGGTACAAAAACAACCCCATGTTAACGTTTACTCATTTTTTTTGTTGTTGAAAATCAAAAAGAAGGAAACAAATTTAAAAAATCACAAGCACTCCAGTAACCCAAACATGAGGGAAACTATTCCCCAAGTTTCATGAATAGCCTAAAATCATCTCTCTCTTTTCTCTCTTTTTTTTTTTTTTTTTTTTGCTTGCTTTCTTTCCACAATTTATCTACTTGGCTTTCCTCCAAAGTTCTGTGGCAGCAGGTAGAAGTCTAGCAGCGTGGGAGGAGACACACAGAAGACATGGTAAGAACTATCAGGTGTTGGTTCATCTCCACACTGACAAGAGTGGACATGCAGATACCAACAACAACAGAGGACGCAGCCTAAATGTCTTCTTACATATCTGAGTAGCCCAACACATTGCAGCCTCCAAGGTCAATATGTTTGAGCTCAATGATAACCAAGCTTTAGAAAGGAAAAGAACATTCAGACAAAATTAGATATACACTTGCCTTCAGTAGACCCCTGGCTGCTGCTGGTCACCCCTCCTCCTTTGGATCTTGAGCTGGTACTCTCTTACTTTCCTTCTTCCTCTTTGTTCCTCACCAAAGCTAGGCCTTTGGCCACTTCTTTTTCCTCTCTATACCCTCTCTTCCTTGCCACTTTCAATCAGCTACCTTGTATCACCTCTGTCACCAAGCAGATCACTTGTTATAGGTCTCCAGTCCCTGTTTTCCAATTCTACTCTAGACATCATCATATCATTATCATCCTATTAATACATATTTTTTGACTACTCGATTGCCAGACAATAAGCTAAATTTTTAGTTATGGACTGAATTGTGTCCCTAAAACACATATGTTGTAAATCCTAACCTCTATGCCTGTGGTTATAATGCCATTTGGGGAATGGGTTGTTTTCTTATGTTAAGGCAGGATTAGTGTAGGGTGTGTCTTGAGTCAATCTCTTTTAAGATATAAAGATTGAACTAGCATTTGGGTGGCAGTGATGAGGGAAGAGAGATGCCAAACTACAGGAAGATCCCCCAGGAGCAGAAGTGACAAGGACCTTCCAGAGCTGACAGAGCCTTCCCCTAGAGCCAGCACCCTGAATTCAGACGTCTAGCCTGTAAGAAAATAAATGTCTGTTGGTTAGAGTTACTCACTTGTGGTATTTCTGTTATAGTAGCACTAGATACCTAAGATACCTTTTATATATATTGTCTTATTTTAATCCTAACAAGACAGTATCACCTTATAGATGAGGGAACTGAGATTAAATAAATTAGGTGCCCAAAGATTACAGAGTGAAGTACAAAGCATAGATGGAACTCCAGTCTTCCTAACTCTAAAACTAACAGTCTTGACCAGTCCGATCTGATTTTCACACCAGGACCTTAAACAATATATCCCGCAATGAACTCATCTTTATCCCTTTCCTCTCTGCTCTCCTCTAATGTCCTTACTAATAGTAATGTTACCATTATACTTCCTAACACAGAAACTCAAAAATTAGCATCATCTTTCTCTTTCTGCTCTCTTTATCCCCACCTTCAATTAATTCCCAACACTTAAAGCCTTTACTTGTAGGATATCTACTATCCTTCCCCTACAATTCCATACCTATTTCCCTGGTTCACATCGTCATTACTCCTCTCTTGGACTTGCCTTAATACTTCAATTCTTGGCTCAGAAAATATAATTATGTACACAGTAGCTCTCCTCAGAAAGAAAGCCAAGGTAATACGACACACAGTGAAGCTAGTCTTCAGTGATGTCTCCATATGCTGATGATTTACAGCACTTACTGCCTCCACTTTGCATTTGGAACTTAGTCCAAAGCAGTTTTGCACTGTTATTTAAGTGTCATGTATATAGAACTTTATCCACTCAAGGGAGCAGAGCTGACCCACAAAGCCTTGGAAAGAACAGGAATCAGTGTAGCTTTGGTACTCAACAGCAGGAGACTGTGGCCCTTCTCTCTAGAGCACAATCCCAGGCACCCAGAATCAACAGCAACCAGTCTCTTGTCTTTCAGGTCAACATTTTAATTCCCAGAAGACAAACATGTTTGGCCTGGCTTGGGTCAAGTATCTACTCCTCAAATAATCAGCTTTTGCTAAGTATCAGCTCAACCTATTTTCAATATGGCTATTGGGCCTATTCCCAGAAAAAAAGGGAAGCACACATCATTCATTTATCCATTCATTCAATCAACAAATAGTTGAGCACTTATCAAAAGAATGTACCATTCTTTTATGTATGCAAAATGTTTAAGACATGGCCCTGCCCTCACACCATGAAAGTCACCAGATAAAAAGCTAAGAAGTCACCAGATAAAAAGCGGAACAATATTTACCCATAAAAGACCATCAATCCAGTTACATGTGATGGAACATCATTTACCTTGTAAAGTCCTCTTGTGGTAAATGTTATCAGCAGTAATGTGTGCATTTTCACAAAAGTTCGCAGCAGCACCATTAGGAATAGAATGAAATCTGCAAGTTACCAAAACACCCATCAGTAGTACACTAGATAAACAAAGCATGGTATATGCACAAATGGAATACTCTACACAAATGAAAATGAATACTTTCCAACTATATACAATATTGATGAATCTCACAATGTAAAGCAAAAGAAGCCATAACCAAAAAAATATATAATGTATAATTCTGTTTATATAAAGCATAAAAATAGTTTACCTTTAAGGAGTATATATGCCCTTTCCTAGATGTATATTCAATAAAAAAAAAAAAAATTTACTAAGTAATCAGTGGTCAAATCAAAGAGCGTTTGATCATTCTTGAATATCTTCACCATTATTATCCTAGAGTTACCATATAATTGTCACCACCACCCTCACCACCCCACTACCCCAACTTTTTAGAGAGCCTAGGCCACCCGTAGCCTTTGGAAGGAGCCACCACACTTGTCACATGACCCTCTGACTCTGTTGTTGTTGTTATGTGCCATCAAGTCAGACCTGACTCATAGCAACCCCTCCCTGGGTTTCCGAGGCAGTATCACTCAGAAGCAGATTGCCCAACCTTTCTTCCAAGAAGTGGCTGGTGGGTTCGAACCACCAGCCTTCTGGTTAGCAGTCAAGTGCCTTAGGTACTACACTACCTCTGCTCTAGCTGACTGAAAACTTGTAGTAGGTCACTGTGACACTGAGTCAGATGAGGGTGAGTGCTTTATCTACTGAGTTATATAGACAAGAGAGTAGGGAAAGAATTTCTGGACATAGGTACAATGGTAACCCAAGAAAACTGGTCTGTAGAAAATAGAGGATTATAGAGTCAACACATAGAGGGAAGCAAACAGATCCAAGAGTGATGGAGGGAGAAGCCTCAGATGCTGCTGACTACCTTTCTGGTTACCAGTTATCACTGAGTGACCAGAAGATTGCTTATGTAGCCTTACTCTAAAAGCCCTCTTGTTACGCTAACTTGAAAACTTTATATTCCCTGCATCCAAACATGAACTGACGAAAGTTATGGTATTCTCCCCCCAAAATAACAGTATTTGTTGTTGTTGTTGTTTTTGCCGTCGAGTCGGCCCTGACTCATAGCAACCCCTCCTTGGGTTTCCGAGGCAATATCACTGTGCCATAAACTGCTCTAAGCACTTTTCATGTATTATCTCATTTATTCCTTATAACAGATTTACACAATAAGTAAGATTATTATTCCTATTTTACAAAATAGGAAACTGAAACCAAACAGGCTAAGTAATTTTCCTAAATCACATACTTGGTAAGTGGTGGTAAAGGATTTGGATTCAATCAGCCTCACTCGAGAGCCTGAAATCTTAACTATGCTACACTACACTGCAAGAGAAATTATAAAAATGGCAATGTGAATTACATGTTATATTAATGATTTAAGGAGCCCTTGTGGCACAGTGTTTAAAGTGCTCGGCTGCTAACCAAAAAGGTCAGCAGTTCAAATCCACAAGATACTCTGCAGGAGAAAGATGGGCAGTCTGCTTCCGTAAAGATTAACAGCCTTGGAAACCCTATGAGGAAGTTTTACCTTGTGCTATAGGGTTGCTATGAGTTGATTCAACTCAGCAGCAATGGGTTTACTGATTTAACTAAGGCATTTGATTATGTTAAATAAATTCAGCTACAGAAATCATACAGAGATTGACTACGTAGAAAAGTTGATAAGAGGCATTTAATTCTTTCACAAAGGAATTATGGTTTGAGTTGTACATATTAGAGAAATATAAAATGCCTATGATGTGACAAATAACGCTGAACAAGACTGTGTTCTTATATCATGAAATTATTTATTTTACAGACTTCAACAAAATGCTCTCTTATAGGGACCCACTGATTACTTATTTTTCCCCAAGTGTTTAATGTTCAGGAGAAGAGAATTTTAGTCCTAAAGAAGGAGAAATTGAAGACAGAAGTTACTTGAAGCCTCAGGGTGGGAGGCACCAGTGGTCACTTTCTATGATGACAGCTGCCAGACCCACTCAGCAAGGCTTCTAGATCAATCACAGTCCAGCCATTGGTGACCCCCAACAACTTTCAAAAGGTATGATTCAGGAATTATCAATGAGTTTAAGTCAGATAAGAACTTGTTTTATCTGTAATGCTTTGATTTTAAAAGAAAAATGCTGACAGCCAGTATTCAAGATCTTTTCTATATATAAATGATTGACCAATTTTGTGGTTTATAATTAGAACAATGCATGACAATTTCTAGACTGGGGTCCCAAGGTTATGCTTCTCGTTGGTCTATCAATGGCAGAAAGACAAAAGGTCATCTTCTAAGGCTCCAAGGATAGCACTCATTTCTTTGCTAAATGGCTTACTCTCAAAGTCCTGGCTTTGATGTTACTTTTTAAAAAGAGCTGTTTTTTGTCTGGCAAAGGTGAGGCAGGTTGGATGGTTTGTAAATAACTTGTGGAAAGACCAGTGAGTTAACCTCAGCACCAAAACAAAGGACAAAAGTATTTGCTGAAAATTAACTCCAAGATTTAAAGTGTTAAGAACTAAAACCTTATGATGCTTAAAACAAAATATAGGAGTAATGCTTTGGGACCTAGTTCTCAACGGTGTATTCTTAAATTTGTTGTTGTTGTTGTTATGTGCCGTCGAGTCGGCCCCGACTCATAGCGACCCCTCCTTGGGTTTCCGAGGCAGTATCACTACGGAAGTAGGATTGCCCAACCTTCCTTCTGAGGAGTGGCTGGTGGGTTTGAACCGCCAGCCGTCTGGTTAGCAGGCAAGTGTCTTAGCCACTATGCTACCAGAGCTCCTAATATGACACCAAAATGATAAGCAACAAAAATCAAAATAGATACACTGGACTTCATTGAAATTAAAAACATTTGTGCATCAAAGAACTTTCTCAACCAAGGAAAGATACCCTATAGAATGGGAGAAATATTTGGGAATCACACATCTGATAAAGTTTAATATCCAGAAAATAAAAAGAATTCCTACAACTTAACAACAAAAAGACAAAACAACCCAATCAAAAAATAGGCAAAGAATCTGAATAGGTATTTCACCAAAGAAAACATTCAGATGGCCAATAAGCACATGAAAAGATGCTCAGTGTTACTGACCCCCTGCCGTTGAGTCAATTTAGACTCATAGCGACCCCCATTGGGTTTCCAAGGCAGTAAATCTTTACAGAAGTAGATTGCCCAGTCTTGCTTTCTCAGAGTAGTTGGTGGTTTTGAACCACCAACCTTCTGGTTAGCAGTCAAATGCCTTAAGCACTGTGTTACCAGAGCTCCTGGTACATTCAGGAAATGTAATCAAAACCACAATGAGATACCATTTCATTCTCACTAGGATAGCTATTATCAGAAATTATGGAAAATAACAAATGTTGGCAAAGACATAGAGAAATCAGAAACTTCATCCATTGCTGGTGGTATTGTATAACGGTATAGCACTGTGGAAAATAATTTGGTGGTTCCTGAAATAGTTAAACATAGAATTATCTTCTGACCCAGCAATTCCACTCCTGGATGTATACCCAACAGATTTAAAACCAAGAATGCAAACAGATATTTGTACACCAGTTTTCATTCATCACTGTTCACAAATCAAAAGGTAAAAACAAAAGATGAATAGATAAATGTGGTATATAATATAATTGATTATTACTCAGCCATGAAGAGAAATGAAGTTCTGATACATGCTAAGACATGGATGAACCCTGAAACTTTATGCTGAGTGAAATAAGTCAGACACAAAAAGACAAATACTGCAGGATTCTAACTATATGAAATATCTAAAATAGGCAAATGCATAGAGACCAAAGTTTATTAGTGGTTACCAAGGGTGGGTGGCTGAGGGAAGCAGGAAGTATTGCTTAAACTGGATTTCTTTTAAAGGTGATGAAAAAAATGGGACATGGATAGTCATGAGGATGGCACAGTATGATGAATGTACTGTCACAGTGTACTGTACACATAAAATGGTTGAAATGGCAAATGTTTTGTTACATACATTTCACCACAGTACATTTATTGTTGTTGTTGTTGTTGTGTGTCATTGAGTTGGCCCCAACTCATAGCGACCCCTCCTTGGGTTGCCAAAGCAGTATCACTACGGAAGTAGATTGCCCAAACTTTCTTCCGAGGAATGGCTGGTGGGCTTGAACCACCAGCCTTCTGGTTAGCAGTCAAATGCCTTAGGCACTATGCTACCAGACCTCCTAGTACATATAT
>NW_006921640.1:6009592-6010605 GCF_000298275.1 Orycteropus afer afer
TATATATATCTGTTAACTCATTACTCGATGTCACAGTATTCACTACTTGCCATGTCTCTGTGAAAAATAAATTCTGTACTGGTTTCATATCCAGAAGTTTAGCCTGATCAAACCTTTATCTATATAAGACACCTCATCTGAATGACTAGCTCTAAGATTCAAATTAGGTATTGTCCCTACATATAATTCAATGTATCTATCTATAAGGTCCTTTCTTCCTTGAAGAACCCCTCCAAGAGTTTTTGATATGGTTCCCACCATGTCAGTACAGCTTTACAGGGAAAGTCCTGTTTGAAGAATGTTAGATCTAAAAATGCCATCGAAATGTTCTAAGCTTGCTCCTGGAAGTTCCATATAGTGATACAAATGTTCCCTAAGGCAAACATAAAGGCACCTAACATTTACCCTAAATTATGCAAGGGAGTAGGAAAAATGTGCTCTGTTTGACAAAACATGCCACAACATGGTCTGACTGTTTGAAGAACTTAGCATAATGAGAGCTATAACCAGAGAAAAGAAATAAAAGTGGCAGAGTGTTGACGGCTGAATTCCAATGTCACATTTGTATTCAACTCTGTGACTCCAGAATTGTCCTTACACCAAAAAAGTTATCCATAGATTTAAAATATCACCTGATCACTACTTTCACTTAAAAATACCTCTGTAAATAAGGCATTCCACCTGAAAATCGGCAAAGTGTCATAGAGCTTCTTAAAGAATATCTATTAACTTCCTGGTTAAGCAATATGGCTGTAAAATAAAAACTGAAAGAGTAATCTCCAAAAGCAATCATACTGAAAACTTCTAAAAAATATATATAACTTGTTAGTAACATTTGACTTTGTGTATTTAAAACAATAGTAGTTTCTGCCTATTGGATTTTCAAAAGAAAATTGTGCATAGAGACCAAAGTTTATTAGTGGTTACCACCTTGACCAGGAGGCTGTCATTCGAACAGAACAAGGGGACATTACATGGTTTAAAATCAAGAAAGGAGTGCGTCAGGGTTGTAT
>NW_006921640.1:6011338-6016288 GCF_000298275.1 Orycteropus afer afer
GAGATGGATTGACACGGTGGCTGCGATGATGGACTCAAGCATAGCAGAGATTGTGGGGCTGGCGCGGGATCGGGCAGTGTTTCGTTCTGCTGTGCATGGGGTCGCTATGAGTCGGAAATGACTCGATGACACTTAACAACAACAACAACAATGAGTGGCAGCTGAGGGAAGCAGGAGGTATTGCTTAAACTAGGTTTCTTTTAAAGGTGATGAAAAAAATTGGACATAGATAATCATGTCTAATTTGTGAATGTTTGCAATAAGATTTTATTAAAGGAAAAGTTTTTCCACATTTTCCTAAATATTGCTCAAAATTAATTCTCTACCTAAATGGTGAGAGCATGATTCTAAGGAGATTCAATCAATCCCAGAACAAAATAATCACTGACCCTTCCACCAAACCAAGGCTTCAGTCTTGCAAATACTATGCCAGGGTAAAAATAAGATCCAAATGGAAAGTGATCACATATCTACAAAGCCATCAATTCTGGGGACAAAAAAATAACAATCCAAAACAAATTTCTAATGATCCAGTTATTTCATCCTTCTGTAAAAAGAGAGACACATATAATTGCAGCATGCTTGTGTTAAAAAAAAGTGTATCTATACCGTAAGGTAAGGAGATGATTATTTAGGAAATGGAAACTTGACATAACTTACACAAATATCCAAAAATACATTAACCAAATTTGAAATATATAAACTAAATAGGAAAACATTTGCCATTTCAATGTTCTTTTTTTCACTTAATTTTTGAATGGACTATTATGTGTTTTTAGTTTTAGGAGCTCTGGTGGCATAGTGCCTAAGACATTTTACTGCTAACCAGAAGGCTGGTGGTTCAAACCCACCAGCCACTCCTTGGAAGGAAGATTGGGCAATCTACTTCTGTAGTGGTACTGCCTCAGAAACCCAAGGAGGGGTCGCTATGAGTCGGATCCAACTCAACAGCAGTGAATCTGGTCTGAGTCTGATTATGTGTTTCTAGGAGCCCTGGTAGCCCAGCGGCTTATAACCAAAAGGTTGGTGGTGAACTCACCAGCCACTCTGCACGAGAAAGATGTGGCAGTCTGCTTACGAAAAGATTTTAAAAAGCCATTGCTGTTCAGTCAATTCCAATTCACAAGGATCTTATAGGACAGGGTAGAATCGTCCCCTAGGGTTTCCAAGACTGAAATCTTTATGGGAATATATATGTATATTTAAATATATGTGTAACAAAACATATGCCATTTCAACATTCTTTACAACCTTCATTTTAAAGTATGAGTCTACATTCACACATATACACACACACACAAAAATGTTTCTGGAAAGACTCCTATGATAACCAGGCTACAAAATAGCCCCCAATGATCCTGCCCTTTTGTAGTCACCTTCCACATGGTACTAGTGTCAATCTATGTGACCAATAGAGCACAACAAAAGTGACACTATGTCACTTCCAAGGTCAAGTTTTAAAAGGCATTTCAACTTCCATCTTGGTTATTCTTAGATCACTCACTCTAGGAGAAGGCAGCTGCCATGTCACCAGCAATGATAGGGAAAGTCCATGTGGGTTAAGAACTGAGGCTTCCTGACAGTAGCCATGTGAGTGAAATTGGGTGTGGCTCCTACAACCCCTGCCAAGCCTTCAGATGACTGTAGCTTCATGAAAGAGCCTGAGCCAGGACCACCAGGCTAAGGCACTTCTCAACTCTTGACCCATAGAAACTGTGAGAAAATAAGTATTTCTCTTTCAAACCACTAAGTATGGTGTAGTTTGTTATGGAGCAATAACTAACTAATACAACTCCTTTTGTTTAGCCCTGTAGTGAATTCAGAAACCACTTTACATGTTATTGGGAAATTGGGAGAGAGAGAGGATTAGCAAGGGCTGGGCTTTCTGTTAACTCTAGTTTTAGTTTATTTACTCTGACTTTTACTTCTCCATTGTTTTTTCTACTTTTTTAATATTGACCAGAGTACTCAGTAAACTAAATAATCCATCTCTAACAAGAGAATCAATTCTTCAAGTTTGTAGGCTTAGTTAAAGTAATCTTTCTATGTAAATATGGTATTTCATGAAATTTTAGAAGTCTATTGACAGAATTCCTAATCTCAGCTGTCCAAATCTTTACCAGACCCATCTCTACCTCAACAGAAAAATGTCCTGTGTTTCACTAAGAAAACAGAAGACAACAAACATGATCTCTTTCAAATTCCCTCTTTCCTACCTTTAAGCATATCTACAAATACTGAGGTGAAAAAATTATTATTTTAGCAACTAATGCCAGAGTTTCTCTTAGGAATGAAAAATGCCTCATACAGGAAACTACTTTCATAAGCTACTTAAAATTTGGAAGAAGAGGGCATGGCTTAGAGTGAAACATAGAGACAGCTAAATAAATGCACATTAAATGGAAAAAAAAAAAAAGATTACCAAGAATTTGAGACTGAAAGAAGACAGAAAAGAAAGGAAAAAACAGAGGGAGATAAGGAGAGAAGAGACTCAAAAAACAGTGTGAGAGGCTGGAGCTTGAGGAGAAAGTTCCTATTTTTGTTACTTCATGCTACTCTAATAGAAAATACCACAAATGGGATGGCTTGAACAAACAGGAGTTTATTCACTTACAGTTTTGGAGGCTAGAAGTCTGAGTTCAAAGTGCCAAGCTCTAGGGGCTGGATGAAAGCCTTTCGACCTTGGATTTCAACTCTGCCTCTTGTTCCTGACCCAGTGAAGCTGGAGGCTTTCTTCACTCAGGCAGCTGCTGGCTGCTGAGGCTGACAAACCCAAGGTCTACAGGTAAAAAGGCACAGTCCCGATATTACCAAACCTCATGGCAGGCCATTGATTCAAATCCATTAAGAGTCCCAAGATTGGCAGACAACATGGCAGGCTACTGAATAACAACTCAGCTACATGCAGGATCCATGCATGCCAAAAGCTACAGACCATACCCAAAGCTTCTCTTTATGTACTGGGAGCAGACCTCATCACTGAGGCAGCTCACAGTAGATTCTACCATGGAGTTGATTATCAGTCTCATCATGAGGAATACTACATCCAGCTGCCCAGCCACTAAAAACCAGGCCCAGCCAACTTGACACATAAACTTCTTAACTACCACAGTTCCCAATAATAGAAGAGTTGAAAGAAAGTTTAAAATAGAGATGTCTATTATTGGACTTTAAGTTGTTTGTACTGCTAAGGATATGAACTCCTCCAACTCTTCATTCACTATAGTGGGTTGCTATGAGTCAGAATCGACTCAATGGCAGTGGGTTTGGTTTAACCCTTCAGTAATATATGCCAGATGCACAAATGCCTATGCCTTGTGTGAGTGATTTGGGGAAAAATCAAGTAAAAGTGGGGAATGGCTAGTTCTACAACTGGTCAGCTCATAACCAAGGATTAAAAACAGCCATGGGAGCTAAGATGAAGAACTTAGTGGAAGCAGAAACTCAAAGCCAAAAATACCTTAAGAAGATGAGCTCCCAGGAATTGACAGAAGTCTTGGAGAAGTCATTGAACTACCCAATGGAGATGGAATGGGGTGTAAGCCAATTTTACCTACATCCTAAAAAAAAGGGCCACCTTCGCTGACATCTGGGCACATATTCACTGATTCTTCTTTCATCTATTCTGGCTTTTGAGAAAGAGATATATCTAATTCCTTTTCAAAAGTTGGAGTTACATTTGTATATGTAATCTGATATCCTTTCTTTAGGCCTTGCTCCACAAATTACCTTCTTTTAGCTACAGAAAGTCAAAATCCTCCTCTCTACAAGCTTTTTCCCTTCTGTTTATAAACAGGCTCAGGTCCAACATAGCACGATATTTCAACATGGGCTTTCAATTCACACCGATTTAAGTTTGAATCCTTTGTGCACTATTCAGTGGTATTAACTCTGGGTATGTTACTTAACCCTCTGAGCTACAATTTCCTCAACCGAAAATACGGATAATAATTCCTGTTGTGGTCAAATAGATTCTGAGTCTTACTGATTCTAGAAGACTGACTACCCCATAGGGATTCCAATGCTGGAAATCATTATGGAAGCAGACTGCCGTAACTTTCTCCCATAGAGCTGCTGGTGAATTCAAACAGCCCACCTTTCAGTTAGCAGCTCAGCAATTAATCACTGCGCCATCAGGGCTACTTAGGGATAACAATAGTTCCTACTATTGTTATAAGAATTATCCTAGATAACATATATAAATTGTTAACCCAGTGCCTGGTATGTAGTAAGCCTTTAGTAAATCTTTAACAGCTATCGTCATCAGCCACCAAAATTCTTGGAAGAATCTCTGCTCTGTCTCCACGTCCTCCACCACCATTCATTCACTCTTCAATCGCCTGAAAGCTGGCTCCTGCCTGCAACAATTTATTGAAATTGCTCTCATTAAAATAACCAGTGACTTCCTAATTCATTAGTGCCAATGAATCTTTTCAGGCTTCCTTTTGGAACTCTTCTGCAGTACTTAATAGTCCTAGTCACTCACCTTCTTGAAATAGTTCTAGTCATATGCTTGAAACAGTTCATTGTTTGGTCTGGTTTTCATGACATTGCTTTCTCACCACTTTTTCTCTTTTACCAACTCTTTTTTTTCTCCACCACCCTTCAAATGTTAGTGTGCCCAGGGTTCCACCCTTAGCCATCCTCTGTTCTCATTCTGCGCCCCTTGGGTGAACTCAATCATGACTTCAGGAGCCAAACATCTATCTTTAACTCACACTTTCCTTTTTAGATTCTGGGCCAAACTGTCCACCAGACATCTTTTCTTAGCTTTGTTGTAAGCCTCGGTGGTACAAATGGTTAAATGCACAGCTACTCACCCAAAGAGGGAGCACTGGTAGCATGGTGCCTAAGGCACTTGATTGCTAACCAGAAGGATGGCGGTTCAAACCCACCAGCCACTCCTTGGAAGGAAGATGGGGCAATCTACTTCTGTAGTGATACTGCCTC
>NW_006921640.1:6018073-6026228 GCF_000298275.1 Orycteropus afer afer
AGTGTATGAGAGTCCCAATCTCTCCACAACCTCACCAGCATTTGTTATTTTCTGTCTTGTTGAACTTTGCTACTAGTGCTGGAGCAAGATGGTACCTCATTGTTGTTTTGATTTGCATCTCTCTAATAGCTAATGTTCGTGAGCATTTCTTCATATGTTTGTTGGCCGCTTTAATATCCTCCTTGGTGAAGTGATTAATGACAATTCTATGGAGCAGTTCTACTCTGCACACATGCGGTTGCCATGAGTTGAAATTGACTCAAAGGCTAATGGTTTTTTTAGCCATCCAAACCAAGTTTACAGAGATCATAACAAAATCATTATTTTCTCTACCTTTCCCAATTTTTTCCCTTCCTTAGAAATCATTTTCCTAATTAGCAATGCACAGTGTAGTCAGATGTCCAAGCTGGAAACATCAGTTATCATCCTCTCTGTCTGCCTCACCCACCAGGTCAAACCGGCTATCAGATCGGAACATGCTACCTCCAAGGATCCAAGGCTAAGGATCCCCTCAGGCCTTGCTGAGTTCAGAGTGGGCTTTAGACTCACACAGGCCTGGATTCAAATATGAACTATGCCACAAGTTTACTACAATTACTCCTGGCCAACTTACTTAACCTTTCTGACCTCATGGTTTTTTATAATTGAATGCAAAATGACCAGCACATAGTAGGTATTCAACAAATACATAGTAGGTATTCAACAAATATTCTCTTGCATACCCTGCCTTCAGGCTTTCATCATCATTTGGTATAAATGCAATATCCCCCTAAATGGTCTCTCTTGCCTATTCTCTTCCAAACTGCCCCAGTATTATTTTCTATAAACATGGCAATGTCATCTGCTTGCTTAAAAATCCTCAGTATTTCCCTTTTCCCATGCAACGAAGACCAAATTCCTTAGCATGATAAGCTCCAGGTGCCATTTTCGTCGCTTCTCTCCTGGCCACTCTAAAACATTGGCTGTTCCCAGATTCTTCATGGAGATACTGGCTTACATCTCTGCACATGTTGATCCCTCTGGTTGTAATTCCATTCTTTTATCCAACTAGCAATCTTCTTCATCCTTCAAGACCTACAAACCTGTCATTTAAGGTGATACCTATTCTTAACTGGTTCAGGAAAAAATTGACTATTTTATATACACATACATACAAAGGAAGAGTGAGAGAATGATAAAACAAATGTAGAAGTGGCAAAATGTTAAAAATGGTTGACCCTGGGTAAAAATAATTTGAAACTTGGCAAAAAGTTTCAAGAACCTTGTATAATTCTGGCAATTTTTCTGTAAATTTCAAATTACTTCAAAATAATTTTTTTAAACAAAAAAGGAATCAGGCACTCTAATTATGAGGAAACAAACAAATCCAAATTGAGGGACATTTTACCAAATAATTGGCCTATATTTTGAAAATGTCAATGCCATGAAAAAAAAAAGGAAGGAAGGAATCTCTGGAGGAAGGGAGGGGAAAGAAAGAGAAAAGCTGAGGAATGTTCTAGATTAAAGGAGACTAAAGAAACATGGCAATTAAATGCAATGTGTGATCCAGGACTGAATGTTAGATTGGAAAAAGAACTGCTATAAAAGACATTGTTGGAACAGGAGGTGAAATGTGAATTAAAAAACCCCAAACCATTCCCGTCGAGTGGATTCACACTCGACACACTCACACTCACAGCAACCCTTTAACCCACTGCCATCCAGTGGATTTTGACTCATAGTGACCCCCACAGAGTTTGCAGGCTGTAAATGTTTACAGAAGCAGACTGTCTCCTCTTTCTCCCACGGAGTGGCTTGGGGGGTTCGAACTGCCAATCTTTTGGTTAGCATCCCAATGCCTTAACCAAAGTGCCAACAGAGTTCCTTAGCAAACCTATAAAAAGCAAAAACCAAACTCACTGCCATTAAAATAGATTCTGACTCATAGCGACCCCCATTGGGTTTCCAAGGCTACAAATCTTTACAGAAGCAGACTGCCACATCTTTCACAGAGTGGCTGGGGGATTCCATTTGCCAATCTTTCAGTTAGCAGGCAAGCATTTAACCCCTATGCCATCAAAACTGAGGGATTCTTTTTTGTATAATACAAAAGCATTACAGCAATATTATATTTCCTAAATTTAAAAATTGCACTGTGATTATGTAAGAGAATGTCCTTGTGCCTAAGAAGTACATGCTGAAATATTTAGGGGCAAAGGATCATGAGTTTTGGCAAAGTAAAATATAATTTAAAAAACTGGGTGTGTGTGTGTGTGTCTAGAAAGAGAGATAAAGCAAATGTAGCAAAATGTTAACAACTGGTGAATCTGAGTTAATGTTATTATTCTTGCAACTTTTCTGTAAATTTACAATTTTATCAAAATAAATTTTAAAAAAAGCTATTAGACAAGAGAAACTACTCTCCAAAACAATTAACTATATGGGACCAAAAGGGCAGCATTTACCCCAAAACAAAACTCAGAATGCAGGAAGGGGCAGGAAAGAAGAACCAATGAAAACAGGGTGGAGTGAGAAGAGTGCTATTACATTGTTGTCCTTAGGTGCCTGTTAGTCAGTTCTGACTCACAGTGACCTCAGGCACAACAGAATGAAACCGCTCTGTACTGCACCATCCTCACAATCGTTGCTGTGTTTGAGCCCATTGTTGCAGCCACTGTGTCCATCCATCTCTTTGAGGCTCCTCTTCATTTTTGCTGACCCTCTACTTTATCAATCATGGTGCACTTCTCCAGGCGAAAGTACCATCCTGGCTTCTAATGTGTATAAACTGTTGAATAGAAAATGAATTTTCTCTGTAAACTTCTGCCCAAACCACACACACAAAAGCTATTACATGAAATGGTTTCCCACTCTCTCACACAGAACTAATGCTGTTTCCTCTAAGTTGCTATAAATATTTTTAGCTTCTCATGTTGGACTCTAGTTGTTTAAGCATGTATCTTATTCTTTCAGATTGAGAGCTTCCTGAGGAAGGAACTTAAATTGCATTTTGGAGTTTAATGATTTAATGGTGGAACTGAGGAGCCCAGTGGCACAGTGGTTTAAGTGCTTGGCTGCTAAGGGAAAGGCTGGCGATTCAAATCCACCAGCTGCTCTACAGGAGAAAGATGTAGTAGTCTGCTTCTACGTATAGATTTCAGCCTTAGAAATCCTATAGGGCAGTGCTACTCTGTCCTGTAGGGTCACTATAAATCAGATGACTGGAAGACAGTGGCTTAGGTGGGATTATTAACAAGGTCAGCTGTTAACCAAAAAGTTGGAAGTTCAAGTCCACACAGGGAGGCCTCAGAAGGCAGGCCTGCAATCTACTTCCCAAGAAACCATTGAAAACCTTACAGTTCTTCTTTGACATACACAGTGATGCCATGAGTCAGAATCAATTTGATGGTAACTAATTTCTTTTGTTTGTGTTTATTCTCATTTGGAGCAATTTTACATTGCTGGCATGGTAGTATCAAGGTACTTTTTATACTTCAATTTGGGTTCATAGAAAAGTATGGCTAGGCATTTTTGAGTTGGGAAATAGAATAGAAATGAACCTTTGGAATTAATTTAATCAATGTACTGTTTTATCCTTTGTCCCTACGCAAACCTTCTATAGACAAAGCTGAAAAACTCACCACTGGTCCCAGGCAGATACAAAAAGGAGATCTAGTTCGTGTAGGACAGAGGTCTCATGGAAGCTGGAGCAGACTTGCCCTTGATGCCTGGGACACCACCCCCTGGTATTTCTATCTTATTACTCCTAATACCCATGCCAGAGGTGAGGAGATCGAGCAGCTGGAAAGAAAAGAAAAAACCATGCCCTTCCTATCTCCTTGTCTCAGTTATCTAGTGCTGCTATTAACAGAAATAATCATAAATAGGTGGATGGCTTTAACAAACAAATTTCTTCTCTCATAGTTTAGGAGACTGGGAGTCCAAATTCAGGACACTAGCTCTAGAGGAAGGCTTTCTGTCTTTCTCTCTCTCTCTCTCTCTCTGCTCTGAAGGAAGGTCCTTGCCTCCTTTCAACATCTGTGGGTCTGGAGTTCATTCAATAATCTTTCCCTGGGTTCCAATGCAGGAACCCTGGGTCCAAAGGACATGCTCTGCTCCCAGCTCCTTTCTTGGTAGTAGTAGGTCCCTCTGATCTCTGCTAGCTTGTAGAATCCCTTTTATATCTCATAAGAGATTGATTTAAGATACAACCTAATCCTGTAAATTGCATCTTGCCTCATTACATAACTGCCTCTAATCCTACCTCATTAACATCATAAAGGTGAGGATTTAAAACACACAGGATAGTTACATCAGATCACAAAATACAGGATAATTATGTAAGATTGAGAATCATGGCCCAGCCAAGTTGACACATATTTTGGGGGGAACACAATTCAATCCATAAGACTCTCCAGCTTGCTTTGATCGAGAATATAGGAAACATTCTCTTCTCCAATGTTTTAAGGACACAGCTTCTATCCATCTATCTGCCCACTCCCCAAACTTACTGCTCCTCATGGGAGAAAAAAAAATTATATGATTGATGACACTAGATACAAGGTCACTGCACACACATTACTCAAGCTCCCTTTGGCTTTCTCTTTCAGAGATGCATGCCCCACAGGTCATATGCAGTAAGCTGCTATAGCAGTTTCCAGCTACTTTCCCTATGTGTAGGAGGAAAGTTCAATTCAGGCAAAAAGAAAGAAGCCCATTTTGGACTCAAATCTAAGCCACATTCTCCAGAAGAGCTTTAGCAGCAATTAAACTGGTATTTTAATCCCAATCTGAATACATCATGTGATTCAGAAAAGAAAAGGACATGTAGCCTCTCCACACACACCAGAATCCCAACAGTATTTCACTCATCTTTGGATCCCAGCATCTCTCACGATATTTGTTCTATTAAAAACTCTCAAATAAATTTTTGTTGTCTTGAACTAAGAAAGTGTGACACACAGGCATATAGTTGTTCAAATCTATTATCGGGTTTTCTTTTTAATCGTACAAAGTGATTTTTGAAGCTTTTCTAGTTTGAGGGCTCTGAGGCTATAAGTAAGCAGGCTTTAGTTAGCAGAGAAGAGAGAGCTGTATCTTTGTGCTTCCTTATGATTGCAATACCAGGGAGTGACATCTCAGGGGAGCTGTCAAACAGCTTGACAGCAATTCTAGCAAGAAGGTAGTAGAAAGAAAATTTCAGCAATAATGATCAAACATTTTTTTTAATGTTTTTTATCCTTGAAATCCCTTGTGTTGCTCCGAACCTATTCATTACTGTTCATTCATCTGTAGCAAGTCATCTCTTTATGTATCTATACATGGAAGTGACAGCATTGGGAGGATTTTGGCAGAGAGACAAAGGTTCCTAGGTACAGTAGGAAAGTCAAAAAGGCAAAAAGTAAACAGCAGCTCAAAGGAGTTAAGAGATTTAAAAAAAAAAAAAACTTAGAAAGGGAAGCTACAAAAAAAATAATTTCACTTGAAGGAGTCTTTGTGTCTGAAGTGGACACTGTACTCTTAATATTTTTATTGTGACCATCTCTGGTGCCTTAATCTTCTTTGCACCCCAATCCTTTCTATGAACTTGATTCATTAATTATCCCTTTCCCTCCACATATTCACTGTCTCTCTGTCTCTACTGCCACCTTCACCTCAGCCTATAAACATGTAGCATAGTGCCTAAGGCACTTGACTGCTAACCAGAAGGCTGGTGGTTCAAACCCACCAGCCACTCCTCAGAAGTAAGGTTGGGCAATCTACTTCCATAGTGATACCGCCTGGGAAACCCAAGGAGGGTTCGCTATGAGTCGGGTCTGACTCTACAGCACATAACAACAACAACAACATCTCTTACATGTCCAGAAACCTCAAACCACCGGTCACTCCTCTTCACAGCCAAGTGAATAGCCTATTCCAATGCTACCCAAAGTGTAGCAGCATCAGCATCACAGAGGAATGTATTTGAAACACAATCCTCAGGCCACATCTCAAAGCTAGTGAAGCAGAATCTCTGTGGGCAAGGTCCAACAATCTTTTTTTAAAAAAAAATAGGTACATTTGTCAGGTGATTCTTAGCCCACTCAAGTTTAAGAAGCACTGTCTATACTTCACGTCTCTACTTCCTCACCTATATGTTCTCTTCCTCTGTCCCTTAAATATCTGTACTCCCCGAGTTTCTGTCTTGGACCTCTTCATTTCTCACACTATATCCTTTCTCTAAGTGATCTCATTTTTGGCTCTTCTTTTTTGGCTATTTGTTTGTTTGTTTAAATGCAGGCATATACCAGTGACGCTGAAAGTAGGTTTCCATTCCTGGCTCTTCTCTGAGCCCTCAGAATGTTCAGTTGTCTTCTGTACCTTTCTACCAAAATGTTGCGCAGTTTTCTGAGCTCAGTATGTCTAAAATGAACTCACTATCTCCACCTAAACCCACTCTACATCTGTATTAACAATCTGGTTGTGATATGCCTCTGCCATCCACTTAGTCATCTTCAGCTCTTCAGCTTCCTTTTTCCTCTTACCGACTTCTGGTCAGTCTCCAAGTATGAATAGTTCTATCTTCACCACTCCCCTGGAGAGGGCCCTGTCAACTCTCATCTAGATCACTCTAATAGCTCTTAGCTATTCCCTGTCTTCTTGTCAGCTCATCTCCCTCATCTCCTCAGTCAGTTCATCCTTTATGCTGCCACCTCATTACTTCCTTGATTAAGACTCTTCGATGAATCCCTATTATTTATATGGCAATGTCTAAGACCCTTAACCTGGCCTCAATCCCTTCTACCAACTCACCTCCAAATCTATTTTCTACTGACTCCCTCCTCCACACATACATATACACAACTGATATTTCCATAATATCAAATTACCTCCAGCTTTTAGAATCACTCATGCTGCTTCATATTTTTCTACATCAGCACATAGTGGTGCCTGATTCTGATATGCCCTCCATTCTACATACATTCCCACTTCAGCTTGTCTCCCTGCCAAACTTCTATTCATCCTTCAAATCTTGCTCAGATGTCAATTCTTATGTGAAGTCTTCCTTACATTATATAGTACTTCCTAATGTATATCTGGGAGCTCTGGTAGCGTAGTGCCTAAGGCACTTGACTGCTAACCAGAAGGCTGGTGGTTCAAACCCACCAGCCACTCCTCGGAAGTAAGGTTGGGCAATCTACTTCCATAGTGATGTTGTTGTTGTTGTTATTTGCCGTCGAGTCCGACCCCTCCTTGGGTTTCCGAGGCAGTATCACTACGGAAGTAGGATTGCCCAACCTTCCTTCTGAGGAGTGGCTGGTGGGTTTGAACCGCCAGCCTTCTGGTTAGCAGTCAAGTGCCTTAGGCACTATGCTACCCAAAGGAGGGGTCGCTATGAGTCGGGTCTGACTCTACAGCACATAACAACAACAACAACATCTCTTACATGTCCAGAAACCTCAAACCACTGGTCACTCCTTCTCTTCACAGCCAAGTGAATAGCCTATTCCAATGCTACCCAAAGTGTAGCAGTATCAACATCACAGAGGAATGTATTTGAAACACAATCCTCAGGCCACATCTCAAAGCTAGTGAAGCAGAATCTCTGTGGGCAAGGTCCAACAATCTTTTTTAAAAAAAAAAAATAGGCACATTTGTCAGGTGATAACAACAACAACAACAATGTTTATCTATTATATAAGAAGTGGCTAGATGCTGGCCTCATTTGTCTGAATAACCATTACCTAACACGGGGCAGGGTGGGGGGGCAAAAAATTCTCATTAACTCAAGAAAAATTTACTGAACACCTATCATGTGAAAAGCACCATGGATAAAATGAAAAAGACAAAAATCTCTGTCCCCTAAGACTTTTATCATTTCAACTGGGGAAACTGACCACAAGGTAGATATTTTAATAAGGTACAAAATTCAGTGATAGGAGTAAGTATAGGAATTTAATAGGAGGAGCACCTAATTCAGTTTTGGGAGTAATCTTATTGTACCTTTGTAATATATACAGAGTCTTTGGAATCTGCAAGGAAAAATTGCCCCATGTATTTTTAAAGTATATTATGATATAAAATTGTTATGTTAGTATATAACATAACAAAGAAAGGTGATCCCACAGAATGTAGAAATTATAGAACAATATCATTAATATCACATGCAAGTAAGATCTTACTGAAGATAATTCAG
>NW_006921640.1:6027348-6067238 GCF_000298275.1 Orycteropus afer afer
GGGATCGGGCAGTGTTTCGTTCTGCTGTGCATGGGGTCGCTATGAGTCGGAAACGACTCGACGGCACTTAACAACAACAACAACAACATGTTAGTATATTATTGCCAATAACAGGAATATTTGTCCTTAAGTAAATCTCCCTCCCCCAACTTAATATTCTGAGAAGGAAAAATGTGACAATAACTTTCTCCATGTGATTCCTCCAAGGCAGCAGCCATGCAGGTAAGCAGGAGCCCCTCTAAAGGCTTTTCTTTTAAATAATGCTGAGGGAGCATTAATTCTTTTACTGCTGACAATAAGTGTGTTTAGTCACTGTACACATTTCATGAACTTCATTAACCTAATCTTCAAAATTCTGTCAGCAGACAGGGAAGTAAGAAAATGCTAAAAGGCAAAACCACGACAGCACATCTATCTGCAGTCTCTTCTCCCTTATTCACCTCACACCACTTTGATCACAGAAGTGTAACTGGTGTTTCAGCCATTCAGTAATCTAGGTTTCCCTGTCCTCTTTTTCAAAGGAACACACTCTTAACTATATTTAATACATTATTAAAGGGTATCAACATATGACTTAAATCTAATCTCACAGTGGTCCTACCTTCTTCAAACAAATTGGCAGCCAATAAAAATATATTTAAATGTCCAGGTATATAGTAGCGCTGACAAGGGACAAGGCTGTGGTGACTTCTTGGGCATAGCTCCCGGTGGGAGCTAGTCGTTGGACCTGTGGGCTTGGGACCATGGTCCCAGGGGACATCAAGCTCAATTGGCACAACATACTACGTAAAAACATTGTTCCACATCCTACTTTGGTGAGTAGCAACTGGGATCTTAAAAGCTTGCAAGCAGCCTTCTAGATGCAACGATGGGTCTCTCCTCATCCAGAACAAAGAAGAATGAAGAAAACCAAAGACTCATGGAAACAATTAGTCCATGGTTCACCATTTGATCCTCAGTTCTCTAGGATTATGATTTGTTACCTTTCTAGCTTCTGGCTCAATTTCAAGATTTTTGCATCATCACCAAGAAACTTAACAGCAAATGACTACATCCCACCCACTGCCATCAAATCAATTCCAACTCGTAGCAACAGTAGAGGACAGAGTAGAACGGCTCTATAATGTTTCCAAGGCTGTAATCTTGATGGAAACAGGCTGCCGCCTCTTTCTCCTATGGAGCAGCTGGTAGGTTCAAACCATCGACCTTTTGATTAGCAGCCCAATGCTTTAGCCACAGTGCCACCAGGGCTCCTATAAACTGTATCAAAACCTAAAATAAACCAAACTCACTGCCGTCGAGTCGATTCAACTCACAGCGACTCCTCCTTGGGTTTCCGAGGCAGTATCTCTTCAGAAATAGATTACCTAACCTTCCTTCCAAGGAGTGCCTGGTGGGTTTGAACCGTCAGCCTTCTGGTTAACAGTCAAATGCCTTAGGCACTACACCACCAGAGCTCCCGTAAGTGGGAGAGGCATTGTGTGGCATGAAAATCACCTGGAAGGCTTCTTAAAATGCTGATTTGGGGGCCCACTTCTTAGTAGGTTTGGGAGTAGAGCCTGAGAATTTATATTTCTAACTAATTCTCGGGAGCTCTGGTGGCATAGTGCCTGCTGACCCAGCGACTATATATTGAGAACCAGTAAAGTCAAGAGTTTAGTTGCTACACTTGGCAATGTTTACCACCAAGGAAGATTATCTAATCTGCCTACAATAAAACCATATACTAAGGGAAGCAAATCATCATTCACATTACACGCTTCAACGACCTCCCATCTCCTCCATTCTACTTAAGAAAATATCAACTGGGTATGTTTTGTTGTTGTTAGTTGCCATCGAGTCATCTCTGACTCATAGCGACCCTGTGTACAGCAGAATGAAACACTGCCCAGTCCTTTGCCAGCCCCATGATCCTTGCTATACCTGAGCCCATCTGGCACCACTGTGTCAATCCATCTTTTGAGGCCTTGCCCTTTTTCGTTGTCCCTCCACTTTGCCAAGCATGATATCTTTCTCCAGGGAATGGTTCCTTCTGACAGTATGACCAAAGTTAAGTGGGATGAAGTCTTGCAATTCTCACATGGAGCATTCCGGCTGCACTTCTTCCAGGACAGATTTGTTAGTTCCTTTAGCAGTCCATAGTACTTTCACCATTCTTCACCAACACCACAACTCAAAAGCATCAAGTCTTCAGTCTTCCTTATTCATCGTCCAGCACTCACATGCATAAGAAGCAATTGAAAATACCATGTCTTGTGTCAGGTGCACCTTAGTCTTCAAGGAGATATCTTTGCTCTTCAGCACTTGAAAGAAGTATTTTGCAGCAGATTTGCCCAGTGCTATATGTCATCTAATGTCCTGACTGCTGCTTCCTTTGGCGCTGATTGTAGAACCAAGTAATATGAAGTCTTTGACAACTTCAATCTTTTCTCCACTTATCATAATGCTGCTTATAGGTCCAATTGTGAGGATTTTTGTTTTCTTTATATTGAGGTGTAATCCATACTGCAGACTGTATTTTTCAATCTTCATCAGTAAGTGCTTCAAGTCATCCTCACTTTCAGCAAGCAAAGTTGTGTCGTCAGCATATCACAGGCTGTTAATGAGTCTTCTTCCAATCATTCTTCATATAATCCAGTTTCTTGGATTATTTGCTCAGCATACAGATTGAATAACTATGATGAAAGGATACAACCCTGACACACTCCCTTCTTGATTTTAAACCATGCAGTGTCCCCTTGTTCTGTTCGAACAACAGCCTCCTAGTCTAGGTAAAGGTACCTCATGAGTATAATTAAGTGTTCTGGAATTCCCATTCTTCTCAATGTTTTCTATAATTTGTTATGATCCACACAATTAAATGCTTTTGCATAGTCAGTAAAACACAAGTAAACATCTTTCTGGTATTCTTTGCTTTCAGCTAAGATTCAGCTAGCATCAGCAATAATATCCCTCGTTCCACATCCTCTACTGAATCCAGCTTGCATTTCTGGAACTTCTCTGTCAATATACTGCTGCAACCGTTTTTGAGTTATCTTCAGTAAGATTTTACTTGTGTGCGATATTAATGATATTGTACGATAGTTTCCACATTCTGTGGGATCACCTTTTTTTGGAATAGGTACAAATATGGATTTCTTCCAGTCAGTTGGCTACATACATAAAAGCTAAATGTTGGAAAGGCAGAAGGAACACAGGTTCTAACACTCTAAATTTTGTTCTCTGAAAAATAACTATGGCAAAGGTAGAAGGCACTGTACAAGAAAGAAATCACTCATATAACTTGCATTTTTCAGAGGCTCTCTTTTCTCTACAGAGTGGTGGCAGTCAGAAAAAGGGTTGTAGTGACTAGTACTATTTTTAAGGAGCTCTGGTGGTGCTGTTCTCTAAAGTTGAAGAGACTATCCAAATACCACAATAATGCAGATGAGACACTGGTCAAAAATTTCCTTCCAAACCAGCTGTTTTCTGCTTTAATTTCTACTTGGCTGCAAACCAGCATTATTCCTGATAACCTCCAGCAAAGTCTCTTTAAAGGACATGTGTAACTCAGAATTCCAGTAGAGGTGATTCAGACTCATTGAGTCAGTGGCAATTTCAGCCCTCTAATGCTGTCAGTCCTGGAAGTGAAGTCAGAGTTGAGACTTGCTGTTGGGGCACATGCTCACTTAGACAGCATTGTAATATCCTGGGTGATGCTGACTTATCAACATTACCCAGGAGAAACAAATCTGAAGACTCCATGATTTGTAAGGATCCTAGTCCATTTCTGTCCTTTGTCCGGAATCTTCTATGTGTGCTACTACAGAAATAACAGGGCTTCATCTTTACCATTTTCCCCTTATTTTATATAATACTGCCCCCAACACACACATACACCATACAACCACTCTCTTAAACTTCAGAAAGTTTTCAGACACCCTTTTGAAAGCAAAGAGGCTATAGAGGACATAACAAGCTAATAAGAGTAATGGATCATGGATGAGATGGTAACTTGAAGATGGCATTAGACACGAAAGAGCAGACAAATGTATAACATGAACACTCCACCCTACTTTAAGTACTGGTGTAGGTAACTGCTTTAATAATTCTGCAAAAAAGAGTGTCCCAATGGCCTGGATGCACACAGTTATTTATTTTTATTTTTAAAAAATGTCATTGTGCTTTGGGTGCAAATTTACAAAGCAAATTTGTTTTACATTCAATAGTTCATGCACATTTGATTTCATGCCCCAATTACCATCCCCTACCATAAAAACCTCTCCTCTTCTCTTGTCCCTATGATTAACCCTTCCCTGTGCCCTTTTTGACTATGTATTCATGTCTGACCAGCTTTCCCTCTACATGAATGCTGCCCCTCTCGTGTCTCATGGCTGATTGCTCTAAGGGGTGCATCTCCCTAGACTAGGTGGATGCATCGCCCTGGGGTAGATGTTCTGCATATAGGTCTTTCTACGTTGCACTGAGAGCCAATCCATGGGAGTAAGTCCACTTCTAGGCCCAAAGGGTAACCCAGGGCCAGTATCAGGGGTTCCACCAGACTCTATCTGACCAGTAATTCTGGTCATTTTTGCATTTTTGAACTTGGTTGCACATTTTTCCTCCCACTCTATCCAGAATATCCAGTTTTGATCCCTTTCCAAGTGGCTGGCATTGGTAGCCACGCACCATCTAGTTCTTCTGGTCTCAGGGTCATGAAGGCTCAGGTCCTCATGATCCTTGGACTAATTGTGTCCAGATGGCTTTTCCTTCACTCTTCTTTGCTTCAGATGAGAGGAGACCAATAATTGCATCTTAGAGGGTCTCTTGAAAGATTTTAAGACCCCAGTTGCTACTCACCAAAGTAGGTTGTAGAACAAGATTTTTATGTACTGTGTTGTGCCAGTTGAACAAGATATCCCCCGAGACGGTCCTAAGTCCACAGGCCCGGTGATTCTCTCTCTCAAGGTGTTTGGCTATCTCTGAGAAGTTACTCCAAATCTGTCTTCTGTTGCTTCTGTAATGCATGTGGCTAATTTTTTAGCACAAATGCATATGTAAGATTATCTTCAGCCAAATCTATCCTTGGTCTAGGGTATATTCTTGTGTTCCTACCCCCACCTGATCATCTCACCTGTCTATACATTTATCCATAGCCTGGTGTTTGGTGTTAGTGGTAATGCAGTATTGTGCATGTACTAGTATTTGGCTCTGTTGTCTCTATCTTACGTGAACTTTTCAGTGTTCTTCCTTTCCTCAATGTCATCATGCTAGTCACAGACTCTTTCCATACTGTCCCTCCCCTCACCCAAATGAACACATGACCACCAACTAGTCCAAAACTTTCCCTTCCCTTCCCTCCCACCCCCAGTAACCAACAAAGTGAATTTCCTTCCCTGAGTAAACCTTTCCTTGACTTTTTACAATAATGGGCTCATTCAATATTTGTCCTTCTGCAATTGACTTATTTCACTCAGCATAATGTCCTTCAAATTCATCCACATTATGAGATAATTCATGTATTCTTCATTATTCTTTAATGTTGCATAGTATTCCATTGAGGAGCTCTGGTAGCATAGTGCCTAAGGCACTTGACTGCTAACCAGAGGCTTGTGGTTCAAACCCAACAGCCACTCCTCGGAAGGAAAATGGGGCAATCTACTTCCATAGTGATACTGCCTCGGAAACCCGAGGAGGGGTCGCTATGAGTCGGGTCCAACTCGATGGCACATAACAACAACAACAACAACAGTATTCCATTGTGTGAATGTACCATAGTTTGGTTAACCAATCATCTGTTGATGGGCATTTAGGTTGTTTCTATCTCTTTGCTAGAGTGAATTGTGCTGCAGTGAACATGGGTGTGCATATGTGTGTTCGTGCCTGTCTCTCACCTCTTTAGGATATATTCCTAGTAATGGAATTGCTAGATCAAATGGTAATTCTATTTTCAGCTTTTTAAGGAAACGCTATACCATTTTCCATAATGGTTGTACCATTTTGCAGTCCCACCAGCAGTGTATGAAAGTTCCAATCTCTCTGCAACCTTGCCAGCATTTGTTATTTTCTGTCTTGTTGAACTTTGCTATTATTGCTGGGGTGAGACTATATCTCATTCTTGTTTTGATTTGCATCTCACTAATGGCTAATGATCATGAGCATTTCCTCATGTGTTTCTTGGCCTGTTCATGTTCCTTGCCCGTTTTTTAATTGGGTTGTTTGACTTTTTGATGTTGAGGTGTTGAAGTTTTCAATAAATTTTGGAGATAAGTCCGTTGTCAGATATGTCATAGCTAAATATTTGTTCCCAATCTGTAAGTTCTTTTTTCACCCTTTTGGAGAAGTCTTTCAATGCACATAGGAATTTAACTTTTGAAAGGTCCCAGTCATCTATCTTCTTTTCCACTGCCTGTGCATTTTGGGTTATGCTTGATAATCTATGTATGCCATAGATCAGGGCCCCTAGATTTGTCCCTATTTTATCTTTAATGAGCTTTATAGTTTTGGGTTTTACATTTAAGTCTTTGATCCAACTTGAGTTCATTTTTGTGAATGGGGTGAGGTATGCATCTTGTTTCATTGTTCTGCAAGTGGATATACAATTGTGCCAGCACCATTGGTTAAAGAGGCTATTTCTCCCCCATTTCATAGGTTTTGGTCCTTTGTCAAAGATCAGCTGTCCATAGATGGATGGGTCTATTTACAGGTTTTTGATTCTGTTCCATTGGTCTATCTGTCTATCATTGTACCAATACCATACTGTTTTAACTACTATAGCTGTATAGTAGGTTTTAAGATCTGGGAATGTGAGACCTCCTACTTTGTTTTTCTTCTTCAGTAGTGCTTTGTTTATCCATGGTCTATTTCCTTTCTATATGAAATTAGTGATTGGTTTTTCCGTGTCCTTGAAAAAAATATTGATGGAATCTGGATCAGGATTGCATTGAATATGTAGATTGCTTTGGGTAATATTGGCATTTTCACAATATTCAGTCTTCCTATCCATAAACATGGCATGTTCTTCCATTTATGTAGATACATTGTAATATCTTGTTGTAGTGTTTTGTAGTTTTCTTTGTATAGGTCTTCTGTGTCTCTGGTAAGATTTATTCCTAAATAGTTTATCTTTTTTTGCAGCTATTGTATATGGTATTGTTTTCCTTATTTCCTTTTCAGAGATGCCTTCGTTGATGTACAGGAATCCAACTGATTTTTGTATGTTGATCTTGTATCCTGCCACTTTGCTGAGCCTTTCTATTATTCCAGTAATTTTCTTGCTGAGTCTCTTGGGTTATCTATGTATAGGATCATGTCATCTATAAATAGAGATAGCTTTACTTCTTCTTTACCAATTTGGATGCCTTTTATTTCTCTTTCTTGCCTTATTGCCCTGGCTAGGATTTCTGTTACAATGTTACATAGAAGTGGTGATAGAGGGCATCCTTGTCTGGTTCCTGTTCACAAGGGGAATGCTTTGATCTTTCTCCAT
This sequence comes from Orycteropus afer afer, assembly GCF_000298275.1. NCBI lineage: Eukaryota > Metazoa > Chordata > Mammalia > Tubulidentata > Orycteropodidae > Orycteropus > Orycteropus afer. The sequence continues at coordinate 6,034,817 of NW_006921640.1, forward strand.
TAACAATAATATTGGCTGTTGGCTGTGCGTATATGCCCTTTATTATGTTGAGGATTTTCCCTTCTATCCCTATTTTGCTGAGAGTTTTAAACTGGAATGGGTGTTGGATTTTATCAAATGCTTCTCTGCACCAATTGATGTGATCATATGGTGCATAATATGGATGCATACTGTTATTGAAATAAAATTAGGGCGTTTTTCTTATAGTCACTGTAGTTCCAACTGGAGGAACCACACAATGCTGTTACAGAGAATGAGTAAAAGAGGTACCACAGAGGACCTCAGGGATTCTGCTTCTACTGAAAGAAACAGGGCCATGCCAGGCCCAAGTAAACTTGTATATACAATATAACTGTTGCAACTAGCTTTAGCAGATCCAGGTGGTGTCAGTCTTGGTCAAAACAATAGTAATATTAATGATAGCTTGCATTTAGTGAGCAATAGTAATTACATTAATAGTTAACATCTGGGAGAAGATATTTTGAAGTGACTTGACCAAGTCATATAGCTAATAAGTAGTAGCAAACTGGGATCTGACCCCCAAGTGTTTCTAACTACAAACCCTGTGCTCTTAAATCACAATTCAATTCTGCCTTCCAAAGGGTTAGAAATGACAGATCTTTAAGGAAACATCATTTATGTTGCCCAGTCAAGATTAGGCAACATAAAAAGGTATCACAGTAGGCCTGGGCTATCAGCCCAACTGGGGTTGTAGCTATCCATCCAGGATTGAGCAGAAATATTGACAGTACCTAGTAGTGCCTTGAATACAGAATGAGGGGAGGGCATAGGTTAAACACTGGAAGAGCTCCATTAGTATAACCATATTTTCTCATCTTTAGACCTGGCTGCCAGGTCTTCAGTTCTAACCTGCCAGTAGAACTGTCCAGGATGCTTAACTCAGGAAACCTCTGTGCAAGTTAAGGAGATTAGCCAGAGAATGGGAGGGGGAAAGAGAGGACTGGAATGCCATTTTAAGAAAGTAAACAGCCTTCTCGTTTAAACGGGCAAACAGAGTACAGGAATCTTTCCTTTACCATTCAAGCATCCATTAAAATGATGGGAAAGATATTTTTTAAAAGAATCAAATGATAACAGCAATTCAAAAGTAGGAAGGCTGCCATGAGCAGACCAGAAGGCTGAAGGATTCCTAGAGGGTGGAATGAAACTGACAGATAACAAGGCAAGGAAACCACAGGCCAAGCACCACAGGGAAGCACAAGTCTTAAAAAACAAGTCTCCTGGAAGCTTTAAACTGGGTGGCAGCTGGCAGAAAGTGGTGAGCTGCTGGGCAAGTTGGGACCTCTGTGTTCTCCATTTAACTAACTTCAGCTTTTGCCTTTCAGCTAAAGATGGAAAACCAATCTAGAAAATAACAAAGAGTGGTAATTAAGGTAGGATTACAGAAACTTTTAAAAAAATATATCCAACAGAAGGTCTCTTGGTTACCTTGTGCCACTCTAAAAGAAAATACCACAAATGGGATGGCTTGAACAAACAGGTGTTTATTCTCTTACAGTTTTGGAGGCTGTAAGTCTGAGTTCAAAGTGCCAAGCTCTAGGGCCTTGACCCTGGGCTTCAGCTCTGCCTCTTGCTCCTGGCCCACTGAAGCTAGAGGCTTTCTTCACTCAGGCAGCTGCTGGTTGCTGAGGTTGACAAACCCAAGGTCTACAAGTAAAAAGGCACAGTCCCAATATTACCAAACCTCATGGCAGGCCATTGATTCAAGTCCGTAAGAGTCCCAAGACTGGCAGACAACGTGGCAGGCTGCTGAATAATGACACAGCTACATGCAGGGTTCAAGCATGCCAAAAGCTACAAACATTCCTAAAGATTCTCCTTTTATACTGGGAGCAGAACACATCCCTAAAGCAGCTACTCAACTGTAGCTACTCAACAGTAGATTCCACCATGGAGGTGATTATCAATCTCATTATGGGGAATAACTACATCCACTGCCAAGCCACTCAACCAGGCCCAGCCAAGTTGACACATAACCTTAACTACTACAGAAAGATTGAATTTATTATGTAATATACACAAGTAAAGGAGCTCTGATGACATAGTGCCTACGGCATTTGACTGCTAACCAGAAGACTGGTGGTTCAAACCCACCAATCACTCCTCAGATGGAGGAATGGGCAATCTATTTCCATAGAGATACTGCCTCAGAAACCCAAGGAGGGGTCGTTATGAGTAAAACTCAACTTGACAGCAGTGAGGTTGGTTTTTTTTTAATATATATACACAGGTAAAGACTGAGTTTTTGATCTGGAAGTAAAGGAAAACTTTCAGAAAAGAGCTAGCAGGCAAATATATAGAAATGTGAGAGAAAATCAAGGACAATAAATTCAGGTAGTTCAAGTTTATGTGTAATAATAAAGTTAAAAAAAAAAAGTTGCTGTCAAGTCTATTCTGATTCAGCCTCTCAAAGAGAAAATGAAATAATGAAGGAGAGAGAATAGTCAAAGAGATAATAGAGAAAATGTCCCTGAGCTGAAGAGAGACCCAAGATACCAATTAGAAGAACTCACTGCCTGATTTGTAGGGTAAACGAAAAAAGACACACAATAATTACATTCTTGTCAACTTGCAGGACTCTAAGGAAAAATGGGGAAATCTGGAAGCTTTGAGTGAGATAAATATATGTAAACATATAAAGAAAAGAGATTTAAACTGACATGAAACTTCATCAATAATATTGGTTGCTAGAAGACCAGGGAGCAATGTCTTCAAATTCCCGAGGGAAAGAATATTTTGAGTTCTGAATTCTAAAAGAATCACTCCAAATACTCTAGACTTCTAAAAACTCAATTTACCACTACTCATACTCTATAAAAAACTTACTTCAAGTGTTTGCTCCTTCAAAATGAAAAAGAAAAAAGAAAGGCAATAAAGAGAATAGCACAAGTTCCATGAAACTGTGACAGGTGATACTTTAGACAATGAGACGGTGCAGTGGTTGAGCGCCTAGCATGTGTTTCCATTTAAAATGATTCTCAAATGATAATGCAGTGGTTAAGCACTTGGGAGCCAACCGAAAGACTGGCACTTTAACCACCAGCCACTCCATCAGAGAAAGATGTGGCAGTCTGCTTCTGTAAAGATTACAGTCCTGGAAACCCTATAGGGCACATCTACTCTGTCATACAGGATTGCTGCGAGTCAGAGTCGACTCAACAGCAATGGGTTTACTCTGTTGATAGGAGCCCTGATGGCAGAATGGTAAAGTGCTTGGCTGCTAACTGAAAGGTTGGTGGTTTGAACCTACCTGGCTGCTCCAAGGGAGAAAGACCTGGTGATCTTCTGCCATAAAGATTACAGGACAGGAAAGCCAACAGGGCAATTCTAATCTGTTACATGGTGTCACTATGAGCTGAAATCCACTTCATAGCACTAAGGAATAATAATAACATTCTGTTGACGATCTGCCTCTCCTTTCTATCCTGGTGCTGGCTTAAAAATCAGTCACTGAACTTAAATGAATAATTTGAGAAATCAAAGGTTTGAAAAAGATATATCAAGCAAATGGCAATCAGAAAAGACCAGGAGTAGCAATATTAATTTCTGATACAACTGACTTTAAGACAAAAACCACCATAAAAGACAAGGAAGTACATTATATAATGATTAAAGGATTGATTGAACAAGAGGACATATCATAATAAATATCTATACACCCAGTGAAAGAGCCCCAAAATACATAAATCAGACTTTAACAGAATTGAAAAGACAAACAGATGATTCCACAGTCATAGTAGGAGACTTTAATATACCACTTTCAATGAAAGGTAGAGCAACTGGAAAGAAACTGAACAAAGATGCAGAAGAAATGAACAATACAATCCACCAACTTGACCTCATAGTCATCTACAGAGTACTCCACCCAACAACAGCACAATACATACTCTTTTCCAGTGCACATGCAACATTCTTCAGGATAGACTATATGTTAGGCCACAAAGCAAGCTTCAGTAAATTTAAAAACATTGAGATACTGCAAAGCATCTTCTCAGATCACAATACTATAAAGTTAGAAATCAACAATAGAAGATCAATGGAAAAGAGCAAACACAAGGAAACTGAATAACACCCTCCTTTAAAATGACTGAGTAAGAGTTTGTTGTTGTTGTTAGGTGCCGTCGAGTCATCTCTAACTCACAGCAACCCTATGTACAACAGAACAAAACACTGCATGAATCTATGCTATCCTCAGAATCCTTGCTATACCTGAGCCTATAATTGCAGCCACTGTGTCAATCCATCTACAACTCAAAAGCATCAACTCTTCTCCAGTCTTCCTTATTCATTGTCAAGCTCTCACATGCATAAGAGGTGACTGAAAATACCGTGGCTTGCGTTAGAGGCACACCTTAGTCTTCAAGGAGATATCTTTGTTCTTCAGCACTTGACAGAGGCCTTTTGCAGCAGAGTTGCCCAGTGTTATATGTCGTCTCATATCTTGACAGCTGCTTCCTTTGGTGTTGACTGTAGAACCAAGTAACACCAAGTCTTTGACAACTTCAATCTTTTCTCCACTTACCATAATGCTGCTTATTGGTCCTGTTGTGAGGATTTTTGTTTTCTTTATATGGAGGAGTAATCCAGACCTGCAAACTGTAGTCTTCAATCTTCATCAGTAAGTGCTTCAAGTCATCCTCACTTTCAGCAAGCAAAGTAGTGTCATCAGTGTATCACAGGCTGTTAATGAGTCTTCCTCCAATCCTGATGCCACATTCTTCTTCATATAGCCCAGCTTCTCGGATTATTTGCTCAGCATAGAGATTGAATAAGTATGGTGAAAGGATACAACCCTGACGCATTCCCTTCTTGATTTTATACCATGCAGTATTCCCTTGCTCTGTTCGAACAACACCCTCCTGGTCTAGGTACAGGTTCCTCAAGAGAACCATGAAGTGTTCTGGAATTTCCATTCTTCTCAGTGTTATCCATGATTTGTTATGATCCACAAAATCAAATGCTTTTGCATAGTCAATAAAACACAAGTAAACATCTTTCTGGTATTCTTTGCTTTCAGCCAAGATCCATCTGACATCAGCAATGACATATTTCATTCCACATCCTCTTCTGAATCCAGTTTGCATTTCTGGAAGTTTTCTGTCAATATAGTGCTGCAACCATTTTTACCTTATCTTCAGTAAGATTGTACTTAAATGTGATATTAATGATATTGTTCGATAATTTCCACATTCTGTGGGATTGCCTTTCTTTGGAATGGGTACAAGTATAGATCTCTTCCACTCAGTTGGCCAGGTAGCTGTCTTCCAAATCTCTTGGCATAGCCGAGTGAGTGCCCCCAGCGCAGCATCCATTTGTTGAAACATCTCAGTGGGTATTCTGTCAATTCCTGAAACCTTGTTTTCCGCCAGTTCCTTCAATGCAGCCTCGACTTCTTCCTTCAATACCATTGGTTCTTGATCATACGCCACCTCCTGAAAAGAATGAACACTGACTAATTCTCTTTGGTATAGTGACTCTGTGTATTCCTTCCATCTTCTTTTGCTGTTTCCTGCATCATTCAATATTTTGCCCATAGACTCTTTCAATATTGCAACTCAAGGCTTAAATTTTTCTTCAGTTCTTTCAGCTTGAGAAATGCTGCATGTGTTCTTCCCTTTTTGTTTTCTAACCCCAGGTCTTTGCACAGTTACGATAATTGACATTGTCTTCTTGAGCTGCTCTTTGAAATCTTCTCTTTAGCTCTTTTTTATCTTGTTATTTCTCCCATTTGCTTTAGCTACTCTTTGCTCAAGGGCAAGTTTCAGAGTCTCTTCTGACATCCATTTTGGTCTTTTCTTCCTTTCCTGTCTTTTTAATGACCTCTTGCTTTTTTCATGGATGATGGTCTTGATGTCATCCCACAATTCCTCTGGTTTTTGGTCACTGGTGTTCAATGCTTCAAATATATTCTTTAGATGGTCCCTAAATTCAGGAAGGATATATTCAAGGTCTCATTTGGGCTCTCACAGACTTGTTTTAATTGTCTTCAACTTCAACTTGAACTTGCATATGAGCAATTGTAGATGTGTTCCACAATCAGCTCCTAGCCTTATTTTGGCTGAATATACTAAGCTTCTCCACGACCTCTTGCCACAGATGTAGTCAATCTGATTCCTGTGTACTCCATCTGGTGAAGTCCATGTGTATAGCCAATGTCTGTGTTATTGAAGAAAGGTATTTGCAATGAATATGCCATTGGTCTTGCAAAATTCTATCATGTGATCTCCAGCATTATTTCTATCACCAAGGCTATAATTTCCAGCTACCAATGATTCTTATTTGTTTTTAATTTTTGCATTCCAATCACCAATGATAATTAACACATCTTGATTGCATGTTCAGTCAACTTCAGACTGCAGAAGTTGGTAAAAATTTTCAATTTCCTCATCTTTGGCTTTGGTGCTTAGTAGGTAAATTTGGATAATAATAGTATTAACGGGTCTTCCTTGTAGGGGTATGGATATTACCAATCACTGACAGCATTGTACTTCAGGACAGATCTTGAAACAGTCTTTGTGACGATGAATGCCACACCATTCCTGATCAATCTGTCATTCCTGGCATAGTAGATCGTATGATTGTCTGATTCAGAATGGCCAAAAACAGTCCATTTCAGCTCACTAATGCCTAAAATATCAATCTTTATGCATTCCATTTCATTTTTGACAATTCCAATTTTCCTAAATTCATACTTCATACATCCCATGTTCCGGTTATTAATGGATGTTTGCAGCTATTTTTTTTTTTTTTTCATCTTGAGTTGTCCCACATCAGCAAATGGAGGTTCCAAAAGCTTTACTCTATCCACATCATTAAGGTCAGCTCTACTCTGAAGAGGCAGCTCTTCCCCAGTCGTATTTTGGTGCCTTCTGACCTGAGGGTCTCATTTTCTGGCACTATTGGACAATGTTTCAGGGCTGTTCATAAAGTTTTCTAGTAATGTATTAGACAGTGTTTCACAGTTATTTGTAAGGTTTTCCCTGGCCAATTCTTTGAGAAGTGGATAGCTTCTTCCTTCTTCTGAGTCTGTCTTAGCAACCACCACAGTACAACAAACTGACAGTTCATATTCCTTAGTTGTTCCAAACTACTGTGTTCACTTCCTGGTCTCCACCAGCTGCTCTGAACCTGCTGCCCTGGCTTGCTACCTTCTCAGCCTCCCTCAGGCCACTCCAAACCCGCTGTGCTGCCTCGCTGATAGAAGTTAGTTTTTTGAAAAGATTAATAAAATTCACAAACTACTGGCAAACTTAACAAAGGAAAAGAGGGAGAGAATATAAATAACATGAATAAGAAATGAATTCGGTGATATCACCACAGAACCAACTGAAATAAAAAGGGTAGTATCAGGATACTGTGAAGAACTATAACAAATTTGGAAATGTAAAAGAAATGGAAATGTTTCTAGAAATACACTACTTATCTAAACTAGCAGAGGCTGAGGTGGAAAATTTAACAGATCCATAACAAAAGAAGAGATTGAGCAAATCATAAAAAAAAAAAAAAAATTACCAACAATTAAAAGTCTTGGCCCAGACAGTTTCACTGGGGAATTCTACCAAACATTCAGAGGAGAGCTGACACCAATCCTACTAAAACTATTCTAGAACATAGGAAAGGATAGAATCCTCCTAAATTCATTTTATGAAGCAAGCATAACCTTGATACCGAAACCAGGCAAAGACATCATTAAAAAGGAAAACCAATATCCCTCATGAATATAGACACAAAAATCTTCAATAAATTCCTAGCCAATAGACTCCAACAACATATCAAAAAAATAATACACTATGACCAAGTGGGGTTCATACTAGGTATGCAGGGATGGTTCAACATTAGAAAACAATCATCCATCATGTAAGTAAAAGAAAGGAAAAGAACCATATGATCATATCAACGGACGCAGAAAATGTATTTGATAAAATCCAATACTCATTCCTGACTTAAAAAAAAAACTCTCAGAAAATGAGGAATAGAAGGGAAATTCCTCAACATAAAAGGGCATATATACAAAACCAACACTCAACATTATTCTCACTGGAAAGGATGCCCTCTACCATCACTTCTATTCAGCATTGTATTGGAAGTCCCAGTCAGGGCAATAAGGCAAGAATGGAAAATCAAAGACATCCAAATTGGAAAGGAAAAAGTAAAACTATCCCTATTTGCTGATGATACGATCCAACATAGAAAACCCAATAGAGTCAGCAAGAAAACCACTAGAACTAATTGAGAAATTTAGCACAGTGACAGAATATAAGATTAACATACAAAACTCAATTGGATTCCTCTATATCAGCGAAGAGATTTCTGAAAAGGAAATCAATACCATTAACAATAGCTACCAAAAGAAAAAAACAGTAATTGAGAACAAATATTACCAGGGACAGAAAAGACCTGTACAAAGAGAAACTATACAACACTACTTCGGGAAACCATAAGAGATCTATATAAATGGAAGAGCACACCATTCTCATGGATAAAAAGATTGTGAAAATATCAATACTACCCAAAGCAATCTATACATTCAATGAAATCCCAATCCAGATTCTATCAACATTATTTAAGGATATGGAAAAATCAATCACTAATTTTATATGAAAAGGAAAGCAACCTCGGATAAGCAAAGAACTATTGAAGAAAAACAAAGTAGGAAGTCTCACACTCCCAAATCTCAAAACCTGCTACACAGCCACAGTAATCAAAACAGCCTGGTATTGGTACAACAGCAGACACATAGACCAGTGAAATAGAATTGAGAATCCAGAAATAGATCGTTGACAAAGGGCGGAAATCCATTAAATGTGGGAAGAGATAGTCTCTTTAACAAATGGTTCTAGCAAAACTGGTTATTCTTTGCAGAAGAATGAAACAAGATCCATATCTCACACCATATACAAAAACTAACTCTAGATGGATCAGACTTAAATGTGAAACCTGAAACTATAAAGTTCATCAAGAAAAAAATAGGGACAAACTTAGGTGTCCTAATTTATGGCATAAATAGATTATAAAGCATAACCCAAAATGCACAAACAGCAGAAGATAAACTAGATGACTGGGACCTTCTGAAAATTAGATTTTTATGTGTTTCAAAAGACTTCTCTGAAAGAGTAAAAACAGAACCTACAGAATGGGGAAAAAAAAATATTTGGCACCAACATACCTGACAAAGGACTTATCTCTAAAATTTATAGAAAACTCCAACAGCTCAATATCAAAAAGACAAGCAATCCAATCAAAAAATGGGCAGAAGATATGAACAGACACTTCATTGAAGAAGATACTCAGTTATATCTGGCATTGTTCATATATTAAGTGTTTATAAATAGGACTGTACCAGAAAAAGACAACAATTTTAAAGTCTGTTAGCACAGAAGCCATAAATAAAAAAACTAGCTACATAAAAATGAAGAACTGCAGACTGGAAAAAGTGCCACACATAAAAGGGAAAAGTAAAAATGAAAAAAAAAAAAATTGAGTTCTTCTGACTAATTTTGATTTATGAAAACCCGATGTAAGTTAATTTTCTTTAAAAATTCACAAAGGATGTGAAGGATGCTCAGCTTTACTATCAATGAAAAGAAGGAGGTGTCTTTTCACCTCAAACTGGCAAAAATGTTGGTAATCACCAGCACTTGCTGAGGTTTCTGGAAGCAGATACTTGCATACGTTGCTTGTAGAAGTGTAAACTGGTACAATGATTCAGGAGGGCAATTTGGCAAAAACTGGCAAAATTTTAGATGCATATTCCCTTTGATCTTGCAGCTCCATGTAGGATTATTATTATTTTTTTTCTTACAGATATCTGTATGAAGTTGTTCTCATTATTTTGCAATAGCAAAAAGATGGAAATAACATAAATGTTCTTAATAATGATACAGCCATACCATGAATGAAAAAGTGTACAGTTGTTTAAAAGAATGAAGTTGATCAGTTTGTGCTGAAATGGAAAAATCTCCAAAAGGCAGTAGGTGAAAAAAAGCAAAGTACATGCTAGTGTGCATATTATGATTCTATGTGTGTAAAATGTGTTGATATGAGGATTTCTTTTCACCTTCTAGAAGGGTATGTAACAACTTGAGAGAGGCTCAGAGAAATAGAGACCTTCACTTTTTGTTTTATATTGTTTGAATTCTTGATTATACATATTTTAATTTAATGGTTTTTCTAAAAAAGTTTTAAATGCCTTTTATAACTGGATTAGCCTCTAAAGGTGTGTTCCTTGTCCCCTAAACCTTTATTAAAAGGAATTTCGTTATTTAAATTAAAAAAAAAAAAAGGTATTCAGACAGCCAACAAACACATGAAGATAAGTCCATGATCATTAGCCATTAGAGAGATGTAAATCAAAACAATGAGATATCGTCTTCCCCCAGCACTAATAGCAAAGTTCAACAAGACAGAAAATAACAAATGCTGGCAAGAATGTGGAAAGATTGGGACTTTCATACACTGCTGGTGGGACTATAAAATGATACTAACACTGTGGAAATCAGTGTGGCAATTCCTTTAAAGAAGTTAGAAATAGAAATACCATTTGATCTAGCAATCTTGTTACTAGGTATATATCCTAAAGAAGTTAGAGCCAGGACACCAACAGATATATGCACACCATGTTCATTGCAGCACTATTCACAACAGCAAAAACATGGAAATAACTTAAGTGCCCATCAACAGAACAATGGATAAGCAAACTATGGTACAAACACACAATGGAATACTATGCAACACTAAAGAATAATGTAGAATATGCAAAACACTGCATAATGTGGATGAACCTGGAGGACATCATGCTAAGTGAAATAAGTCAATCATAGAAGGACAAATATTTTATTAGTTTACTACTATAAAATGTCAAGGAAAGGTTTATATATGGAAGGAAACTTTCTTTGTTGGTTACTAGGGATGGGGTGAGAGGGGAGGGAATGCTGCTAGATAGGTAGAGACAAGTATTGATCTGGGTGAAGGGAAGGGCAATGTACCAAAAGTGAGTGATCAACACGGTGGCACTGAGGAAGAAGACTCGGAGAGATGCATGAGAGGTATAGACAACAAAGATAAATCCTTTTACATATACAATACTGTGTTGTCAGTGATACCAAACATTAATCTATTGGTAAATAGAAGGGAAGACAGGCAGAATGATCAGGTATGTCTAGGCAAAACGAAATATACCCATGACCATATATAAGGTTGGCAGATGATATTTCTACAGATGAATTTTATGTGCTGTAAGATTGTTCAAATATATAATAGAGCTAACAAGGGGCAAAGTTGTGGTAATTTCTTAGCCACAGCCAACCACCCTGAGGGAGCGAGTAGTTGGACCTGTGTACTCAGGAGCATGGCTGCAGGGCACATCAAGCTCAATTGGCATAACATACTACACAGAAACATTGTTCCACATCCTACTTTGGTTAGTAGTGACTGAGGTCTTAAAAGCTTGCCAGCGGCCATCTAGATGCAACAATGGGTCTCTCCTCTTTCAGAGCAAAGAAGAATGAAGAAAAACAAAGACTCATGGAAACAATTAGTCCAAGGGATTAGTAGACCATACAAACCTATATGACCATGAGACCAGAAGAACTAGATTATGCCCAGCTACCACTGTCAACCACTCATAAAAGGATCAATGCAGGATATCCTGGATACAGTGGGAGAACAATGTGGAACAAAACTCAAAATAATTAAAAAAAAAAAAAGACCAGATTTACTGGTCTGATAGAGCCTGGTGGGACCCCTGAGACTATGGCCCCTATTACCCTTCAGGTCTGGAACTGAACTCACTCCTGTGGCTTCTAGCCAAACAATAGACAGGCATATAGGGTGAATATTTACATCAAGTAGATACAATCCTTGGAGCAATCAATGGGAGAACAAAAAGGCAGTGTTCGCCCGGGGAGATAGCTCAGGGGTCAGGAATGCACAGGAAAGGAGGGCACAGGGAAGAGGTAACTATAGGGAGGAAGTAGGAAGAAAGCTTTTACACTGTAGGGAATTGTAGTGAATGTCATGAAACAAAATGTGTATGAACTGCTGTATGGAAAAGGAATTTGCTCTATAAACTTTCACCCAAATCACAATAAAAAATTTTTTAAAAAAAAAAAACCTCTCATATTTTGGCCTTGTTCCTTTCCTTTAATCTCTTCAATACGTGCATGTGCACACACACACACACAAACACCCCTTTTAATACTTTTGACACTCACCATGTACATAAAACCCTAGTTATCCAGAAGGCTCTCCAGAAAATCGAATTTTTCTTGCTAATGCCTTAAAATCCCCGATTCTCTTTCAGTGTTTACTATTTAAAAAAAATCTTTCTGAATATGTTAGTCTTCTATTTCGCCAGAGTAAACCATATACCAAGCAAAATGTAATTTGTTCTTCAACTCGGGATCTTAAATTACCATGGGGTAACTATTTCTCCGTAATCACAAATGTTTGTCCTGAAACACAGAAAATACTCAAATGACGTGTCCATCAAGATCACAGACACTTAGTGGCAGAGTCAAGGTTACAACCCTCACATGCTGACTCCCAGCCAAATGTGGTTTTAATTCTGTTTGCTGATTATCTAATCAGTTGCTCATCAAATGCATCTTCACCAATGGTCATTCTGCCATAGATGAATAAGGTAAAGAATATTCTAACTGAATCTGCACAGCTTCTTATACAAAATAAGTATTTATATGTCAGTATTAAAGCCCCATCAGCTTGCTTACTTGGTTTCTGCCTCTTTTGCAAATGTCCCTCAAAGAGCCTATACTTGTAAATGTATAATACACTTTGGGATTAACTCTTTTTCCTTTCTCTCTTTCTCTCCCTCTCTCTCTCCAACTATATTTCCATTAGATTTCACCAAACTGTTCCTTATCTTCACGGTGAAGTGATTGTTTTCCCATCACTCAACAGAACACCTATCCTAATTTTAAATGCCAAACTCACCCTTCTGAAAATATTCATGGCTTAGAACCAGAACATATGCTTGCAAATATAATTTTACTTTCTACTGAGTATCATTTTTAAGAATCAGTTTAAATGCACAAGTAAGGCACACTTAGCTTTTTGACAGAGCTAAGAAAGCAGACTGAGCTAAGACCAGGTCAGGGCTCACTTATATTTTAGAATGATAAGAAGGAGCAATATTTTCCCATTTACTTTCTTCTTCTTTTTCCAGGAGTCTATTTTCTTCATAATCCTCTCCACTGAGCAGACAAATTCTTGACTTTTGAGCCAAATTTTTAGGTTTAGGGAGGGTCTAGAAATAAAGTATCTGCAGTCCTGTGACCAGCCAAGTTATTAACAGTAGTTTCCTCAGCCCTGTTACAGAGAGGAAAAAAAGATAACCACAGGCTCTCTCTAAAACATGCTCAGCTGACAGGAAGTTTGAGAAAGTAATCTTGTAAGATAGATCTCTTTAGAGTTACAAAGAATAGAGGTCTTCAAACTGGAGTATATGAACACTTTCTAAGTAGTGTAAAGGCACCAACAGTTTTAAGGAAATCAATTTCCAAATAATTAACTTCCACATATACTCTTTCCTACAAGTGAGATCTTCCTGTAATGCAGAAACAGGTTCTTCTTTCTCCTGTAAGGAAGGGAAACAGTCCTTCTTCCTCTTTATGCAAGAAGAGTACACTTCTCACCCATTCCTAAACTTACTATGGTACATTTCCCTAGGCACCAAATAGAAAGAGGATTGGAAATGCCCATGTTGGTGCTAACGAAACAAATGTTTGTAATGACTGAGTAAAGCATGCTTTTGCAAGTCATATGGGTTCCTATTCTTTGAGTTCAACAAAATTAAAGGAGGACCTAGTAGTGTTAAAAGCTAATAAAGCATTAAAAAATAATTTTTGATGCTACATCAGTATATGATTTTGGCTCAGAGTGAGTCCAAAGAATTAACTGGTGATGCTGTAACAAAACTCTTTCCATTCCTATCTATCTATCTATCTATATACACAAGGTTCTTCTGCACTTTTATCAAGAAATAGAATTGATGCTGAACTCTGACCCATTTTCAAAACACAAACAAACTCACTGCCATTGAGTTAATTCTGACTCAGAGAGACCCTCATTGATTTCCAAGGCTATAAATCTTTACAGAAGCAGAATTCCTCATCTTTTTTCCACAGAGCAGCTGGTGAGCTTGAACCATGACCTTTTGATAAGCAGGCAAATGCCTTAACCACTATACCACCAGAACTCCTAGCAGTGACTAATTTGGATACATAAATTAATAGGGTTAAACACCCCATCTTTCTCACTAAAGGATGTATTTCCATTAAAATATACTTTATATTTAATAATATTTATTAATATAAAAATATGCTGTAGTTTTGAACAACTGTACTAATAATAATTACAGTAACTCCATCAGAAAAAAAATATTTGAAAATTGAAGACGTATGATCACAGAAAATAAAAATATAATAACAATTTATATAATGCTTTTGTTGCAGTATGATGGAACAATAAGAGGTTTTCAACTCTGTTACCACTACCAACTGTTCTCACCAGGGAAACAATGGACAGAATGGAAGAAAAATGCAGAGCAAAATTCTAATTTTTAAAAAAGGCCAGTCTTACTAGACTAATAGAGACTAGAGGAACCCCAAAACTGTCACCCTAAGATACTCTTTGAACTTAAAACTGAAGCCACTCCTGGAGGTCATCTTTCAGTCCAATAATAGATTAACTTATAAAATAAACAATATCATTTGCTAGAAATGTGCTCCCTTAAATAATCAGCAATATGAAACCAAATGGTCAACATTTACTGAAAAGCAAAGATGAGGCAGCAAGGAGGGCCAAGGAAGTTAGATCAATGGAAACAGAACAAACAGAATGGAAATAATGAGATTGCTTACATTTGTGAAAATTGCAACCAATGTCATGAAACAATTTGTATAAAAATTATTAAATAGGAACCTAATTTGCTTTGTAAACTTTCACATAAAATATTTTTTAAAAAAGGTTTTCAAGCATAAAAAGATGTATTATGAAAACTGTACATGGGAGTAGAATGGAAATTCAAATTCAAAAAGGAAAAAGGAATGATATAAAATCTCCATCATTTAAAGAGGTGCTTGTTACGTATTGTTTTAATGATGATGGTGGTATCAAACACTATTTAATTCCTTTGTAAAAAATAATATAACGGTTGTAAATGTGTATCTGTGTGTGTGTGTATATATATACATATATATATATGTATATATATACACACACACACGTTACATATATATTCAAAGTTGTTGTTGTTGTTGTTGTTGTTATGTGCCGTCGAGTCGGCCCCGACTCATAGCGACCCCTCCTTGGGTTTCCGAGGCAGTATCACTACGGAAGTAGGATTGCCCAACCTTCCTTCCGAGGAGTGGCTGGTGGGTTTGAACCGCCAGCCGTCTGGTTAGCAGGCAAGTGACTTAGCCACTATGCTACCAGAGCTCCAAAGTAAGTCTCTATAATTTATACAAATATATTTCTGCATTATATGGTATTATATATAAGTAAATAATGTATTTGTTTATATAATATAGAACTTTAGCATGAACATATATATGTACTATATATTTGTGTATGTTTACAAATACACCAACGTGTATGTTGGCACTTAAGCACACATATATTCTTGTTAAGGCTTTTTATACAAACGAAGAGGGGCAATCTACTTCTGTAGAGATACAGCCTCGGAAACCCAAGGAGGGGTCACTATGAGTCGGGTCCAACTCAACGGTACATAACAACAACAACATATAATATATATACATACGTACATAAATATGCACACGTGTATATATGGTTACACACATATACACATTTATATTTATGTTAAAGCCTTACACCATATATAAATACACACATTTATTATAGCTATATAATAAAGCCCACCACTCATCTGTCACTTTGTCATACTGTGGTGGCTTGCATGTTGCTGTGAGGCTAGAGGCTATGCCACTGGTGTTTCAAATACCAGTAAGGTCACCCATGGTAGACAGGTTTCAGCAGAGCTTCCAGACTAATACAGCCTTGGAAGAAAGAAGGGACCATCCACTTCTCAAAAAATTGGCCAGTGAAAACCTTATGAATACCAGGTTAACACTGTCTGATATGTTACCGGAAAAGTTTACGAATAGCCCTGAAACATTGTCTGATATAGTGCCAGAAGATGAGCCCCTCAGGTTGCAAGGCACTCAAAATACAACTGGGAAAGAGCTGCCTCCTCAAAGCAGAGTTGACCTTAATGAGAGGATGGAGTAAAGCTTTCAAGACCTCTTTTGCTGATGTAGCACAACTCAAAATGGGAAGAAACAGCTGAAAACATCCATTAAATAATCAGAAAATTAAATGTATGAAGTATTAATCTAGAATAATTGGAAGTTGTCAAAAATGAAATGGAATGCATAAATATCAATATCCTAGGCATTAGTGAGCTGAAATGGACTGGTTTTGGTCATTCTGAATCAAGCAACCATATGATCTACTGTGCCGGGAATGACAAAATGAAGAGGAATGTCATGGCATTCATCATCACAAAGAATGTTTCAAGATCTATCCTGAAGTACAATGCTGTCAGTGACAGGACAATATCTATATGCCTACATGGAAGACTGTTATACTACTATTATTCAAATTTATGCACAACTACCAAAGCCAAAGACGAGGAAATTGAAGATTTTTACCAACTTCTGCAGTCTGAAATTGAACAAACATGCCATCAAGATGTGTTGATTATTTGATTATTACTGGTGACTGGAATGCAAAAGTAGGAAACAAAGAAGAATCACCAGTAATTGGAAAATATGGCCTTGGTGTAGAAATGACGCTGGAGATTGCATGATAGAATTTGGCAAGACCAATCACTTATTCATTGCAAATATCCTTTTTCATCAACATAAATGGTGTCTATGCATGTGGACTTTACCAGATGAAATACACAGGAATCAGAAAAACTACATCTGTGGAAAGGGCAATGGAGATGACTGTGGAACACACTATCAGCTGCTCATATGCAAGTTCCAGTTGAAGCTGAAGATAATTAAAACAAGTCCATGAGAGCCAAAATATAACTTTGACTATATCCCACCTGAATTTAGAGAACATCTAAAGAACGGATTTGACGCATTCAACACCAATGACCAAAAACTAGAGGAATTGTAGGATGATATCAAGCACATCACATATGAAGAAAGCAAACAGTCATTAAAAAGACAGCAAAGGAAGAAAAGATCAAAATGGATGTCAATAGAGACTATGGAACTTGCCCTTGAATGGAGAGTAGCTAAAGTAAATGGAAGAAATGACAAGATAAAAGAACAGAACAGAAGATTTTAAAGAGCAGCTCAAGAAGACAAAGTCAATTATTATAATGAAATGTGCAAAGACATGAGGTTGGAAAGCCAAAAGGGAAGAACACTCTCAGCATTTCTCAAGCTGAAAGAACTGAGGAGGAAATTTAAGCCTTGAGTTGCAATACTGAAAGATGCTATGGGCAATATATTGAATGGTGCAGGAAACATCAAAAGAAGATGGAAGAAATACACAGAGTCACCGTACCAAAAAGAAGTGGTAGATGATCATCTATTTCAGGAGGTGGCATATGGTCAAGAACCAATGGTACTGATGGAAGAAGTCGAAGCTACACTGGAGGAATTGGTGAAAAACAAGGCTCCAGGAATGGACAGAACACCCATTGAGATGTTTCAACAAACAGATGTCACACTGAAGGCAATTATCTATGCCAAGTAATTTGGAACACAGCCACCTGGCCAACTGACTGGAAGACATCTGTACTTGTACCAATTCCAAAGAAAGGTGATCCAACAGAATGTGGAAATTGTCAAACAATATCATTAATATTACACGCAAGTAAAATTTTGCTGAAGGTAATTCAAAAATGGTTGCAGCAGTATACTGACAGGGAACTTCCAGAAATGCAAGCTGGATTCAGAAGAGTACATGGAAAAAGAGATATCATTGTTGATGTCAGATGGATCATGGCTGACAGCAAAAGCATTCAACTGTGTGGATCAAAACAAAGTATGGATAATATTGAGAAGAATGGGAATTCCCGGAACACTTAACTGTGCTCATGAACCTGTACATAGACCAGGAGGCTGTTGTTCAAACAGAACAAGGAGATCTGAAAAAAAAAAAAAAAAAACCTCACTGCCGTCAAGTCGAATCCGACTCATAGCAACCCCTCCTTGGGTTTCAGAGGCAGTATCACTATGGAAGTAGACTGTCCATCTTCCTTCCAAGGAGTGGCTGGTGGGTCTGAACCACCAGCTTTCTGGTTAGCAGTCAAATGGTTTAAAATCAGGAAGAGTGTGTGTCAAGGTTGCATCCTTTCACCATACTTACGCAATCTTTATACTGAGCAAATAATCCAAGAAGCTGGACTATATGAAGAAGAATGCACGGCAACCCCATGCACAATGGCACCCGGATTGGAGGAAGACTCATTAACAATCTGCAATATGCAGACGACACACAACCTTACTTGATGAAAGTGAGGATGACTTGAAGTACTTACTGATGAAGATTAAAGACTACTACTGGCTGCAGTATGGATTACACCTCAACATAAAGGAAATGAAAATCCTCATAACTGGACCAATAAGCAGCATCATGATAAATGGAGAAAAGACTGAAGTTGTCAAAGATTTCGTATTACTTGGTTCCACACTCAACACCAATGGAAGCAGCAGTCAAGATATCAGATGATGTATTACACTGGGCAAATCTGCTGCAAAAGACCTCTTTCAAGTGCTGAAAAGCAAAGATGTCTCCTTGAAGACTAAGATGCGCCTACCCCAAACCATGGTGTTTTCAATTGCCTCATATGCATGTGAAAGCTGCACAATGAATAAGGAAGACTGAAGAAGAGTTGATGCCTTTGAGTTGTGGTATTGCCAAAGAATACTGAAAGTACCATGGACTTCCAGAAGAACTAACAAATCTGTCTTGGAAGAAGTGTAGCCAGAATGCTCCTTGGAAGTGAGAATGGCCAGATGTCTCACCTACTGTGGTCATGTTGTCAGAGGGACCATTTCCTGGAGAAGTATATCATGCTTGGTAAAGTGAAGGGTCAGCAAAAAAGGAGAAAGCCCTTAACAAGATGGATTGACACAGTGGCTGCAACAATGGGCCCAGGTATAACAAGGATTGTGAGGGTGGTGCAGGACCAGGCAGTATTTTGTTCTATTGTACGTAGGGTCAATGGCACCTAAGAGCAACAATTAATAAAGCATCTATAAAAAATATAACCTCAATATGAATATACTTTTATTGTAGTAGTGGTTACACAATTATATACAATTACCAAAATCCATCAAATTATACACTTAAAATTGGGTTTTATTGTATGTCAATAATACTTTAATAAACAAGAAGGGAAAATGCTCCCCTCAAAATAGGAATAGGGAGAAAAGAAAAGAACAAAGAAGTAATAGAGGGATATTTCTTTAGTGTAACAAATGATGGATGAATGGACAGATAGATAGATAAACACACTGCCGTTGAGTCGGATCCGACTCATAGTGACCCCTCCTTGCATTTCTGAGGCGGTATCACTACGGAAGTAGATTGCCCAACCTTCCTTCAGAGGAGTGGCTGGTGGTTTTGAGCCACCAGCCTTCTGGTTAGTAGTCAAGTGCCTTAGACACTATGCTACCGGAGCTCCCGGACAGATTGATAGATAGAAGTAAACACTGTGTCTGTGTATAAGGTCTTAACATATGTAACACATATTATATTAGCTGCCATCGAATGATCCCGAGTCAAGGCAACCCCATGCACAATGGAACGAAACACTGCCTGGTCCTGCGCCATCCCCATGGTCAGTTCCATATTGGACTATTATAATCCACTGGGTTTTCATTGGCTGATTTTCAGAAATAGATCACAAAGCCTTTCTTCCTAGTCTATCTTAATCTAGAAGCTCTGCTGACACCTACTGAGCATCACAGTAACATGCAGGCCTCAGCTGTCAGACACGTCATGGCTACACAATAGGTGCACTGGTTAGGAATCGAACTTGAGTCTCCTGCATGGAGGGTGTGTACGTGTGTGTGTGTGTGTGTGTACACACATTCAACAGCTTTATTTTTAAAGTAAATATTTACAATATGCTGTAAAATACGCTCTTTGCAATGATTTAAATTTATAATAAAATTTTAGATGTCAACTGTACATCTAAAAAAAAAAACCAAAGGAAAAAAAACCCTCACTGCCTTCAAGTCAATTTGACTCATAGCAACTCCTCCTTGGGTTTGCAAGGTGGTAAATCTTTACGGAAGTTGACTGTCCAGTCTTCCTTCCACAGAGTGGCTGGTGGGTTTGAACCACCAACCTGGTTAGCAGTCAAATGCCTTAGGCACTGCGCCACTGGAGCTCCTTGTACATATGTGAAGAAGCATGTACTTTTACAAAATTCTTTTAGGGAATATACAAGCCCAAAAGCTTGAAGACCACTGGCCTACAGGATAATGTTGTTGTTGTTGTTATGTGCCATCGAGTCAGCCCCAACTCATAGCGACCCCTCCTTGGGTTTCCGAGGCAATATCACTACGGAAGTAGATTGCCCAACCTTCCTTCCGAGGAGTGGCTGGTGGGTTTGAACTACAGGATAATACATATGGGTTAATTCAATGTAATAGAAACTAGGACAACAAAGAAACAATTACTACATTTTTGTTACCAGGATATGTTGTTGTTGTTGTTGTTATGTGCCGTCGAGTCAAACTCAACTCATAGCAACCTCTCCTTGGGTTTCTGAGGCAGTATCACTACAGAAGTAGATTGCCCAATCTTCCTTCCAAGGAGTGGCTGGTGGGTTTGAACCGCCAGCCGTCTGGTTAGCAGGATATAGGCAAACTAAATTACAGTGATGTAATGTTTGCATATGTGATAGAAAAAGTTTAGAAAGCAGCTCTTTGTTCTCTTGCTTGCTTTGGGGTAGGCGCTGACATATGCTGAGGAAAGTAAGTGATGGCACAAGCATGCAATTAAGTTGTTGCTGATATTGAAGAGTCTCAAGATTAAACTTGGTAAACAACACTTATTTCCTAGGATAGAAGCTGACATGAAAATACAAAGTGAATCTGCTGTAAACCCAGATCAAATACCGTATCTCAGGTTTCATTCCATAACTACTGGAAACAAGGCTTCATGCTAACTTTGAGAAATCAGTACAGCTGAACTCTAACTAAGTATAAGAATCCTTTTATCATTAATGTTTAAATGGCTTATTCTCCCAAATTATACTAAAAACAAAACTATTTATTATGTCATGTTATATTATTTGTAAATGCAAAAAATACAAAAGCAGTAACATGTTTATCCCTTGCTCTAATACACTTACCATCTAATTGAGGGGAAACCAAAAAACCAAGCCAAACTCACTGCCGCTGAGTTGATTCAACTCATAGCAACCCCTCCTTGGGTTTCCAAGGTGGTATCTCTACGGAAGTAGATTGCCCCATCTTCCTTCTGAGGAGTGGCTGGTGGGTTTGAACCACCAGCCTTTTGGTTAGCAGTGCCCTAGGCACTATGCCTCCAGAGCTCCTTAATTGAGGGGACAATATCCAAATTAAAACAACTAAAGAAAATTCATGGCCACCTATGAGAAGTATGCAATAATCCTCCAAGAGAAACACTCATACTTTCCTGGTGGGAGTATAAATTGATACAACCCCTGTGAGTGAATAAAGCCACAGAGATCAAAATTACAAATGAACATCTCCTTTGACTGAGTAATTTAACTTCTGGGAATTTATCCTACATCTACACTTAAGAAATAACATATACATAAAGTTATTCATTGCAGCAAAAGATTTGAAGTAACTCAAATATCCTTGAATAGAAGACTGGTAAATAAATTATGCTACATATACACAATGGAATATTTTGAAAGTATAAAAATGAATGGAGGAGGTTTCAATGTTTGGATATAAAAAAAAAAACTCCAAGACATAACATATACATATAAACACATGTATACATTTATATGTATACACACACAGCAAAGTGTAGAAAAAGACATTTCCTTTTGTTTAAAAGGAGATAAAACAAGAATATAGAATTCATTTGTATTGACTTTACTATTCATAAGTAAACTTTAGATGTATAACCAAAAACCTAAAAAAAGATAATTACCTGGAGTGGGTCGAGAGAAGGTGTAAATAGGGTGGATGGGGTACAGAGCAGAGACCTTTGCTACACAAAATATAATTTTTTGAACCAAGTCAATGTATTTCTAGTCAAAGCAATTAAAAAGAAAATAATGAAAAAATATCCCCCAAGGAGGCTTAACATTAATGAAGAGAACTCTGATTTCTGTGGGACTCCTCCTTACCCCGTGTCAAACATGTATTTAATGCTTTGGCCAGCTCTATAAAAAGAGAGAAAAATCAAAGAGAGCAAAAAGCACCTAAGACAGCAACAACCACATAGCATTGGCATTGGGATAACTGGGCTGTTTCTATCAGTGCCATTATGCCTATGGGCTTCCTGAGCCTCGTCAGATCCTGCTTGCCAGTAATTCGTCAACTGTCCAGATGACATGCCTCTTCCTGAGCCAGAGTCCCAAGTTCTGCTCCATGATGTGGGATCCAGCCTGCCCCACTTCCATGATGCTTGTGACCCGCTATCCTCACCAGTTACCAGAATCCTCAAGCAGCTGGCTTTCATTTTCATTATTAAAGAGCAGAGGGAGGAGGGGGCAGCAGAGTTGATTTAAGTAAACGTCTATTAAGGGAGGAGTGAAGCAATGGAGGTCAAAGCCTGGGACAGATACATGGCCTGCTGCCAAGTCAAGCTCAGAAAACATTCCCTAAAGATACCACAGAGAAATACGCCAAAATGTTAATGCTGCTTGCTTTAAGATGTGTAATGATTAATGATTTATTTTTGTGATCATTGGATTTTGAGATGCTTTCCCAAATTTATTTTTAATGAACATGAGTTGCTATTACGAGCACAAATAAAGTGTGAAAGACATGTACATTAAAAACAAAAGAAAATTTCTATTCTTATGCAGTCCAGAAGGAGCTCTGGTAGCTTAGTGCCTAAGGCACTTGACTGCTAACCAGAAGGCTGACAGTTCAAACCCACAAGCCACTCCTCAGAAGGAAGGTTGGGCAATCCTACTTCTGTAGTGATACTGCCTTGGAAACCCAAGGAAGGGTCGCTATGAGTCAGGGCCGACTCCATGGCACATAACAACAACAACTTGCAGTCCAGAAACCTTGAAGGACAGACAAAAAAAAAAAAAAAAAAAAACCTCAGATGGGGAACATTAGAATTTTACAGCTGTAGACAAAATAAAACAGATTTTTTTTCCTACAGTGCTGAAGATGTCATCTGGCTTTAGGTCAGTGAGACCCACCCTAGTCTGGCTTCCCTACTCCCAGCTGGCTGGGCAGAGTGGAACTGTCCAAAGTTCCTGGGAAGAAAAGGCAGTCAATAAAGAAATGACTGCATTAGTTGGTCTTCTCTCCAGACCAATACTCAGCTCCTCCCCACTGTCTTCCTCTCACTGGTTTTGAAACTCGATAGCTAAAGCTTCAAACCACTTCCCTCCCTCCACTGTCTAAACACAAATAGTGATTATGGTCATATTTATCTCAGAAAAAGAAAAAAAAATTTTTGAAACTTCACCAATCTTTTTTCCCCAGATCTTTAGTGATTGTGGGAAAAGTAAGCTAATATTTAGAGGACTTGAGTAGGTCTGGGGTAGCTACGGTTAGCAAAAATTTCTCATGATTTAACAAGAAGCTTTATTCAAAGGAAAATCAACAAAATTAGATGAAAAAATCAAGTCCTTCAATGCTTGAAAAACGATATTAGATCTTGATATTCACAAGAGATCTGTCTTAGGTTCTCTAGAGAAACAGAACCAGTAAGATATAGAAAGATATACACATAGAGAGAAATTGATTTTAAGAAATTGATTGTAGGAGCCTGACAAGTCCAATCAGATGACAGGTTGGAGATTTCTGCAGTCTTGTGTCCCAAAATCTGTAGTTCAGGTGACAGGAAAAGGGAAGAGTGAGGAGTTTTGGCAAAATATTTATATATACTCCAGAGGCAGAATATACTCTAGAGAAAATTCCCTTTTTGCTCTTAATTCCTTCAATGGATTGGTAAAGGTCACCCACAATACAGGGGGTAATACGCTTTCCTTAAGGCCAACTGATTTAATCATGTACAGAACTTCATAACAGCAACTAAACTACTGTTTGACCAAACAACATGGCACCATAGGTTGGCACATAAAATTAACTGTTGCAGGGTCTATCCTAAAACTTTCCTGAATACCTTACTTGTGAGTAGCACTAGAATACAAAATTCTCCCGTTTTTTTACTCAAGACTCTTTTGCTTGCAAATGACACTTAAATGACAGAAATGAGAGTGTATTGTAGGACAGAAGTCAAGGAATGTTTACACAATCAAACCCAGAAAAAGACAGAGTACAATTAGATCTTTGCAAAAAAAACTGGACCCACAGGCATGCACACTCTTGGTATTCTCTCCATCTCTCATTTATGCATCTCTCTGCAGGATACTTTCATGGCCTTATCCATGTGGCAGGAGATCAAGAGTTACTACTGGCAAGGAATTCCTCAAACTTTTTCTGGTTATAAATTCAAAAATCCTAAAAAAGAGTCTTTGATTGGCCAGGTCAGGGCAGATGTCCAGCCTGGACCAATCAGGCAGTTCCTGACAAAATCACACAGAGTTAGGAGCTCTGGTAGCATAGTGCCTATGGCACTTGACTGCTAACCAGAAGGCTGGCAGTTCAAACCCACCAGCCACTCCTCGGAAGGAAGGTTGGGCAATCTACTTCCGTAGTGATACTGCCTGGGAAACCCAAGGAAGGGTCACTATGAGTTGGGTCCGACTCGATGGCATACAACAACAACAGGTAAAGGAGAAGAGTTTTCAGAATACAGGGAGTGCTGGACATACATACATATATAAATAATACATGCATACATAGAGTTATACTATGTTGTTGTTCTTGTTATGTGCCGTCGAGTCGGACCCAACTCATAGCAACCCCTCCTTGGGTTCCCAAGGCAGTATCAGAAGTAGATTGCCCCATCTTCCTTCCGAGGAGTGGCTGGTGGTTTGAACTGCCAGCCTTCTGGTTAGCAGTCAAGTGCTTTAGGCATGCTACCAGAGCTCCTGAGGTATACTATACTCTACTAAAAAAGAATAATGTAAAACTGAAAAATGTTACATTTCAGACCTTTACTGTAAGTCATTTTTTTAATGCAGTAAAGCTGAAATGAAGAATCTGCATTTTTGCCTAGGCCCTTCCACTAGCCAAGAGCATCATCTATCCTATACTCTAGCCTCACAGTGAAGTCCCCAGGTAGTACAAGAAGGTAATGTGTTTGGCTTCTAACTGAAAGGTTGGTGGTTCAAGTTCACCCAAAAGTGACTTGGAACAAAAGGCTTGGTGGTCTACTTCTGAGGGGAAAAAATCTGCTATTGAAAAGCTGATGGAGCACTGTTCTACTCTAACACACATGGGGTGGCCATGAGTAGGAATCGACTCCATGGCAACTGGTGACAGTGGTGGTGGAGCTTCACAGTCCACACAATTCAAAATTACTCCACCTTTGCAAAATTTCAAGCCATTATGTGTCATGGACTTCCTGATTGCTCACAGATGATAAATTGTAAATGACAAGTGTCTTGCATACCTGAGAGAAAAAGTATTTTCAATGCCAAGTGCTTCTCTGAAATGATTTATTGTCAAAAAAAAAAAAAAAAAAAGGCAGAATGGTTCTCAATGAGCCTATATCCTGACTCATCTTGACACTACCTGCTCCTTCAAACCCACTTAATCACCAACTAACTCCTATTATTTCTACCTCAATAGCAATTCTTCAATTAGTCCCTTCCTTTCTACCCACCATGTAATGATTCTGGCCCTGCACCATGACCAAGTGGGATCATTGCATACATAGCAGAGAGAGAAATATGATGCCCAGTCATTTGTTTGCCAGATACATATTAAGAATGAATGATTCTTTAGTTCATGATTGGGAAAATGACAAGCCAAGAAGAGATGGTTCTAGTTTGAATGCAGCCTTATCACTGACACTCTGGATGACCATGGCAAATTATCCAATTCAAGTGTGGATTTCTTATAAAATAAGCATAATAATACTTTTCTTACAGAGTTATTGTAAATATTAAATCATGGGTTGGATTTCAAAGTTCCCAGAAGGTTCAGAGAATGTTCAATATTTGCTGCTAATATCAGGAATCTCATGATAACCTTACAAAAGTCAATAAACACAGAAGTCTAGTACAGAGAGTCAGAAAACTAAATCTGGCCCTTTCGTCACATATTGCTTTGGCTCCCAAACAAGGATCTGCCATTTTTTTTCTTTAAGTCTGAAAGGTCTGACTAAATAATAGTTCTCCTGTTTTCCTTGATAAATACTTTTTTTGATGAGGAAACTTTTTCTGAAGGAAAAGATCTCGAGTTACTCTTTCTTAGGACTGAGTATTGACAATCTTTGTATTTAAGGAAATAGAAAGGTGAAATTTTGAGAATGCGAATTCCCCTACTACTTTAGTAAAATTTGAGTAATTTAGACTCTTCACAGAATACTGTTAAACTTAATGATGGGGGAGCAAAGGAGGTGTTGGCATATGCCAGCTAACCTGAATGCCTGAAGAATTCTGACTAGCCTGGAGTTCCTTTATGTGAAAGGAGTTCCTTTATGTGGCCTTTTGCCTTGGTTCTTTGGAAAAACAACTTGAGAGATTTTCCCCTTAAACCCTCAGGAGTTACCTTTGCCCCAGTTTTCTACACCACAGGGTTTGTTACATTTCCTGGGTGAGCAGTAAGCAACTTGGTTTGATACGTTTTAGCTGGTTCTGGGCTCCAGCCTGCCCAGTGATTGATATGCACCTTGCAGGGATTGGTCAATACACTATGCAAATGAAGTTACTATGTAACACAAGCCCTGGCTCATGGTGACCCATGTGTTACAGATTAGAAGTACTCCATGGGGTTTCCTTGACTGTTACCTTTAGGCAAGCAGTTTGCCAGGTCTTTCTTCCACAGAGCTGTTTGGTGGGTTTGAACCATAAACCTTTAGTTTCACAGCCAATCTAAAACTGCTTGTGCCACCCAGGCCTCTAGCAGAGTAATATTTACCTTATATTTAGAGTTGGAGAAACTATATCTTTCCTAAAGTCTCAGAGCCAGAAAACGATGACGATGCCGCACGGTGAGGTATATGCAGGAGGCAACAACTTTATTTCCTTCACCTTAGTCTGGTAGGATGCCAAAGCCCACTGGCAGTCTTCTCCACACCTCTCTGAAGGCTACACCGAGTACTCTCGCTAATTGCCATTTCCTCTACACACTAAACCAAAAAACCAAACACACTACTGTCCAGTTGGATCTGACTCACAGCGACCCTTCCTTGGGTTTCCGAGGTGGTACCACTATGGAAGTAGATTGCCCAACCTTCCTTCCGAGGAGTGGCTGCTGGGTTTGAACTGCCAGCCTTCTGGTTAGCAGTCAAATGCTTTAGGCACTACGCCACCAGAACTCCTTTCTACACACTGACAAGACCAAAAACCAAACCCACTGAGATGATTCTGACTCATAGCAACGCTATGGACAGAGGAGAACTGCCCCCTAGGGTTTCCAAAGCTGGAAGCAGACTGGCTCACCTTTCTCCCACAGAGCAGCTGGTGGGTTAGAATTGCCAACTTTTTGGTTAGTAGCTGAGCACTTAGCCATCGTGCCACCAGGGCTTTTTCTACACTGGGGAGAATTGGTTGCAATTTCTAATTGATTTAAAGAAATATTCTAAGCAGAACTGTCATGTATTTCTTCTACGATCATTTCTTGCACAGATAAGCATTTTAATATAAATGAGGAAAACTCAAATTTCTTTCCCTCGTAGCTCTTACTGAATAGCAAAAAGTGTTGGCAAGAAAAAGCCATAGCAAAAATGACAACCTCACAGAGTCTGAAAGCAACATTTGCCAAATGAAGGGAATAAAGTGTAGAGGTTAAGTGTGAGCTTCAGTCAGACAGACTGGGTTTGGATATCAGCTTCTCCACTTATTTGCCTGATTAATTCACATAGCTTCTCTGATATTGTTTCCATACTATCAAATGGCAACAATAATCCTTCATAGGATTAATGAGAAAATAAAATTACATATGAAAATCACTTAGCACCAAGGCTAGCACACAATAAGTACTAATAGTAATTATTATTATCAATAACCATGGATTGAGCTACATTTTATTTAATCTTAGAATTTGGTAGAAGGTAAGTACTGTGAGAAAAGAGATTTTGCCTGTTTTGTTCACTGATATAAATCAGCTACCTAGAACACTGCCTGGCACATAGTAAACAAAACAAAACAAAAAACCAAACCCACTGTAATCAAGTTGATTCAGACTCATAACAACCCTCAAAGAGGAACTGTCCCATAGCTTTCTAAGGCTGTAAATCTTTACATAAGCAAACTGCTTCATCTTTCTCCCAAGGAGTGGCTGGTTGGTTTGCACTGCTGACCATTTGGTTACCAGCAGAATGCTTTAACCACGACACAACCAGAGTGCCTACTGGCACATAGTAGATTCTCAATAAATGTTTGAATGAATGAATTTGAACCTCAGTACTTACCACATGTAAGAGTTACTATTTATTGAGTTTTACTAAGTACTGGACATTATACATTTTGAATTGCATTTAATTCTTACAACAACAATATATTATCATCTTCATTTTATAAATGAGGAAAATGAGGCCCAAAGAGATTAACTTGCTTTCCCAAACTCATCACACAGTTAAACAGTAAAGTTAGGATTTGAATCCAAGTCATCAGTCTTCATATATTTGTTGAATTCCTTAATAAGTAATGGTTTAGAATTAACTTGACAATTCCATGTATACTGTTTACAGTAGTTACAGTGAGAGTGACTAGGCAACCTGAAAAGTTACTTAGGTGTGTCTGTGTTAACCATGTGCCTATAGCTTTGTGGCAGAGATCACTCCCACTTAGCCTTTGTTGTATATCCTCCTACATATTTTTGTATATTTTTCTTTTAAAAATGGAATAAAGTGCTGGGACAACTGTATTTCCACATGTAAAAAAATGCAGTTGGACCCCTACCTAAAGCCATGTACAAAAAAGTACTCAAAACTAGATCAACAACCTAAATACAAAGCTAAAATGACAAAAGTATTAGAAGAAAACATAGGTGTAAATCTTTATGGCCTTGTATTTGGTAATGGAGTCTTAGATACAGCACCAAAAGCATGAGCAAGGAAAGAAAGAAGTAGACAAACTAGACTTCATCAAAATTAAAAAAAAAAAAACCTTTATGGATCAAAGGACATTATTAAGAAAGTGAAAAGACAACCTACAGAACAGGAAAAATATTTGCAAATCAAATATTTGATAAGATTTTAATATGCAACAATATATAAACTAAACTCAAATGCAACTCAACTAAAAAGAAAAACAACCCTATTTAAAAATGGGCAAAGGATTTGAATAGACATTTCTCCAAAGAAGATATATAGATGGACAATAAACACATTTAAAAAAATGATCATTAGTTATTACAAAAATGCAAATCAAAAACAATGAAATACCACTCAAACCTAATCCAAAAAAATCAAACTCACTGCTGTCAAGCTTATTAGATTCACAGTGACCCCTCCTTGAGTTTCCAAGGCACTATCTCTACAGAAGTAGATTGTCCAGTCTTCCTTTCGAGGAGTGGCTGGTGGGTTTGAACCACCAGCCTTCTGGTTAGCAGTCAAATGCCTTAGGCACTACACCACCAGAGCTCCCCAATAGAAGGTCTATTATAGACCTACTAGAAGGTCTATAAAAATTTTAAAAATGAAGAAAAAAAAAAAAAGACGTGTTGGAGAGCATGTGGAGAAATTGGAACCCTTTGACATTGTTGGCGAGATTGTCAAATGTTGCAACCACAGCAGAAAACAATTTGGCAGTTGCTCAAAAAGTTAAACATAGAATTATCTTATGACCCAGAAATTCTGCTCCTAAGTATATACCCCAAAGAACTCAAAGCAGAGACTCAAACAGAAAGCTGTAAGCAAACATTCATTGTAGCATTTATCTCAATGGTTTAAAAAGTGGAAACAACCCAAGTGCCCATCAACAGATGAGTAGATAAACAGAATGTGGTTAATAAATACAATGGGATATTATTCAGCCATAAAGAGAAATGAAGTTTGCATATATAGTACAACATGGATGAATCTTGAAAACATTATGCTAAGTAAAATAAGTCAGACACAAAAATATTATATGATTCCACTTATATGCAATATCTAGAATAGAAAAATTCATAGGCAGTAAATTGTTTAGAGATTCCAGGAACTGGGGAGCCAGAGAGTGGAGAAAGAGGGAGTCACTGCTTAATGAGAACAGAATTTCTACTTGGGGTGATGAAAAAGGTTTTAGAAATAGTAGTGATGGTGACAATTATACAACATTGTGAATGTAAATAATGCCAATCAATTGTATAATTAAAAATGATTAAAATGATAAAATGTATGTTATACATATTTCACAATTAAAAAAAAGGATGAAACTATACACCTTTCTAGTTTATGCTGTCCAATAAATAAATCATAAGTACACTTGTATGTCAACAAATAGGAGTCCCTGTATAGTGCAAATGGTTAAGCACTCGACTACTAGCTGAAAAGTTGATGGTTTGAGCCTCCCAGAGATGCCATGGGAAACAGATCTTGTGATCCGCTTCTAAATGTTCCAACCTTGAAAACTACAGAGCAGTTCTCCTCTGCAACATGCTGCCACCTGTGTCAGAACTGACCTGCTGGCACCCAACAACAACAATAAATGTCAATAAATACATTATTTTTAACTCAGAAATAATATTCTTATAATGGCATATCATCAGACCTCTTCATCTAACTTCACTAGAGAGAAGGATAACCAGCATCAAGAGCAGCCCAAAGCTGATTCTCATGAGGTGTAGGTCAGACATACTTCCATCCCCCAACTCTTTTTACCAATTCTGACACGATTTAGGCCTTCCATGACACTCTACACTTCTTTGCTGAGTTCAGAGAAATAATTTGTTGCAATGGCCACATAGAATGCACAGACCTTATTCACCGTTATGGAGTTTATTAGAGAAGTAACAGGTATAATTCAGGATCAAGATCAATGTAGAAGTAACAGAAACAACTCAGGACATGGTTCTTTCATCAGGACAGCTTCTTCTCTGTTGCTGCTGCCGAGACCTCACTCTTGGCCTGGGCTTGGGCCTGGACCCTCACTCTTGGCCTGGGGCTCTTCTTGGACAAGTGTTACAACTCTTTAGCTCCACCAATAAGTGCCTGGAGTCACCCCACTCCACCAGGAAGCCTCTTGCCTTTCTTATTCTCTGGGCCAGCAAGCCTAGCCTGCTGGTCCCATGCTGCTGCTGTCTTGTGTCATCTTCAGTGTTACAACTCTGTCTCCTGAGTTTAGAAGGTTCTCAGTACAGGGACCATGGATCCAAAGGACATGTGATCCACTCCTGGTTTTTCTTGATGACAATGAGGTATCCAACCTCTGGGATTGGCTCCCTTTAAGCCTAGCTCTTGTTGTTGTTGTTGTTGTTGTTGTTATGTGCCATCAAGTCAGACCCGACTCATACCGACCCCTCCTTGGGTTTCCGAGGTAGTATCACTACAGAAGTAGATTGCCCCATCTTCTTTCCGAGGAGTGGCTAGTGGATTTAAACCACCAGCCTTCTGGTTAGCAATCAAGTGCCTTAGCCGCTATGCTACCAGAGCTCCCTTAAGCCTAGTAGAATGGCAAAACTTACCAATCCTCTACAAGGGTTCCATGCACCTTATTTTCATAGTCCTTCCCCAAAAGCAGAAGCTCTGGTGGCATAGTGCCTAAGACATCTGAGTACTAACCAGAAGGCTGGCAGTTCAAACCCACCAGCCACTCCTCAGAAGGAAGGTTGGGCAATTTATTTCCATAGAGATACCACCTTGGAAACCCAAGGAGGGGTTGTTATGAGTCGGATGCAACTTGAGGGCAGTGAGTGGTTTTTTGAGTTTACCCCCAAAGGGCTCTATGTATATTAATTGCATTAGCAGACTGTCCAATCCCCTTGGTAGCCACCAGCACTTTATTTGCATAGTCCTACCCAATCACAGGTCTTCGGGAGCAAGGTAAGCACAGGCGTAGCACAGAGTAGCAGGCCGGAAGAGCAGGAGGAAGGGGCGGAACCCAGGAAGCCAAAGAGAAGAGTGTTCAGCCAGGGGGCAGTTTAAGCATAGGCACTGAAACAAGGCGGGCTTGTGCTTACTCACTGATCTGCACTGAACA
>NW_006921640.1:6087028-6091038 GCF_000298275.1 Orycteropus afer afer
AAAAAAAAAAAAAAAAGAAAGTTAGTTTTAATTTTTTTTAATTAAAAATAAACTAGTTTTCTTTTCTTGTCCCTACCCAATTCTATTGTAATTACTTTTTTAGAAAGTTACTTTTATTCATTGTTTCCAAAACCTCAACTTAATTTTTGTAGAAACTATTTATTCACTTTTCAAGCTCATGTTTCATAATGGAAATCAGTCAGTAAATTTCAGAGAGGGCATGGAGAACAACAGTTAATATAAAGAGTTAAACCGAGGTCTATTACCTCTTTTATAACAACATGAGTGTTCCTCAGATCATTAAATCCAGATTGCATCTACCAAGTAATTATGCTTCTGAGGTGAAAGTATGAAACAACTGAATAAAATATGTAACTTCTAGCTATTTATAGGCAATATGTTAGAGAGATGAAGGTATACAGTATAAACTCCATCTGTAAGGAATGAACCCTAGAGGCTGCTCCAGCATCAATAGACTAGTCAGTGATTTTCATTCTGAAAATCTGTTAAAATCTATGGCGATGTATAGGACAGTAATTACATTTTTTTCTTTAAGCTTTATTTATTTTGTTGTTGTTGAGAATACATGTAGCAAAATATATAATTCAACAGTTTCTATATACACAATTGAGGGACAATGATTACTTTCTTCAAGTCCTGCAACCATTCTCATCCTCCTTTTCTGAGTTGTTCCTCCTTCGTTAGCATAATTTAATTGCCCTCTAACCTTCTGAGTTGGTGTTGTCAATTTCATCCTATATGCTCTGTATTTGTCAAAACATATTTAAAAAAAAAACTGTCGTCGAGTCAATTCGACTCAACGCAACCCCTTCTTGGGTTTCTGAGGCTGTATCTCTATGGAAAGGAGCTCTGGTGGCATGGTGCCTAAGGCACTTGACTGCTAACCAGAAGGTTGGCAGTTCAAAACCACCAGCCACTCCTCAGAAGGCAGGCTGGGCAATCTACTTCTGTAGTGATACCGCCTCAGAAACCCATGGAGGGATCACTTTGAGTTGGGTCCGACTCGATGGCGCACAACAACAACATCTCTATGAAAGTAGAGTGGCCAATCAAGCAGTGGCTGGTGGGTTTGAACCACCAGTCTTCTGATTAGCAGTCAAATGCCTTAGGCACTATGCCACCAGAGCTCCCTGTATAATACAAAAGAGTAAACCCCAATGTAAACTGTGCACTTTAATTAATAATAATGCATCTATATTGGTTCATCAATTGTAACAAATGTATCACAGGAATGCAAGATGTTAATAGGAGAGACAATGTGCGGGGAGATGAAAGATATGGGAGTGCTCTGTACTTTCTTCATAATTTTCTATAAACCTAAAATTCAAAGAATAAAGACTACTTTAAATATTGAATAATAATAGTACCAACTTCCTAAGATTATTATGATAATACATTAATAAATTCATGCATGAAAAATAATTAGAATAGTATCCAACACACAAGCGTCTGCTTTATTCATTGTTGGCCAAGGTGTTGGGATGGGTGGCAGACTACAGATTTCAGGAAAGGAGATTGATTTACATTGTAGAAACAAACTATTCAAAACTGAATTTTAGACAGGAGTCCCTGAGTGGTAGAAATGGTTGATGTGCTCGTCGACTAACCAAAATGTGAGAGGTTTGAGTCCACACAGAGATGCCTCAGAGAAAGCCTGGCAATCAACTTCCAAAAAATCAGCCATTGAAAACCCTATGGAACACAGTGCTACAAAAACAAATGAACAAAAAAAGAACATAATGCTCAAGGCAGAAATAAGTTGCATTTTAAAAGATAAAACATAAGCGGCAATAAGCTTCCTTCGCATTAAAATAAAAAATCATACTACACTAATCTGTTAAAAGTGTTAATAAGCTTGGTGAAGAGAAAGCAGCCCTGGACTGAAAGTGCTAGTCCAACTAAGCAACCATAAATAGCTTTGTGTTGTGTGCAAGTTATTGAATTCCTCTTAACCTCCACTTTCTGAGCTTTCAAATGAAGTCGATTAAGGCTAGATGATTGGTAAGATCCTTTTCAATTCTAAAACGCTACTATTCTTTCAGAAGTACCAATAAGAATATGGGAGCTCTGTTAGCATAGTTGCTAAGGCACTTGACTGCTAACCAGAAGGATGGCGGTTCAAACCCGCCAGCCACTCCTCGGAAGGAAGATGGGGCAATCTACTTCCGTAGTGATACTGCCTCAGAAACCCAAGGAGGGGTCTCTATGAATCGAGTCTGACTCGATGGCACATAACAACAACAACAACAATATAAAAATGAGGAGCAGTGGACATTATATTTTCAGATTTTTTAGTAGTTTATGGAATTAAAGATTCTAAAATCTAGAAAAGAACTGGAACATCACCTAGTACGATTGTATCTCATTTTATTTTAAAATTCAACAAATATTTGTTGAATGTCTACTCTGTGATGTTGAGTGGGTGGGGGGATATAGTCTTTTATGAAACAGAGGAAATATCTGCCTTCATGGACTGTACAGTTCGATGAGGGATACAGATGACTTAAGAAGCAATTACAATAAGTATAAGTACAGAGTCACTGAGTGGTACAAATGGTTAAGAAGCTTGGCTGCGAACAGTGATGGCTATGTTTTTGTGTCAACTTGGCTGGGCCTGGTTAAGTGGCTGGGCAGCTGGATGTAGTATTCCCCATGATGAGACTGGTAATCAACTCCATGGTGGAATCTACTTTGTGCAGCTGAGTAGCTGCCTTAGGGAATGTGGTCTGCTTCCTGTATATAAGGAGAAGCCTCGGGAACTGTCTCTGAACTATGGTATGCTTGGACCCTGCATGTAGCCCTGTCGTTGTTCAGCAGCCTGCCATGCTCTGCCGACTTTGGGACTTACAATGGACTTGAATTAATGGCCTGCCTTGTGGTTTGGTAACATCAGGACTGTGCCTTTTTACTTGTCAACCTTGGGCTTGTTAGCCTCAGCAGCTAGTAGCTGCCTGAGTGAAGAGATGCCTCTAACTCCAGTGGGCTGGGAGCAAGAGGCAGAGCTGAAGCCCAAGGCTGAGGGGCTTTCACCCAGCCCCTAGAGCCTGGCACTTTGAACTCAGACTTAAAGCCTCCAAATTGTAAGAATAAACTCCGGTTTGTTAAGGTCATCTCATTTGTGATATATTCCTGTCAGACTGGCACTAGGTAACCAGATCACTAACCAAAAGATTAGAAGTTCAAGTCCACCCAAAGGCCTCAGAAGAAAGGTCTGGTGATATACTTCCAAAAATTCAGCCATTGAAAACCCTGTAGAGCACAGTTTTAATCTGACACACATGGGGTTGCCAAGAGTAGAAGTCAACTAAAGACAACTGGTTTTTTGTTTTGTTTCTTGTTGTAAGTGCTAAGACTGAGTGAACAGATGTCCTAACAGAAAGAGTACATACATAATGCAGTATGGAAGGCTTTCCTCAATGAAGTCATGTCTAAGTTGAGACTTGATAGGTAGAAGTTCACCAGGCCAGAGGGCTCAGGAGGAAGTGGTACAGGTGGAAAGCACACTGTGTGAAAAGGTATAGAGCTGAGAATCGACTCATTAGACATCTATAGCTTTATCAGGATTGGAGGAAGACTCATTAATAACCTGCATCATGCAGACAACACAACTTTGCTCACTGAAAGTGAGGATGACTTGAAACACTTACTGATGAAGGTTGAAGACTACTGTTTGCAGTATGAATTACACCTCAATACAAAGAAAACAAAAATCCTCACAACAGGACCAATAAACTGCATCATGATAATTGGAGAAAAGATTGAAGTTGTGAAAGATTTCATATTACTTGGTTCTACAATCAACACCAATGGAAGCAGCAGTCAAGATATCAAACATCATATTTGTTGTTGTTATCTGCCGTCCAGTCAGCCCTGACTCATAGAGACCCCTCCTCAGGTTTCCGAGGCAGTATCACTACAGAAGTAGGATTGCCCAACCTTCCTTCCGAGGAGTGGCTGGTGGGTTTGAACCACCAGCCTTCTGGTTAGCA
>NW_006921640.1:6091808-6106307 GCF_000298275.1 Orycteropus afer afer
GGCAATCCTACTTCTGTAGTGATACTGCCTCGGAAACCCAAGGAGAGGTCGCTATGAGTCGGGGCCGACTCGACAGCACATAACAACAACAAAAACAAGTTTTAACTTTAGCTCTCTACCAATGAGGGGATGGATCATCAAAGGTTTATGTAGGGAAGTGATGGCATCAGAGTAACATTTGAGAAAGAAAAGAAAGACTGTAATGTGAAGATTGGATTAAAGGGCAGCCAGATTTGAGGCAGAAAATTACCAGGAAGCTGTCACAGGAAGCCAGACAAAAGATGATGATCTGAACTAGAATACTGGCAGAGGAGATGAAGAGAGATTTAAAAGTTAAGTCAGGACTTGGTCATTCAAGAGATGGAGGGCTGGGAAAGGGGAATCAGGAATGATTCCTAGACTAGAGTTCAAGAAATTGTGTAGATAATTTTCCATTGTGTTTGCTAAGAGGATTGGATATAAGCCTGGAGTTGCTGGTGGGCATCTTGCCATCACTTGGAAAGAGCTTGCGTAAGAATAGAGCCAACACAGAGGAAAACAAAGCTAAGAGACAGAGAGAATGAGGCTGTTTGTGATCACCTTATTTTAAGCCTCTGGACTAGCTATCTCAGCTCTACCCCTGAACTTTTCAGGCACATAAATCAATACATCCCCCTTATTGTTGTTTTCATTGTTGGTGGTGGTTTGTCCAGGTTGATTTGGGATTCTGTCACTTGGAACCAAAAGAACCGTAAGAAGAGTGAGAACAGTGAGAGTAGAGAGCCCAGGACAGACGTACCACTGAAGAAGGGACACAGCAAGATGAGCTCAAGGAGACCAAGAAGAAATAGCAAAAGGAAAAGGAAGAAACTAGGAAAATACAGTGCCAACAGAAGAGTGTGTTTCAATGAGAAGGATGGGGTCAGTAAGGTCAAATACTATTGAAAGATAAATAAGGATTAAGATATTATTCATTGGATCGAGCGGCAGAGGTAATCACTGACCTTTGTGAAAATAGTTTCAGTAGGGTAATGGGAGTAGAAACCAGATTGAAGTGAGCTGAGAAGTAAATTGAAGGTGAGGAAGTAAAATCAGTGAATATGAACAATTCTAAATCAAGAAGTTGGATTGTGAAGGGAAGGGTTGCTAGAGGAAGATGTGGGGAGAATATTATTTTAGATGGATGAGATGAGAGATGGCATAAAAGCTAATGACGAGAATGCAGGAAAGAGGATAAACAATTGAGAGAGGTCCCTGAAAAGAGAGGAGAGAGAAGGTCTAGAGCACAGGCCAATCTGAAGATTTAAAGATTGGCCCTAACTCAGGTGACAGACACCACTTTGTCTGGAATGGGACAGAAAGAAGGAGGGGTACTGCAAAAACGGCAAGGAGGCCACGTGTTCTGACCTCCTCTAATCCCACAAGAGGAAGACAGAATTACCATCAATAGCCCAAGGCCTATTCCTGCCAGGCCAGACATGCTGCCTCCCTCCAGCCCTTTCACCAACTGTTCCTCCCAAAGCACCACCACCTCTCTCCTGGGTTCAATAACTCGCTGCAGTGGCCACACAGAGCTCACAGATTATGGGGTTTATTAGGGAAACACCATAGGCTACAATTCAAATTCAGGAAAAATGCTCAGTGTCTCTCCCAGCCCACCGTCCCTCAGCCAACAGTCTCTCACAGTCTCTTTCCCAGCAGTGCTGGTCCCTCGATGTCTCACTCAGCAATGCATGTCTCTTGTGTCTCTTTCCCAGCAACGCGTTTCTCAGGAGCATGTGTCTCTTTCAGCAGCACGTCTTCCTCAACCAGCAGTCAAAGAGAGTTCTGCCTCTAGGAGGCCTCCTTTTGAGCTTGGCAGAGTGGCCAAACCAACCAATCATAACAACAGAATTCTAAGCACCTGAGAGTGAGCCTCCCATAACACTGCATTGTGCCACACCCAACAGAAATAACCCAGGTAGATAACATTTAAATCAGGAGCTCCTCAGTTGCTCATTCCACCACTGAGTTTACAATGACTTATGGGTAGAAAGGCCATACTAAGTAATTTACTACACCACAGGTACATGCAAAATTAAGTGTCCTAAGGTGGCAACAGGAACTTGATGTTGTTATAGTATGACAGCCTCTATATTCTCCATAAAGTAGAGGGGCTAGGTCCTTTGTTGAGAGTGAGGGGAGCCTAGAAGGGTGAGAGATTTAAGGAGAGTGGAAACCATTTGAAAATCTACTGTGAAGAATGGGAGGTAGAGAGAACCAACTGGGAAAATACAGAAGGACTGATCAGAAGCTACGAAGTGATGACAGAAATCATTCCACAGTTTCACAAAACTCTGGAAGGTTGAAGAAAAGATGGAATATGAAAATAAAGGTTGAATTATAGTGAAAGAGCTGATTTCAAAAAGATCTCTTATAAATGAAGAGATGTTAATGCCAAGATATTCATTAATCATCTAAAAGAGGAACTTTTAAGTTTGTTGATATGACACTTAGCTTTTCTGCATGGTCAACTGCCAAGCTGATGGAGATAAACCACAAAAAAAATTCATAAAATGGTATGACGGAGCCCCACGTGGCTGATAAAATTCAGTACGACAAAGTAAGATAACAAATCCAGGTTAAGAAACAAAACCTCAAACACTGCTTATAAAATAAGTCTTGAGATCTCAGTGATCTAAGAGATCAAAGTTACTGGCAACAATACTTTTAAGAGCACATATAAGCCTTGGGTTGAGCAAACATCAAGAGTCTACTAGATAAGGTCTCTTCCAGTCTTAAGATTCAACTATTCAGTTGGGAGTGATAAGAGCTCATGTGAGACATTTGTATTTGAAAGACCTTGTCTACTGGACATGTTACCCATCTACAGTTTTCATGTTCTATCCTTTTATTTAGTTTTATCATCAGCAAAATTTTTAGACCATATTGTTTCTGTCTCCTCTGGAACATCTCTTAATTACAATGTTGTCTTGTGATATCTGTCCTCAGAGAGATATGACCCTAATACCGTGTTTGAACAGTGTTTCCTGCTTTTATAATCAAATTTATTTCCTACTGAATTAATCAATAACCTTCATAAAGAAAAACAAAAATCAAAAAACCCAGGCAAGAACTATGTCACTCTAGGCCTTCCTCTCCTAAGCTTTCATTGATGTGTCCTTCATTTCATTCCCAGTTTCTTAATTTAGGAAGTTCATTCCTCCTGGCGGTTGATCAGAGTCCTCTGGTCCTCCTCAGCCTTCACACATTCTAGGTTACCATGTCTTAGGAGCAATGTTGTGGAAGCCTGGAGTGAAAGGTTGAACAGGCCCTTCAATGAAAATTACAGAACTTTAACAGACTAGCAGGCACGATTAAAGCAGACATTCAGCATAGTTACTAACTTGTTATTTTCCCCTCCCTTTTGCTTTCTTTTAAGTAAATAGAATAGCCAACCTCTTTATGGATGCTGAGTTCTTTAGATTTGTTGTTTTGAATTATGTATTCTTCTAAGCATAACCCTTTTCCACAACTGGTTTCAGCTGAGAACTGTAACCTATAAAGCAAGATGACCCTGGGAAGCAAGATGCTGAGTCTGAAGTAATCACGGAAGAGAAGAACAAAGACACTGCTGGCAGTCCAAGGGATTTTCAAACCCCTTCCCATCTCTCTATAAAATCATGTTGACCCCTTTGCTTGAGGAGACAGACATTTTAGAGAAGTGGTTCTCTTTGTCTCCTTGGACACCAATACTCAATAAACCTTTTGCTTGACCTCTTGAACCTGCTGTGATCATTGGCTCTTCATGACAGGGGGTAAGGACCTTGTTTTCCTATACAAGTGTGAGGTGCTAAGGTTACAATATCTCCCTAACTTTAGACTCTTCAACTGCCAATGCAGAGTGATATGTGCTGTGACAGAAGATAAAGTGGAGGCAAGATGGGCAGAAAGAGTCAAAGGAAAGCCTCACAGAGGAGGTGACATTTCAGTGGAGTCTTAAAGGATGAGGACTTCTACCAGCAGGGAAGGTGAGGAAAGGTGGGAAGTAGAGGCAGCAGCAGAGTATAAAGAAGCATGAGGTGTGAAGAAGGCTTACATCAGGGTGTTCTAAATTACATAGCATGAGTGGAACATAAGTGTAGGGAGGACTAGGAGATGAGTCTAAACAAGTAAGAAGGGACAAGACCAAACATTGTATGGCTTAAGAATAGTTAAGAAGTTTGGACTTTACCCCGGTTCAGGTGGGAATCAATCATTTTTTCCCTTTGCTTAGCTTTGAATACGTGTTGTAAATCCTAACTTGTCAGCTGCTAACTAAAAGGGTGGTGTTCAAACCCACCAGCTGCTCTTTATAGGAGAAAGATGTGTCAGTCTGCTTCCATAAAGATTTACTGCCTTGGAAACTCTATGGGGGCAGTTCTACTCTATCATATAGGGTCACTATGAATTGAGATCAACTCTAGGGCAACGGATTTGGCTTGGTATTGTTTATGCCTGTGGTTATAATCACATTTGGGAATGGGTTGTCTTAGTTATGCTAATGAGGCAGGATTAGTATAGGGTGTCTTTTTGAGTCAATCTCTTTTAAGAGATTAAACAAGCAAGCAGAGGCAGAGATGGGTAAAATCAATGCCAAGGCAGATGGAAATATCCAAGGAACCAGGAAGCAGAAGCTGAAGAGACAGGGACCTTCCTCTAGAGCAACAGGGAGAGAGAGCCTTCCCTGTTGGTGCTCTGAATTTGGACTTTTAGCCTGCAAGAAAACAAATTTCTGTTTGTTAAAGCCATCCCCTTGTGGTATTTCTGTTATAACAGCGCTAGATAATTACGACAGTTTAGCTTTGGTAAGATAGAATTTTTGAAAGAGAATTTTTGCTGAAACATGAAGGGAAAATAAAACAAAATACAATAGCAGAAAAATAATCAGCTCACAGATTCCTTAGCCTGCTTAACTAAATTCTAGTCCCAGAATGATTTAGCTAGTAGACCTTATAGATGACCAGCCCAAGCTCTCTTCCTCTCCTCAATCCGTTCCATGTTGACACCGAAACAAACTACCAGACTCTGATCCAAATGTGAAGGCAGATGAGATTTTTGCTCCTTCTAAATCCCATCTCTTAATATTTACCCCCGGATTGTTGTTGTTGTTGTTATGTGCCATCGAGTCAGCCCCGACTCATAGCGACCCCTCCTTGGGTTTCCGAGGCAGTATCACTACGGAAGTAGGATTGCCCAACCTTCCTTCTGAGGAGTGGCTGGTGGGTTTGAACCTCCAGCCTTCTGGTTAGCAGTCAAGCGCCTTAGGCACTATGCTACCAGAGCTCCTGGATGTTGTTGTTGTTGTTGTTGTTATTTGCCATAGAGTCGGCCCCGACTCCTAGCGACCCCTCCTTGGGTTTCCGAGGCAGTTATCACTACGGAAGTAGGATTGCCCAACCTTCCTTCCGAGGAGTGGCTGGTGGGTTTGAACCGCCAGCCTCCTGGTTAGCAGTCAAGTGCCTTAGGCACTATGCTACCAGAGCTCCTGAATAGTCATGCTGAATTTGGTAGTTTCTACTCTAGCTGGCCAGGCTCCTGGAGTTCTTTTTCAAGACAAAAAAAAATTCACTGCCATCAAGTCAATTCTGACTTATAGTCACCTCTTTTGGGTTTCCAAGGCAATAAATCTTTATGGAAGTATACTGCCCAGCCTTCCTTCCACAGAGTGGCTGGTAAGTTTGAACCATCAACCTTCTGGTTAGCAGTCAAATAACTTGGGCACTATGCCACCAGTCTAGTAAATGTTCCTGTAAAGTACCACCACTCTTCTGTCAGCTTGTACTATGGTGGCTTGTGTGTTGCTATGAAGCTGGAGGCTATGCCACCAATATTTCAAATACCAGCAAGGTCATCCATGGTAGACAGGTTTCAGCAGAGCTTTCAGACTAAGACTGGGGAGAAGGAGAGGGCCATCCACTTCTGAAAGAGTTGGCTACTCTTTCAAACCTTACAAATAGCAGTGACGTACTATCTGATGTATTACTTTCTGTAAAAGGCCAGAAATAAATATTTTAGACTTTGTGGGCCATCTGGTCTCTGTCACAACTACTCAACTCTGCCTTTACAGAACAAAAGCAGCCAGAGACAATACATAAAGAAAAGGGCATGGCCGTGTCCCAATAAAACCAAACCCAAACCCGCTGCCATCTAGTCAATTCCAACTCATAGCAAAATGAGCTTTGTACCCAGGAATACCCATTGCCTTCAAGTTAATTCTGACTCATAGTGACCCTGTGGAACACAGTAGAACTGCCCCCAAGGCTGTAAATCTTTATGGAAGCAGACTGCCTCATCTTCCACACAATGGCTGATGGATGCAAACTGCCAACCTTTCAGTTAGCAGCCAAATGCTTTCACCACTATGCCACCAGAGCTCCTTTGCATTCCAACAGAATTTCATTTAGGTACACTAAAAATTGTATTTCACATAATTTTCATCTTATGAAACATTCTTCTTCTTTTAATTTTTCCAATCATTTAAAAATATAAAAACCATTCTTAGCTCATGGACTGTACAGAAACACAACAGGCCAGATTTGGCTCACTGGCTAGGGTTGCTGACCCTGTTCCAGGCAGACTTTCAGGGTGAAAATGGCCTCTTTCAATTTTGCCTAGCTGGTTTATTGTTATAACTGATATGAATAGTACTAATATATACCATTTGTTGAGCACCTACTAAGTGCCAGATAGTATGTGCCACATAGGATTGGCTTGAAGAATAAATGAAATAATGCATATAAAGTGCTGAGCATAGTGATATGAAATAAGCT
Organism: Orycteropus afer afer; assembly: GCF_000298275.1. NCBI lineage: Eukaryota > Metazoa > Chordata > Mammalia > Tubulidentata > Orycteropodidae > Orycteropus > Orycteropus afer. The sequence continues at coordinate 6,098,579 of NW_006921640.1, forward strand.
GCAACAATTGTTATCATTATTTATATACCTTATCTATGATCTGTACAACAACTCATGCAAGGTAGATATTAGTATCCTACTGAGGATCAGAAAAATTAAGTAATTTCTGAAAGCATATAGTAAGTAGCAGAACTAGGACATGAACCAGATTTATCTGACTTCCAAGCTCATGCTCTTTCCATGACATCATACTACCTCTGAACTATACACACTGGCTTTTTGTTGATCCCTACTCTACCCCTAAGTGGCAGGCATTACCATCCCTGGAACCTGCTAGTTTGTGTCAAGATTAGTGCTGGACTTATTTTATTCTTGTTTGGAAGCTTAAATGCTTATTGGACCATTTAATCCTTACTTCCTGCCAAGGGATCCTACACCCCAGAGTACAGTAAAAATGATGGAGTCAATGTACAATTAGACCTTTTTCCAGTCAGTTTTCCAATTCTGTACATTCTCCAATCTCTTTGATGACTCATCCTTTGGTAACTTCTTGAAAGTGACTCTCCCAGAATCCTAGCACTACAGTATTCTAACAGAAAAACACTTTATACATTCAGTGATAACTTCAGATCATTTCCATCAAAGGTGAGAGCAATGTTGTTGCATAAAAACCATTCATCTGTATGATGTTTTCAGAGTTGCCCATAAAATGTTATCACAGATATTGTCCATAGGTTCAAAACTGTATTCAAGAGAACCCATGTGATAAATCCTTGTTTGATTCCAGGGGGAAAAAAGTCTTCTCTATAGTTGAATCTATATACTTTATCTTGCCAGAATAAGAAAATGATAGAAACTAACCTATTTCCTTTCATAGTGTTTTTTCCAAGAAATTTAAAGCCAAATTCCATGCCAAACTGTTTCATCTCAGGTGCTGAGTACAATCTATTTCTGCTTCACTGCTATGATCACTTTTATGTTTTATAATTTGAAAAAGAGCCAACATATCCCGTATGCCTACTATATATATATGCCAGACACTTTACCTCTCCTGATGTGTCCTTCTTTTTTTTTTTTTAATTTTTATTGTAATTTGGGTGAAAGTTTACAAAGCAAATTCATTTTCCACACAGCAGTGTTCTAGTTACCTAGTGGCTCTCTGACAAGAATATAGCACAAACGGGAAGGCTTTAACAAACAAGAGTTTATTCTCACAATTTGGAGGCTTTAATTCCAAGTTCAAAGTGCCAGGCTCTAGGGGCTGGGTGAAAGCCCCTCAACCTTGGACTTCAGCTCTACCTCCTCCTCCCAGCCCACTGGAGCTAGAGGCTTTTCTTCACTTAGCTACTGGCTGCTGAGGCTTACAAGCTCAAGGTTGACAAGTAAAAAGGCACAGTCCCGATATTACCAAACCACACGGTAGGCCATTAATTCAAGTCCATTGAAAAATCCCAAAGTTGGCAGAGCATGGCAGGCTGCTGAACAACGACTCGGCTACATGCAGGGTTCAAGCGTGCCATAAACTAGAGACTATGCCCTAAGGCTTCTCCTTCTGCCCAGCCTTCCTTCCACAGAGTGGCTTATATACAGGAAGCAGACCACACCCCTACTCAGCTGCTCACAGTAGATTCCACCATGGAGCTGATTACCAGTCTCATCATGAGGAATACTACATTTAGCTGCCCAGCCACTCAACCAGGCCCAGCCAAGTTGACACACAAACTTAACCACCAAAAGCAATTCATAAATTTGGTTTCATGACATTGATTGCAATCCCCACAATGTTATCAGCTCTCTTCCCACTACCTCCTTGCAGTTCCCTCTTCCCTATGTCCTTCTTTCCTATGCATTGCTGCCCCCTGAGCTCTCTCTGTGCAATACTGCCCTTCTGATACCCCATGGTTAATTGTTCTAAGGAGTGTACCTACCTGCTGGAAATGTTCACCCCATATGCTTGTCTATTGTTTGGCTGTAAGTCCAGATCTGAAGGGTAACTAGGGGCTATAGTCTCAGGGGTCTCACCGGGCTCTATCAGACCAGTAAACCTGGTCTCTTTTTTATGATTTTCAGTTTTGTTCCATGTTGTGATGTGCCCTCCTTCTGAGTGCCCCCACTGCTCCCCATTCACATGCCCAGCATAGTGTCTTACCACCTTACTACACTTGTGTGTCCATATCTGTCTCCCTCCATCCCATAGATTATAAGCCTTTCAAGGGCAAGAATCATGTCTTACTCATCTTTTTCTCTCCTGTTCCAAATATAGTGCCTGGCACTTAGATGACACTTAGTGGTTGTTGAATGACATGTTAATGGAGTTCTAGTTCTCACAACTCTGTAAGGTTATTATTATCTGAATTTTATAGCTGAAGAAATATAACCCTCGGTACAGCAAGTAATTTGTCCAAGGTCACAGAGCTTGGTAAGTGGTTCCAAATCTGGTATTTGTTTTACTAAACCACCCATAACTTTTTTAAATTATGTTTTATATGCATTCTACACCTCAGATGTTTTAGAAGGAGGCAGGTTCCAAATACTGGATTAAAAACAAAAGAAGCTTGGTGCTGGCAAAACTGGATGTCCATTTGCAGAAAAATGAAACAAGATCTGTACTTCACATTATACACAAAAACTAACTCCAGATGGATCAAAGACTTAAATGTGAAACCTCAAGGAAAAACTCAGGGCAAATTTATGGGCCCTGATATATGGCATAAATAGACTATCAAGCAGAACCCAAAATGCACAAAGAGCAGAAGAGAAACCAGATGATTGGAACCTTCCAAAAATTAAATTTTTATGTGCTTCCAAAGACTTTTCCAAAAGACTAAAAAGAGAACCTACAGATTGGGAAAAAATATTTGACAATGATATATCAGACAAGGGACTTATCTCTAGAATTTATAGAAAACTCCAACACCTCAACAACAAAAAGAAAAATAATCCAATTAAAAATGGGCAGAAGACATAAATAGACACTTCACCAAAGAAGATATTCAGGTGGCGAACAAACATACGAAGAAATGCTCATGATCATCAGCCAATAGAGAGATGCAAATCAAAACAATAATGAGATATCATCTTGCCTGAACACTAGTAGCAAAGTTCAACAAGACAGAAAAGAACAAATGCTGATGAGAATGCGGAGAGAGTAGGGCTCTCATACACTGCTGGTGGGACTGTAAAATGTTACAACACTGTGAAAAGCAGTATGGCAATTCCTTAAAAAGTTGGAATTAGAAATACCATTTGACCCAGCCATTCCATTATGAGGTATATACCCTAAAGAAATGAGAGCCATGACAAGAACAGATATATGTACATCTATGTTCATCGCAGCACTATTTACAATAGCCAAAAGATAGAAACAACTTAGGTGCCCATCAACAGAAGAATGAATAATCAAACTATGGTACATACACACAACGGAATACTACACAACCCACAAGAATAACGTGGAATCTCCAAAACACCACATAACATGGATGAACTTGGAGGACACTATGCTGAGTAAAATAAGTCAATCACAGAAGGACAGATATTGTATTAGTCCATTATTGTAAACAGTCAAGGAAAGGTTTATATATGGAAGAAAATTTTCTTTGTTGGTTACCAGGGGTGGGAGGGAAGGGAAGGAAACACTGTTAGATAGGTAGAGACAAGTATTGATTTGGGTGAAGAGAAGGGCAATGTACCAAATGTGAGTGATCAATACAGTGGCATTGAGGAAGAGAAAACCATAGAGGTGCATGGGAGGTACAGACAACAAAGATGAACGCTTTTGCACATACAGTACTGTGCTGTCAATGAAGGCAAACACTGAGATATGAGTGGATAGATGAGTGGACAGGTTGAACTATTAGGTATGTCTATGCAGGGTGAAGTGTGCCCAAGACTACGTATAGGGTTGGCAGACAATATTTCTACAAGTATATTGCTATGTTCTGTTCTGTAAGAATTCCTAGGTATATAGTAGAGCTGACAAGGGACAGAGTTATAGTCACTTTTTGGCCACAGCCAGCTACCCAGAGGGAACACCTGTTCAACCTGTCCACCCATCTATCCACTCATATCTCAGTGTTTGCCTTCACTGACAACACAGTACTGTATGTGCAAAAGGGTTCATCTTTGTTGTCTGTACCTCCCATGCACCTCTATGTCTTTCTCTTCCTCAACGCCACTGTGAGCTGTCCAACACAAGTAGTTGGACTTATGGGCTCAGGACCATACTTGAAGGGGACATCAAGCTCAACTAGCATAACATACTACACAAGACATTGTTCCACATCCTACTTTGGCAAGTAACAACTGGGATCTTAAAAGCTGGAAAGTAGCCATCTAGATGCAACGATGGGTCTCTCCTTGTCCAGAGCAAAGAAGAATAAAGAAAACCAAAGATACATGGAAACAATTAGTCCAAGTGACTGGTATACCATGCGATCCTCAGTCTATACAAATATGAGACCAGAAGAACTAGATGGTGCCCGGCTACCACTGTCAACCACTCAGAGACAGATCTCTATAGGAGATCCTGGATAGAGTGGGAGAACAATGTGGAACAAAACTCAAAACAACTTAAAAAAAAGGGGTGGGGGGGGACAAGGTTTGCTGGTCTGGTAGAGCCTGATGGAACAAACCACTCAAACTATGGCCCCTAGCTGCCCTGCCATTCAGGTCCAGAACTGAACCCACTCCTGCAGCTTCCAGCCAAAAAAAAGACAGGCATATGAGCTGAACATTTACATTAAGTAGATACACTCCTTGAAGAGAACAATCATGGGAGAATAGAAAGGCTGTGGATGTACAGGAAGATAGCTCAGGGGGGCAGGAGTGCATGGGAGGGAAGGACACAGGGAAGAGGTAACTATAGGGAAGAACTGGGAGGGGAGCTGTTGCATTGCAGGAAATTTCAGTCAATGTCATGAGATAAAAATGTATGTGAGCTGCCATATGGAAAGCGAATTTGCTCTGTAAACTTTCACCCAAATCACAATTAAAAAAAAAAAAAAGAGAGAGCGAGAGAGTGAAAACATAAAAAAAAAAAAAAAAGAAGAAGAAGAAGAAGAAGAAGCTGTATCCACACTTATGCACGTAATTACAGAGAGCCAAACTGGCTTTACCCTTAAAGGTCACAAAATGGTGATGTCATTCTATGAAAATATGATTGTTTTCCAGATTTCACTCTCTTCCACATCTTTCTCTTTCCTTTGGGACTCTTGTTTGTGCCTCTGCTTCCCCACGTTCACTCTTTTTGCCTATCTTTTGGGGTCTCTGCTATGTGTATTACTCTGATCTTCCATGCAGGGGTTAAGAACTGGAAATTCCTACACTTGCTCTGTGCCAGAGGAAAATTACATGATCCTTCTGCTATCTGCAGGGTACTAGACATATGTTCTAATTAGAATCCTTTAGCACTGGGTAGCTTCCTCGTTGGAATCACAACTCTCTCTGGCATTTGGCATCCTCCCACTTTACCTCATATCACCTCCCCTCCAATTCTACTCTTTCCAGGAGTCAATGAAGGTTTATACAGCTTAGGAGTTTATCCAAGGATAACCAGCAGAACATCTAGAATGAGGCTGGCAGACAGATGTTACTAGATATAAAAACTGGACATTGAAGAGGATATTTGGCACAATGAAGAGGATATTTGGCCCTCAGATATTTGATAATGAATCCATTAACTCTAACTTACAACCCCTTTCCCACCTTGATACCTAGATAAAGCCAGCAAGTGGATACCAAAGTCTAAGCACCCAAATTTCTTCAGCAATTGTAATTCTATGAATTTGCTGCAGCAAGGGTGATAAAAACGGAAAACTTAATTTCTCTTTCTACTTAAAAAGAAAGCCAAAGGAACTTAAAATCATTAAAAAAAAAAAAAAAAAAAAGACCAGGTTTGCTGGTCTAATAGAGCCTGGTGAGACCCCTGAGACCATGGCCTCTAGCTACTCTTCAGGTCCAGAATTAAACTCATTCCTGTGGCTTCCAGCTAAATAACAAACAGGCATATGGGCTGAACATTTACATCAGGTAGATACACTACTTGAAGCGATCAATCATGGGAGAACAGAAGGACAGTGTTTGCACAGGGAGATAGCTGGGGAGTGGGGCAAGAATGCATAGGAAGGAAGGATACAGGGAAGAGCTTAACTATGGGGAGGAAGTGGGAAGAGAGCTGTTACATTGTAGGGATTGCAGTCATTATCATGAGACAAACTGAATGAACTGCTATATGAAAATTGAATTTCCTCTGTGAAGTTTCATCCAAATCACAATAAAAAGAAAAAGAAAGCCAGCGCATACCATTGTCTATCAGCCCAAAGAGATTCCATGTCTGTACCAGGCACTAGTTATCTGGGAAAGGAAAAGAGATTTTCATTTAGCATTTCATTCTCCCTTTGCCAGAACTTGTTCACTGACCCTAGGGAACTCCCTTGATAACTCTGGACCTCAGTGTTTTCATCTGTAAAAAGAGAGGGTTGAACTAAATAGTATCTCTAGTACCTTCCAGTTTTACATGTCTGTGATCTGTCATTCAGGAATCCAGACAGCATTCTTTTCTTAGGCTAGGTTCTACGAGATGTCTGTTTTAATTTTTGAATTGCATTTCCTACACTTCCATATCATAAATTTGTCACAAACTCCTGCACTTTGGTAATCTGATCATAACGTGATGCATAACGGGACTTTTAAATGCATAGACAAAACTGCTTAAGAAGTCAGGCATGATGGTCTTACTGCCATATCAACTCCTGAGAGGCATTTCCAGAGGTGTAGATTTGCCAAGAAGGGTGTCTTGCCTCATTCTCTATTAGAGCAGGACCCATCTGTTGTTCAGAATGAGTCTTGCACTAGTGACTGGAACTAGGGTTAGGCCTGACCCTGCCCTCATATGTGTCTCTTAAGGGGGAAGGAGCTCTGGTGGTGTAGTGCCGAAGGCATTTGACTGCTAACCAGAAGGTTGGTGTTTCAAACCCACCAGCCACTCTGTGGAAGGAAGACTGCGCGATCTACTTCCATAAAGACTTACCACCTAGTTGGAATCGTTTCAATGACAGTGAGTGTGGTTGGTTTTTTTTTTTTTTTTTTGGGGGGGGGGGTTGGTTAAGGACAGAGAGGAGTCACTGAAAAGTTTAGGAGGACATTGACAGGATTAGCTTCTATAAAGTGGGCTAATGGTACTTATTTTGTAGTGTTTGCATAAAGATTAAGAATGATGTACACAAAGTGCCTAGATAAAATGAAGATATGAATCTGAGCCTGCCTACTGCAAAGCGTGGTGATGAAAAGTAAATTAAATAATGTATGAGAGAGCTGGAAAGAGTAAAGCATTCCACAATGCTAGGCCTTCATCATTTCTCATCACTGCTTCAGCCCCCAACAATTCGCCTTGCCTCTTAAAGTGATCCTTCATTCAAGCTTCAGAGTAAGTTATTTAAAATGCAGATCTGATCTTATCAATCTCCTGCAAAAGTTTTCCAAAGCTCCTTTTAGCTTTCTAAGGCCTTCTATGATTTGATGCTTGCCTCTCTCCTGAATATTTTTCTTAAGTATCCCTGGCCTCATATTTTGTTTCCTGGCAATTCTGACCTGCAGTTTTACGTCCATGATTCTGTTAAGGCTTACCGTCTCCACCTGGAGCAATCTCACCCCACTGCTGACTGAAAGATTGTTGTTGTTGTTGTTAAGTGCCATCGAGTCGTTTCCGACTCATAGCGACCCCATGCACAGCAGAACGAAACACTGCCCGATCCCGTGCCAGCCCCACAATCCCTGCTATACTTGAGCC
>NW_006921640.1:6109567-6122922 GCF_000298275.1 Orycteropus afer afer
GTCCCTGTGGCTGACTGTACCTCTGTCTGGCTTCCTGGCTTTTAATCCCCTTTCTCCTGCTCTTCTGCCCTGCTGTTTTGTGCATCCCTGAGTTGCCCCTGGGGCTGACTGCTCTTCTGTCCGGGTTCCTGGCTTTTATCCCCTTTCTCCTGCTCCTCCGACCTGCTACTCTGGGCGGGCCTGAGTTGCCTCTCCTCACCTAATCCCTTCAGCTGATTGCTCTTCTCTCTGGCTTCCTGGCTTTTAATCTCCTTTCTCCTGCTCTTCCCGCTTGCTACTTTGGACGTCCCTGAGTTGTGTCTCCTCACCTGTAACCCTGAAAGATACAAGGGGGAAAAAAAAAAAAAAACACTAACTGCCATGGAGTCCACTCCAACTCATAGCAACCCCACTGGATTTCCAAGGCTGTAAACCTTTACAGAAGCAGACTACGCTTTCTTTTGTGGAGCAGATTGGTGGGTTCAAATCGCCTACTTTTTGAGCAGCAGCCAAATGCCTTATCCACTACACCATCAGAGCTCCTTGACTAAAAGCTAAAAAAAAAAAAAAATCCACTGCCATCGAGTGGGATCCAACTCATAGTGACCCCTCCTTGGGTTTCCGAGGCAGTATCACTACAGAAGTAGAGTGCCCAACCTTCCTTCAGAGGAGTGGCTGGTGGGTTTGAACCACCAGCTTTCTGGTTAGCAGTCAAGTGCCTTAGGCACTATGCTAAGCTTGTTGTTGTTGTTGTTACGTACTGTCAAGTTGGACCAACTCATGGTGACTCCTCCTTGGGTTTCCCAGGCAATATCACTATGGAAGTAGATTGTCCAACCTTCCTTCAGAGGAGTGGCTGGTGGGTTTGAACCGCCAGCCTTCTGGTTAGCAGTCAAGTGCCTTAGGCACTACACTACTAGAAGCTAGTCGTCCTTTAATACTAATTTCAGGCACTGACTTTTCCAGAAGGCCTTTCTCAACCTCACGAGACTGAAATAGAAGCACCACAGCACCATGACCAGGTATCTACCATCATGCCAAGCACACACTATATCATAATTATCTATGGGTTGATTTCCTCAACTAGATCAGCTTCTGAAAGTTAGGGAATAAGTTATTCATGTTTGTGTTCCTAATCCTAATACAGTGCTAAGATGTTAATTGAACAAATACGTGAATATGAAGAATGAGGGTGGTGGCTTTTACATTAGAAAGTAGGGATCGTTCATATATGATTAACCCACTCCTTTATTTATTTTTTTTTTCTGAGTGACTGCTTCTTTAGCCTCATATTACATGACTCAATTTGCTCCCGTAAAGATTGTTGTTGTTTTTAGGTGCAGTCAAGTCAACTCTGACTCACTGTGACCCTATATGTACAACAGACGAAACATTGCCTGGTGATAAAGATTACAGTCTAGTAAACTCTACAGGGCTATTCTACTCTGTCATATAGGCTCACTATGAGTCAGAATCAACTCAACAGCACACAACCACAATATTATTAGAATTAATAGTATTATTATTTAGTGAAAAGTTGTTTTCATGTTGTTGTTGTTTTTAATAGGCACCACAAAGGAAAAACATTTGAAAGTACTTTCTTTATCTCTTTTTCCCTTCAAAATAAATGGTGTGGTTTTAAATTGAGCTACTCAGGTCTTTACAGTTCTTTTGAAAAATAATTTTTCTTCCTCCATGTGCAAGAAGTATCCTGGGACCCTACTTGTGTGTACTGATGAGACAGACAGTGTGAATAGATCATACATGTAGTTATTTTTCACTAGGAGTAAGCTATAGCAAGATGTCCACTCTTGTATTTAGTAGGTACTTGATAAACATCTGCTGAAGAAATTATTAAAGGCTGAGTCACCTATTCGTGATAACTCCTGTAAATTCCAGTCTGTGGCTAGAGGCTGTTGTGGTTGTTATATGCTGCCCAGTCGACCCGACTCATCCTTGGGTTTCCTAGGCAGTATCACTACGGAAGTAGATTGCCCCTCTTCCTTCCAAGGAGTGGCTGGTGGGTTTGAACCACCAGCCTTCTGATTAGCAGTCAAGTGCCTTAGGCACTACGCTACCAGAGCTCCCTGGCTAGAGGCTAGTCTTCTTTACTTAGTACTTTTCAAAGTAGTAAGGGCATAGAAGTTCATAAAAGCAGCTAGACAACTGTTTAAATTAACCTAAAATACATATACTGTATTTACAGTTGATGTTGAAAACATTTAAACTGCTTATTTTTTAAGAAACTCATTTATTTGTATTTAAATGTCTTTATGTGGGTGTCAATGTTTTTTCCCATATCAATCTCTTGGGGTTATGGGCTTATTAATGTTTGTTATCTACTGTGCAAAGTGATCTTACTTCCATCTGCCCTTAAAGTGCTCCTTTTAAGCTCCAAAGAGTGCCCTTTAGTTCTTATGAGAGTCAGTGACTATTAATGACTTAATAGATTTTGGTTATATCTTTTGGGTTTATTGCTACTAACCAGAGACACCATGATGGGAATCACTGATGTATACTGAGACAACTTTTTTTTCTTGTTTTTAATCTTGTAAAGATTAAATCTTTTTCCTCACAAATACACAATGGTATTAAATGAGTATTAATGGTAGATGTAGAAAATACAAATGTTTTCCAAATAGAAAATATTACACATATTGAGCAGTTCATAATTTCATAGTTTGATAGAAAACTGACACTGTAGGAGGAAAGTAATTACTCAGGAGACATGGTTAAGGACCATTACGAATTTCAGCTTAACAAAGATTTAGAATCCTAGATTCCTCCTAAACTTACCTTCTTTCCTTGGGAAGAGGTAACATAGTAACTGTTTGAGAGAACTTTCTTAATTTTTATATTTTCTCAAGTCAAGAGGGGTATCTAACTCACTAAAAAGAATCACTGTCTTCGTTTATAGCATCTTAGATTTGCAAGGAGCAATAAAGATAATTAAATAGTTCAACCCTCTCAGTGGCAGAGATGTTCTAGGGCTGAGCTTGTCTGATTGCCCATCTACTGCCTTTTACTACTAGCTTAGTTGTTAATTAGGGTCATGTTCACTTAGAGTATCTTACAGCTAGTTTTCCTAACTACAGTCTTTATTACAAAACAGTAAAGGAAACTGCTTGGATTTCACAAGTAAAATCAATTGATATCTATTGGAATGGGCATAATATAGGGTAAAAGTTTAGTTTTTCAAAGAAAAATGCATTTTTAAATTTTTTTTTTTCTTTTACATTGGAGACAGGGACCAGAGGACAGAAATTTTTTTTGAGCCTTTAAAAAAAAAAACACTGCCTTCTAATCAATTCCAACTCATAATGACCTTTATAGAACAGGGTAGAATCTGCCCCAAGGGTTTCCAAGGTTGTAAACCTTATAAAAACAGACTGCCATATCTTTCTCTCATGGGGTGACTGGTGGGGTGACTGGTGGGTTAGAATCACCTTTCTGGCTAGCAGCAGAGCACTTTAACCACTGTGCCATGAAACTCCCTTTTGAGCTGTGGAATCACCTTAGAATTTCAACCTGGAGCTTTCAGAATAGGACTCAGTGATATTACCAAGAGTGGCACTAGGTGAAAAGGAAGTGAGACGGACTAGACACAGCCATGCAATGTGACCTAGAAATAGGCTGAGAAGGATAGACATCAACAAGTTTAATTTGCACCAGGCACCCTATACTCCAAGACTCTCTGTCTGCCAAACTTCACTACTTTAAAAGTTAAAATTGAGGGATCCCACGACAAAGGCAGTTACGCTGTGAGGAATTCTACAGATGTGGCAGCAAGGACAGTTGGAAGCAGTGTCCTGAAAAGTATGTCTTGGATGGGGTATGTTTGGGTCTATTAGGGCTAGAAGGAGAACCTCTGGCTTAGACTACCTCCTGATAGAGTGATGGAGGCCAGCATGCACAGATGCGACCTCTGGTATACTTGAGACAGCAGTGGGTCAGGACGCCCACCCACATCCTGAAATAGACCACACAGACATCTAATTTGTCCTGATTTCTCATGCATTCACACATCTGAGGAAACCAACCCACACCCACATAACTTCTCACACATCCTAATCCCACTCTGGAGTTTACAACCATATATATCCAAGACAGAAGGAACGAACTAACAGCTTGGAACTACCTTGGCACAAACACCAAAATCAGGCTTCCCCAAGCCCAGTAGAAACTGGAGGCAGGGAAAAAAAGGGAATCAGAAAAAGTGTTTTAAAATAGATCCCTCAGCAAATTGGTGCCTCAGGGAGAAGAAAGAACCAATCTCTTAATTTTAGCAGTTTAACACTTCTCTTACTTGCACAAGTAGGAAATGACCTCACATCCCCAAAAGGGGTGATCCTTACCTTGCTTCAGTGCCAGGTGCAGAGGTCGCCAAGGCTGGGGTGCGAGCCGACCCGAATTATGGAGGCAGCTCTGGAAAGGGCACGGTAGGCAGCGACGGCAGCAGCACCAGCCGCCGCCGCTGCCGTCGCTCCTCTGCCCCCCGCCCCGCCTCGGTCTCCCTGATGCACTCCCCGCAAACCCTCTGGTCTTCCGCAGCCGCAGCCGCAGCTTGGTTAAATCCCAAAGTGCAGAGCCTCGGAGCACAGATCGTGTTGCATTGTGGGAAACTAGAGTCCCAAAACTGAGGCTACTCTGACCCCTGGTGGGCACCATTCCAAAGGGACCCCAGCTCCCTGCGAGCAAGTAGACAGAACTTTCAGAGTTGCGGCAAAGGGGAAAGTGAGACAAATTATGGCTAATGCGGAGAGCTAGTGTTTGTTGCATGTCGCTCATGTTTCAGTAAAGTATAGTACAACCTGAGAAAGCTGGAACTTGTGTAAGGTAGAAACCTGTTTGTGAAGGGAAATTAAAATATTTGCCACTAATAGCCATAGGAAAGTGGTAAAACAGCACACTGTTTCACGGACGGAAAACTTGCGAGGAAAAACAAGGCTGACACGCTGAGTTTCGGCTCTCATTGGTTTAGACTTCAATGTCTCTGAAAGTCCTTTGAAAGGAACCCTGGTGGTGTGGTGGTTAAGGCACTTGGCTACTAGTGTGAACGTGGGCGGTTCAAACCAACAAACCAGCCAGCCGCTCTGCGGAAGAAAGATGAGGCAGTCTACTTCCATAAAGATTTACAGCCTTGGAAACCCAATGGGGGTCGCTGTGAGTCGGAAGGGACTCGATGGCAGTGAGGGTTTTTGTTTTTGTTCTTTGTTTTTTAAGGTCCTTTGAAGAAGGCCTGTTAGTGCAGGAGTGCGCTCTCGGCTGCTAACTGAAAGATGAGAGGTTCAGACTCACCAGCTGCTCTGTGGGAGAAAGACGCGGCCATCATCTTTTGTGTGGGAGCCTTGAAAACCCTACGAGACAGTTCTAATCTGTCCTTACAGGGTGGCCTATGAGTCAGAATCTACTCGATAACAATGGGTTGGGTTGGGTTTAGAAGATCCTTTGATTTTAATAATAAATAATAAATAAATTTTAAATGTTTCTTAGTTGTGAGGTCTCTGGTGGCATAAGTGCCTAAGGCACTTGACTGCTCACCAGAAGTCTGGCGGTTCAAACCCACCAGCCACTCCTCAGAAGGAGGATTGGGCAATCTACTTCTGTAGAGATACAGCCTGGGAAACCCAAGGAGGGGTCGCTATGAGGACTTGACAGCACATAACAACAACAACAAGTTGTGAGGACTTATTTTAGTTTTGGATGGCATCACAATATTTGTTTTCCAAGTAATTTTTTAAAAATTACCTAAAAAGAAAAAAGTCTGATGCTTTAGAAAACCATGAAATATCTGTAAACTGCAGTGGGTCACAAAAGAAAAAGTTTATTTACTTGGGACCAAGAGTTTGAGATTCAAAGCATAATCTTATGAAAACTGCATGCACGGAATGACTACTATAATAATTAGTAATAATGTATTTACTCTTGTTGTTGTTGTTGTTATGTGCCATCGAGTCGGCCCCAACTCATAGCGACCCCTCCTTGGGTTTCCGAGGCAGTATCACTACGGAAGTAGGATTGCCCAACCTTCCTTCCGAGGAGTGGCTGGTGGGTTTGAACCGCCAGCCTTCTGGTTAGCAGTCAAGTGCTTTAGCCACTATGCTACCAGAGCTCCTGTATTTACTCTTAAATGTATCAAAATCCTAACAACTTAAAGTCAGTAAACCAAACTGAGGATAGCTTTTTCACTTTCTGCCCTTTAATACCTTTCTACGTAAACTCCTACTGCCAACTGAGTCAATTCCGACTTCTTTATGGAAGCAGACTGCCACATCTTTCTTCTACAGAGCCGCTGGTGGATTCGAACCACCAACCTATTGGTTAACAGACTCAACCATAGCACCACCTGAGTTCCTTAGTTAAACTGAGAGGTGTTAATAAGGAAAGATAGCTTAAAGGCTTTTAGGCAGTCTGTGAGAAGGCTTGGAGAAGATACGTCCAAATGCTTTGATGGGCAGTGTTTGGTGGACAACATCTCCTGCAATGGAACCTCAGGAGTATGGCAGAGAGGAAAATGCATTGAGAATCATAGGAAGTAGGATTTCCATTGTTAGAGAGCACACAAAATATCCTCCTATTAAAGAACTCAGCTTTAGTTCAAGAGGTTAATAACAGCTCTAGTAACTTGGGGAGGGCCTACTACAAGGGCAAAATGTCGTCCTGAAATGAGCCAGCCTCCCAATTACCACATGAGTGGGATACAAAACTTCACTAAGCGCTGTCTCCTGACTCCACTCCTAAGGTGATAGGATCCCAGAAGATGCCCAACCTAAAAGTTTGGGATTAGTATATCTTTGCCCAAGTCTGAAAGAACCAGAAATGTTTCACAATAGGCTTTCTGGAAATAAATACTGATTTGTAATGTTTGCAGATTTTTTGTGGTGTGAATACTCCCAACATGACTAATTTCAAGCTACAAATGTGAGGTCACTGAATACAGAATTGAGGCTCCAGCCCAGCACTGAGACCAGGTACTGGCTCAACAGATTCTCAAAGCAAAGGAGGCTGCGGCTGCCAGCAAGGAATCATAGTGGGTGAAGCCCCTCAGTGAAAAGCAGACTGAGGTGACAGCCCCTGTGGGTTAAGAGCAGAGCCTCCAACTGGGCAACAATACTAGTGGGGAGTCACAGGCAGTGGGGCAGCCCAAAGGGAAGCAGGATTGTCCAACCACAACATCCAGGGGCGATGGGGATGGAGTTTTGGCAGGGAGACCAAACATAGCAAAGGAAGTGCATTCTTTCAGAGCTGAGAGAGGCTCACTCAGCCCAGGTAAGAGCAGGACTCTAGCACTTTGCTGCTCTCAGGCAGTTTCAGAGGCAATCAGAATTTTCTAGACTGTAAGGAAACACACTTTTTTCATTTTCCTCATTAGGATATTCCCTTAAAAAAAGACCTTGCCAGGAAAATAAACATTTAGTGTAGAGCTTCCAGGCCTCCGATAGATGACTTATCACTAAACTTAATCCCACATGTGCTTTTTTTTTTTCCCGCACCCAATTTAGGGACTTGGTATCCAGTTGAGAGCAGTGGAGGACATATCTGGGCTCCTGTTAGGGTAGGTAAAGGTTGCACTAAAGCAAGTAACAGGAGTCCTAGTGGTGCAGTGGTTAAACTCAGCTGCTAACTAAAAGATCAGTGGTTCAAACCCACCAGCTACTCTGTGAGAGAAAGATGTGGTAGTCAGCTTCTGTAAAGATTTATGGTATTGAAAACCTTATGAGTCTGCTGTTACTTAAAATGGACCTTAGGGGCCCTATGTGAGGCTGGGCTAGAGTTTATTATCTCTTGCCTAGACTAACCCAGCACTGTTCTAACTGGTCTCTTTGATTTCAGTGCTGTTTTTGCACATTACTTCTCTCACACTGGCAACAGTGATTTTTGTAACAGGCAAACCATATCAAACATCCCTCCTGCTGAATATCCTATCCTTCCCTGGGTCAAGTTTATGCCTTTTTGCACACCTCACAAGGCTTTTCCTGATCTGACATCTACTTATCTCTCCAGCTTTATTTGCTATCCTGTTCCTGGTAACTTCACTTTATCTAGGTTGCCATTTCTAAACCAGGTATTTTTACTCATGATTTTTTTTTTTTTTCCCTCCACATGGTAAGATCTTATTTCCATTGTCAACCTGGCCAACTCCTAGTCATCTTTCAGAACTCTTTGTAAGTAAAAAGTGATGAAACAGGAACCTAAACCCAAACCTCCTAAATATGTCCAGAGATGTTCCTATATTGCCATACTGAAATATAGGCTTTCCTAGATAGACTGTCCTAACAAGACTGGAGTTACACTTTCTGGCAATAAACAGCAGGGAAGATCAAAAAGAGGAGAACTTGAACAGAACAGTTCAGGATAGTTGGAGGTTCCAGTAGTCCTAGAATTAGGAATAGGGCCTATCCCAGCGGTGGTAAAAAAGAGCTCACATTTTATAGTCATAAATGCTCACAAGCAGCCAGTCTCAGAAGGGAGTAGTGTGCATAGATTGCTTTGGCATGTGTATATATGAACTGATTGATGAGAGAAGAGTGGAAGAGAATGGGAGATAGATGGGTAGAACAGCAGTTAGAGTAAGTGATTCGCAAAAGGACAGACAAAAGCTGACTAGTTACCATTTGAATACTCAGCACAACTTTAGAAAGCTACCAAATCACTACAATAATTTAAAAATCTGGTCCAATAAAGATCAAGTGAAATAGTGGGAGGCACACAGCACCCAGTTTTATTTTATGTGTTTCTACATGAACATAAATGATACAGTACACTGAATACAAACAAGGACATTCAGTTGAGCATATATTAAATGTCATGATCTAGCCTAGATTCAGTCAAACCTAGCCCACTGCTGTTCATATACTCTTTGAAAAGTAGTCAGTGACAACCTCTTTTGTTTCTCTCCCCTGCTCCAGAGCCTTGAGGTCGTATAGTGAATTTTGTCAGCATTTATGGGAGAATTGAAAGACATTTCAATTTGTAGATTCAGAAGTCCCTCTATGACCCTAGTCATGGGCCATCCTCAAGCAAAATCAGGAAGGAAGCTGCCAGCATCTTCTTTCTGTGTCTTTTCCTTCCAGGCACAGGGTATTAACAACAGGTGAATAGTGAAATTTTAGGCATAAGTGGGAAAGATTTTTTGGGGGGTATGGCAACCTTGCTGGCACTGTCATACTCAGCTTGGCTGAAAGGCTAATCCTTCTTGGACAAATCTTCCAGACATTCTAGCAGGAAGGGAGCTTTGAAAGAATATTTTGTTTCATGGAGTTGATTATAGTCAGGCCATGAGTTGGAATCCACTTGACAACATTTAACAACACCAGGTATACTGTGGTACCTTGTTGCAGCCTAAGTAAGTGGGGTTTGAGATGATAAAAGAGAGTGACTATAAAAAGGAAACAAAAAGGAACCTTGGGGAATAATTCTGGGAATCAATTTTGTCTTTTTCTGAATTTCTCAAGACCAGTGAGAAAAACCACAACAAGTTGTAAGGCAGACCACAAAGAGCCATCAACTATTGTGGTCACCAGGTTATTCCTGGAAACTTCCTGGGGGCCCTCATGCATTCCTTGGATACTCTCCATATCCAAGTCCACACTCAGTGCAAAACTGCAAATTGAATTGACATAGGAAAGAAAACTCTTAGGCATTCAGGCGAAAACAATTCTGCAAAAATCTTGAAGAGCACAAGATTTCTCTTTTATATCTATCTCTTTTTCTTTCATTGTAGCCACAACAACGGACTCCAACATACCAGCCATCAGAAAGATGGCACAGGACTGGGCAACATTTCACTCTGTTATACATAAGGTTATATGTGATGAGCTGGAGTCAACTCAATGGCAACTAACAACAACAACAACAACCTCTTCCATTTCTTTGTAGAGCTTCCATCTCCCTGCCTCAGTCACTGACTCTAAATCTCTCTGCTCTCTTTCATTTTCCTCCACACAAAATTATCTTTCCATGGGGTCATTATGAGTCAGAATTGACTTGTCAGCACACAACAATAACTTATTTGTTCAAAGGATCTTCTATACTAATTCTTTTTTTTTTTTTTTAACACTAATTTCTTGTTGTTTGTTGTCAGTTGCCATTGAGTCAGTTTCAACTCATGGTGACTCTCTGTACAACACATAAAACATTGCCTGGTCTTAAGTCATCTTCACAATTATGTGCTCAAGTCCATTGTTGCAATGGTTGCTGCGTATTTGGAATTCCTTCCAACCAAGGGGATTCATCTTTCAGCACTCCATTGAACAATATTCTGTTGCGAACCATAGGATTTTCATTAGCTAATTTTCAGAAGTAGGTTGCCAGGCCTTTCTTCCTAGTCTGTCTTAGTCTGGAAGCTCCACTGAAACCTGTCCACCATGGGTGACCCTGCTGGTATTTGAAATATCCATGGCACAGTTTCCAGAATCACAGTAACATGCAAACAACTACCTGTCTGTCAATTTGTTGTACTTGGTGGCTTGTCTGTTGCTAAACTAATTCATACTAAGCTATAAATGACTGGGAATAGCTTATGTTTCTGCTTCTCCCAAGAGTAGTTACATTGTCCAAGCGGTTAAATTATGCTAGTCATAGATAATGTAATATTTTTTAAAAAATCCATGTAGGATATTTTATAAAATTTAGTAAGTTAATAATAAATTTTACCTGAAGAAATAATTTGATCAATTATACTAAAAGAAAAACCTTGCCTTGCTAGATTTTAAAACATGTTATAAATGGACACACACACAGAGTATAAGGTAAGATTAAAGCTCAAAACAATTTTTTCACTGAAGCTAAGTTTTGACCAAAATATCATTAAACTGGTACAGTTTTTCCTCTCTGCCATCAGAATGCTCTTCTGGATCCAGACAGTCAAATAGCAACTAAGAAAGATCCCCTGGGTGAGAGGGCTTTGCCCCTTGCCCTTTGCTGTTGGCAAAGTCTTAAGGAAATGATTCTGGAATGCCAAACCTCTGCTCTCATACTGGAGCCAAGATAATGAGGTCAGGGGTGACAGTAACAGGCTTCTGCAGCTATCAGTGAACAGATTCAGTTCTGTATTTAACCCTGTATCCCCTTTGACATTCCCAACTTGGTCTTCAAAAGACAAGGATTTAGAAAATGAGAAATATTTTCCAGAAATACATAAATGAAAGAGGAAATCAACAATTGTAAACAAGGGGAACAAAGAAGCTACGACAGTCTCCCTCATACTTGCAAGGGGTCTTTCACCTCTGGGCTCACAGTGTCAGGGCAACAAATCTTTTTGTGCTAGACACTCCAAAAGAGAGGTCATTCTCCTCTCTTGCCACAAAAGGGGTGGAAATCATACTCTGGTTAAAGCATTTCAGTTACAGTATGATTCAAAACTCTTCTTTAATGAATGGAAAAGTTAAATAAATACATGTAGAATCCAGAAGATTAGAGCTAGATGAGACCATAGAAATTAGTTATTTTAAAATCCCACTTAATAAATGAAGAAATCCCAGCCCAGAGATGTTTAAAGACTTTCCCAAGATCACATGGCAAGGAGAAGCAAGTTAGGATAAGAGAATCATACAGATCTGGGGTTGATTCCCAAACCTGAAGAAACTATTCCACCAACTATTGCTTTTCATCTGTAAAATAGGGATAATAAGAATCATTTCACAGGATTGGTGCAGAAATTAAGAGAGATAATATGTGAAGGACCTAGCATAGAACCTGCCACATAAAAGGCGCTCACTAATTGTGATTTTCCTTTCTTCTTGTTCCAAGTGTCAGAACCAGTACTCAATGCCTAACCTCTGGATTCCCAGTTCATCCCTCTCTCCTCTGGTCCAAATGATAACAACATGTAGTGTCTTTACAAGTAGAAGGTCAAATTGGAGATAAAAGAGTGATACTGGGTGTGCTATGGTGACTCTATGGTTCTGCTCTCCAGTGCATGAGATACTGAACTGGAAGATTTAGGTTCAGCCTCTGCCACTGATGAAATCTGCATGAAAACCTAGATCCACCTATAGTTAGGGAGCTCTGGTGGCGTAGTGCCTAAGCATTTGACTGTTAACCAGAAGGTTGGTGGTTCAAACCCACCAGCCACTCCCTGGAAGGAAGATTAGGCATTCTATTTCCATAGAGATACCACCTTGGAAACCCAAGGAGGGGTTGCTATGTGTCAGATCCAGCTCAAGAACAGTGAGTTTGGTTTTAGTTTTTACCTATAGTTCAATTTTTCCATTTGTGAAATAGAGCAGAGGTCTATTGAAAATTGATACTATCTGGTATTTTGAAAGACTTAAATTTTTAAATTCAGTGAATTTTCTTAATCTGTATTTATGTCTACATTTGCTGCAAGAACTGCAAGTGCAGGTAGATGTGTAGGAATATCTCAGACTAGGGATAGGATGTGCAGATAGCCTTATTCTAAATGAAAAAAAAAAAAAAGATCAGGATCAACAAGGACTTGGTCAGCTCAAATTCTCATAAATGCAAAGAGAAAGAACCAGTAGGCTGAGAAAAATGGCATGAAAGTTGAAGAAAAACTGCTAAGATAGACTTAAAAAAATATTTGGGAGTTCTGGCAAGATGGCGGAATAGGCAGACAAGCTACACAGACCCTCTGCAACAAAGCAATGAGAAACAAATTGAAATCGATACAGAAGACAATCCCGGAATCCTGAGCTTTGAAGGGAAGGATAAAGAGGAAGCTCTGGTGGGATAGTGCCTAAGGCATTTGACTGCTAACCAAAAGGCTGGCAGTTCAAAGCCACCAGCCACTCCTCAGAAGGAAGATTGGGCAATCTACTTCCATAGAGATACTGCCTTGGAAACGCAAGGAGGGGTCACTATGAGTCGGATCCGAATGGATGGCAGTGAGTTTGGTTTGGTTTGAATAGAAAAACCTGAATAAAACAGTGAGGAAAGAGATAAACAGAGTGGTGAACTGTTGGCTGTCCTAGGGACACAGGCATTTTGAGTATTTCGCAATAGCAACCTGAGAATCAGCTCTGCTCCCCAAGGATGACAAGCGCAAGGATTGCATTGGTACCTGACAACCAGAAAAGAAAATGGCAGGGAAGGAGACAAACGGACCTGCAGAATGCCAGTGGCTGTCCTAAGGGCACAACCATATTGAATGTTTGTGGGAGGCAGGTATGGCCATTCTGGATGTATGCAAGTGGCATTCTTACCTGGACGGTGACATAAGAGCATGCTCTGGTTGCCCGGAACATCACAGGGAATGCCCTAGAGGTTGATGACTGCAAAGGTGCAATATTCCCTTGTTGCTCTTATACCCCACAGCCTCTTGGTGAACAGGGGTGTGGCCATCCCCCATCTCCACCCACCTTCTTTTTTTTTTTAATCCCCCCCCTTTTTTTTTATTGTGATTTGGGGGAAGA
>NW_006921640.1:6126674-6132345 GCF_000298275.1 Orycteropus afer afer
CTTGCTGTTCTTTCTCTAATTGTTGGAGATGTTCATTTAAAGTGTTGATTTTGGCTCTTTCTTCTTTTTTGATGTGTGTACTTATTGCTATAAATTGACCTCTGATCACTGCTTTTGCTGTGTCCCAAAGATTTTGGTATTTTGTGTTTTCATTCTCGTTTGATTCAAGGAATTTTCTAATTTCAATTTTGATTTCTTCTCTTACCCAGTCTTTCTCAAGGACGGTGTTGTTCAGTATCCATGTGTTTACTCTTTTCCTGTTGATCTTCCTATTGTTGATTTCTAACTTGATAGCATTATGGTCTGAGAAGATGCTTTGCAGTATTTTGGTGCTTTTAAATTTATTAAGGCTTGCTTTATGGCCTAACATATGGTCTATCACAGAATCCACCCACCTTCTTGACCAGCAGGAAATCTATCCCAGTCTGTGGCCCTGACAGAGCCTTGGTGTCATGCCCTGCTCCCCATGGTTTTGTTTTTAAATTATTCTTTTTATCTTCCTTCTTTCCTCCTTTTTTATTTTTTCTCTTTCCTGTCCCTGGTTCTTATTTTTTTCCCTCTCTCTTTCTTACCTTTTCATGATTCCCTACTTTTTTTTATTTCTTTTGGTTCTTCCCATCCCTTGTTTTTCCTTTTGCAGTTGTTCCATTTTGTCTTTACTATTCTTTTATTCTTGGCTTTTCTCTCCTTCTTCCCTCATCAGATATTGTGGATTTTTTTTTTCTTTTCTGTCTTTTTCTCATTATATTTCTTTTATCCTTTTTTAATATACTTTGAAAATTTTTCTTCCCATTTATTGCCTTTTTTCCCCCAATAGTTCCTGTTTATGCAGTTTGAGTATTTTGTTCTCTTGTTTTTATTTTATTTTATTTTTGGTGGTTTTATTAAGTTTTTTTTTTTTTTTTTTTTCCGTCTAACTGGGTGGGAAATAGCAACTGCTCCCACACAACCCAACCATACCTGTATCTCCTGCAACCCCACCCACCGATTGAGGGCCACCACTTGCTTTTGCACCAAGAGACCCATGATAGACAATGGTCAATACCAGCTGAACTCACCTTCAACTGCTCTTTATGGAAAGCTAACACAGATCTTTGCACACGATCTCATTCTCTATCACTCCTACTAAGAGACAGGTAGTCAGTGCATAAGTGCTAACAACTCGAGCACAGTATCTGCTCACACAGATATATAAAAACAAAATAAAGGTAAAAAAAAAGTCTTTCATGAATCACACCAACATACAACCACAAATTAAACATAAATCTAATAACACCACAATGTCATAGAAACAAAAGATCAACACAGACCATACAAAAAAGCAAGATAAAATTGTAGAAACAATGGACCAGGATACAAACCCAGAATACATCCTTGAGGGAGAAACAGCACTGGAGCCCCCTGATAATGAATTCAAAAGAATTTTATTTGGGTACCTTCAATGAACTGAGAGATAGATCAAGGAAAACACTGACAAAACTCCAAAACAATTCAGGAAAACAGTACAAGAAAGATTGACAAAATAAACAAAAAATTAGAAATGAAACAAAAATAACAAAGAGAAATCCAGAATATTACTACTAAGATTTCAGAAACAGGTAACACATTGAATGGGCAAAGGAGTAGAATCCAATCAATGGAAGACAGAATTAATGATATTGAAGAAAAATACCTCAATACAACTTTGTTAAGGGATCAGTCAGACAAAAGATCAAAACAAAATGAGGAAAGCCTAAGATTCATGTGGGATACCGTCAAGAGAAATAACCTCTAATCAGAATTCCAGAACAGGAAGAGACAAATAAAATAACAGACAATAACAGTTGTCAAAGATTTGTTGAAATAGAATTTCTCTAATATGATGAAAGGCAAGAATATATTCATTCAAGAAGTTCAACAAACCCCAAACAGGATAGACACCAAAAGAAAATCACCAAGACATATCATCATCAAACTCCCCAAAACCAAAGACAAAGAAAGAATCCTGAAAGCAGCATGGGAAAAAATTGAAATGTTACCTACAAAGGGCAACCAACAAGATTAAGCTCTGATTTCTCAGCAGAAACCATGCAGGCAAGAAGGCAATGGGATGGTATGTATAAAACTCTGAAAGAAAAAAAAATTTCAACCAAGAATTATATACTCACCAAACTTGTCCCTCAAATATGAGGGTGAAATTAGAACATTTCTAGATAAGCAGAAATTAAGGGAATTTGTTAAAACCAGACCAACCTTACTAAAGATCTTAAAGGGAGTCCTTCAGACAGAGAACCAACAACAGCAAACAACAACTGATGATTAACACACATGATGACATAACTGAGAAACTAACCCAGTTACAGAAGTATACAACATAAAATAAGCTTACAAGACTGTACACAGAGACATTTACAAACCAAAAAGAGGGAATAAACAGTGTAGTTACAGATATTCTAAATGGTAAGGAAGTCAAGACAATTGTGAGATATAAAGATTGTTACAAACTTGGGGAGAAAATTATGAATCACAGGATAACCTCAAAGAAAAATAATAAATCTTCACATCAAAATAAAAAAAGAGGACAAACACAGATATTTAGCAAATACTCAAACAATAGCTGTGAAGGAGAGGATAACAAGATTCATTTAAAAAATGAGGTCAGCACAGAAAATTATATGGAAAAAAGAAATCAGCAATACCACAAAAAGCACATAATAAAATGACATCAATAAATTCATACTTGTCAACAATTTCAGTGAATGTAAATGGATTAAAGGTACCACTCCAGAGACAGAGAATTGCAGACTGGATAAGAAAACATGACCCATAAATATACTGTCTACAAGAGACTCACTTTAGACACAAAGACAAAAATTGACTAAAAATAGACTAAAAATAGACCAAAGGCTGGAAAAAGATATACCAATCCAATGGCAACCAAAAGAGGGCAGAAGTGGCAATATTAATTTCCGATAAAATAAACTTTAAGACAAAAACCACCATAAAAGACATCATATAATGATTAAAGAATCAATTGAACATAACCATAATAAATATCTACGCACCCAATGAAAGAGCCCCAAAATACATAAATCAGACTTTAACAGAATTGGAAAGACAAATAGATGACTCCACAGTACTAGCAGGAGACTTTAATACAACACTTTCAATAAGAGAACAACTGGAAAGAAACTCAACAAAGGCACAGAAGAACTAAACAATACAATCAAACAACTTGACCTTATAGATATCTGCAGAACACTTCACTGGGTAATAGAAGAAATGAAAAATGATCAAGGGTCAATTTATAGCAATAAATGCACATGTCAAAAAAGAAGAAAGAGCCAAAATCAGCACTTCAACCCAACAATTAGAAAAAGAGCAGCAAAAAACCTACAGTCAGAAGAAAATAAACAATAAAGATTCAACCAGCATAAATGAAACAGAAAATAGAAAGACAGCAGAAAAAATCAACAAGACTAGAAGTTAGTTATCTGAAAAGATTAGTAAAATTGACAAACTTAACAAAGGAAAAGAAGGAGAAGATGCAAATAATATGATAAGAAATGAAAGAGGTGATGTCACAACAGAACTCTCAGAAATAAAAAGAATATCAGCATACAAATTTGAAAACCTACACACTACTTACCTAAACTAACACAGACTGAGGTAGAAAATTTGAATAGACCAATAACAAAAGAAGAGATTGAACAGGTCATAAAAAAAATTACCAAAAAAAGTCCTGGCCCAGCTCTCATACACTGCTGGTGGGACTGTAAAATGGTACAACCACTGTGGAAAGCAGTATGGAGATTTGAACCAGCCATTCCATTACTAGGTATATATCCTAAAGAAGTGAGAGCCATGACAAGAACAGACATGTGCACACCCATGTTCATCACAGCACTATTTACAATAGCCAAAATACAGAAACAACCTAGGTGTCCATCAACTGAGGAATGGATAACCAAACTATGGTACATACATGCAATGGAATACTATACATCCCTAAATAACCTAGAATCTGCAAAATACTGCATAACGTAGATGAACTTGGAGCATATATGCTGAGTAAAATAAGTCAATCACAGAAGGACAAATATTGTATTACTCTGTTACTGTAAAAGTCAAAGGAAGGTTTATCTACGGAAGGAAATTTTCTTTGTTGGTTACCAGGGGTAGGAGAGGAGGGAAGAGAACACTGTTACATAGGTAGAGATAAGTACTGATCTGGGTGAAAGAAAAGCAATGTACCAAATGTGAGTGATGAACATAGTGGCACTGAGGAAGAGGAAGACATAGAGAGGTATATGAGAGGTACAGACAACAAAGATGAACCCTTCTGCACAAACAGTACTGTGTTGTCAGTGAAGGCAAACATGGGTATACTG
Organism: Orycteropus afer afer; assembly: GCF_000298275.1. NCBI lineage: Eukaryota > Metazoa > Chordata > Mammalia > Tubulidentata > Orycteropodidae > Orycteropus > Orycteropus afer. Next base: position 6,131,045 of record NW_006921640.1, read on the forward strand.
GTGGATAGATAGGTGAGCAGGCTGAAATATGAGGTATGTCTATGAAGCGGGGAGTGTACCCAAGACCATGTATAGGGTTGGCAGACAATGGTCCTATAAGTGTATTTATATGATCCGAATTCCCAGGTGTACAGTAGAGCTGACAAGGGACAAGGTTGTAGTCACTTCTTGTTCACAGCCAGCTACCCAGAAGGACTGAGTAGTTGAACCTGTGGGCTCAGGACCATAGTCATAGGGGACATCAAGCTCAATTGGCATAATATAATACACAAAACATTGTTCTACCCCCTACTTTGGCAAGTAACAACTAGGATCTGCTTGCAAGCTGCCATCTAGATGCAGCAATGGGTCTCTCCTTGTCCAGAGCAAAGAAGAATGAAGAAAACCAAAGATTCATGGAAATAATTAGTCCTAGAGACTGTCACACCATACGATCCACAGCCTATATGAATGACTATGAGACCAGAAGAACTAGATGGTACCTGGCTACCATGTCAACCACTCGGAGGGGGATCTCTTTAGGAGATCCTTGATAGAGAGGGAGAACAATGTGGAACAAAACTCAAAATCATTTGGGAAAAAAAAAAGGGGGAACCGTTTGCTGGTCTGATAGAGCCTGGTGGAACCACTGAGACTGTGGCTCTTAGTTGCCCTGCAGTCTAGAACTGAACCCACACCTATGGCTTCCAGCCAAGCAAAAGACAGGCACAGGAGTTGAACATTTACCTGAGGTTGACACACTCTGTTCTGGTTACCTAGTGCCACTCTGACAGGAATGCACCACAAATAGGATGGCTTAAACAAACAGGAGTTTTTTCTTACAATTTGGAGGCTTTAAGTCCAAGTTCAAAGTGCCAGGCTCTAGGGGCTAGATATAAGCCCCTCAAACTTGGGGTCCAGCTCTGCCTTCTGCTCCCGGCCCACTGGAGCTAGAGGCATTTCTTCACTCAGCTGTTGGCTGCTGAGGCTGAGAAGCCCAAGGTTGACAAGTAAAAAGGCACAGTGCTGATGTTACCAATCCACACGGCAGACCATTAACTTAAGTCCATTGTAAGTCCCAAGGTCGGCAGAGCATAGCAGGCTGCTGAGCAATGACACAGCTACATGCAGGGTCCAAGAGTGCCAAAGGCTAGAGACCATTCCCAAAGCTCCTGCTTATATACGGGAAGCAGACCACATACCCAAAGGCAGCTACTCAGCTGTTCCCAGTAGATTCCACCATGGAGTTGATTACCAGTCTCATCATGGGGAATACTACATCCAGCTGCCCAGCCATTCAACCAGGCCTAGCCAAGTTGACA
>NW_006921640.1:6132615-6134345 GCF_000298275.1 Orycteropus afer afer
AAAAAAAAAAAAGTCCTGGCCCAGATGCTTTCACTGGAGAATTCTACCAAACATTCAGAGAAGAGCTTATACCAATCCTACTCAAACAATTCCAGAACATAGAAAAGGATGGAATCCTCCCATACTCATTTTATGATTGATATAAGCATAACCCTGATACCAAAACCAGGCAGAGACATCACTAGAAAGGAAAACAACAGTCCAATATCCCTCATGAATATAGATGCAAAAATCTTCAACAATATCCTAGCCAATAGACTCCAACAACATATCAAGAAAATAATAAATCAGGACCAAGTGGAATTCATACTAGGTATGCAAGGATGGGTCAACATTAGAAAAACAATCAATGTCATTCATCATATAAGTAAAATAAAGGAAATTACCACATGATCATATCAATAGATGCAGAAAAGGCATTTGATAAAATCCAACATTCATTCCTGATAAAAACTCTCAGAAGAATAGGAATAGAAGGGAAATTCTTCAGCATAATATAGAGGATATATGCAAAACCAACAGCCAACATTATTCTCAATGGAGAGAGACTGAAACTATTCCTCCTATGAACAAGAACTAGACAAGGATGCCCTCTATCCCCAGTTCTATTCAACATTGTATTGGAAGTCCTACCCAGGACAATAAGGCAAGAAAGGGAAATAAAAGGTATCCAAATTGGTAAGGAAGAAGTAAAACTATCCCTATTTGCAGATGATATGATCCTATACATAGAAAACCCAAGAGACTCAGAAAAAAAAAACCTACTAGAACTTATTGAAAGATTTATCATAGTGGCAGGATACAAGATCAACATACAAAAATAATTTGGATTCCTCTACACCAGCAAAGAGATCTCAGGGGAAGAAATAAGAAAACCAGTACCATTTACAAGAGCTGCCAAAAAGAAAAGATACTTGGGAATAAATCTTACCAGAAACACAAAAGACCTAACAAAGAAAACTACAAAACACTACTTCAAGAAACTGTAAGAAATTTACACAAATGGAAGGACATACCATGCTCATGGATAGGAAGACTGAACATTGTGAAAATGTCAATACTACTCAAAGCAATCTATACATTCAATGCAATCCCAATTCAGATTCCATCAACATTCTTTAAAGAGATAGAAAAACCAATCACTATTGTTATATGGAAAGGAAAGAGACCTAGGATAAGCAAAGCCCTACTGAAGGAAAAGAACAAAGTAGGAGGTCTCACACTTCCAGATCTCAAAACTTACTATACAGCCACAATAATCAAAACATCCTGGTATTGGTACAATGACAGACACATAGACCAGTGAAACAGAACAGAGAAGCTGGAAATAGATCCATCCACTCATGGTCAGCTGAAATCCATTCAATGGGGACGAGATAGTCTCTTTCACAAATGATGCTGTCAAAACTAGATATCCATTTGCAGAAAAATGAAACAAGATCCACATCTCACACCACACACAAAAACTAACTCCAGATGGATCAAAGACTTAAATGTGGAACCTAAAACTATAAAGTTAATCAAAGAAAAATAGGGGCAAACTTAGGGGCCCTAATTTATGGCATACAAAGACTATCAAGCATATCCCAAGATGCACAAACTACAGAAGATAAAGGAGATGATTACCTCCTAAAATTAATTTTTTAAAAAAATGCATTTTATTGAAATATAATTTATATACACTAAAATACACAAAACTAAAGTGACATGGGTCAATGTTTTTTTTTTTT
>NW_006921640.1:6135265-6142782 GCF_000298275.1 Orycteropus afer afer
TTTCATCATATCAGGGAAGTTCTCCTCCAAAAAATCTTGGATAATTTTCTCAGTGGTTTTGTTTTTCTCTTCCTGTTCTGGAATTCCAATGACACATAGGTTATTCCTTTTGATGGTATCTCACATGAACCTTAGGCTTTCTTCATTTTGTTTTGATCTTTTTTCTCATTGATCCCTTTCCAAAGAAGTGTTCAGGTATTTGCCTTCAATCTCCCTAATTCTGTCTTCCATTGATTCACTTCTGCTCCTTTGCCCATTCAATGTCTCATATATTTCTGAAAACTTAGTATTAATCTTCTGGATTTCTGTGTGTAGATTTTGTATCATTTCTAATTTTTCATTTATTTTGTCATTTTATTCCTGTATTGTCTTTTGAAATTGTTCTAGGGTTTTCCTTGATCTGCTTCTCAATTTGTTGAAGATATCTAAATATAATTCTTTTGAATTCCTTATTAGGGAGTTCCAATGCTGTGTCATCCTCAGGGATGTGTTTTGGGTCTGTGTCCTGGTCCCTTGTTTCTCCTGCTTTATCTTGCTTCTTTGTGTGGACTGTGATGCTCTGTTGTCTCTGAGGCATTGTGACGTATTTGTTTTTATATTTAATTGGTGATTGTATGTTGGAGTGACTTACCCACGATTTTCATTTTCTTTGTATGTTAACTATGTAAGCAGGGTACTGTGCTGTGCTCTTCTGTTCGCTAGTTGGCAGCACTTACACACTCACCACCTGTCTCCTTTCCTGTTGTCAGCCTCTCGTATGTCGCTGCCAATCTTGGCAAACAGAGCCTATTCTTAGGTCCCTGAAATCTGAATGAGAATGCTATCACTTTAAACCAAAATGGTTGCCACTCGTAAAGATTTACAATGACTGTGCCCTCAATCACTTTAAATATCCAAAATGGCCACCACTTGTAAACATTCAAAATGGCTGTGCCCTTGGTCACTTTAAATATCCAAAATGGCTGCCACGTATAAACAATCAATATGGCTGCACCCTCCGGACAGCAGAAAGTCTAACAGCTCAGGGTGTCTCCCTCCTTGCTGTTTCCCTTCCTAGTCATAGGCCACCAGTGCAGTTGTCCCTGGAGCCCTTGATGACCAGGATTGATCTTTAGGTCAATTCTCAACTCCCAGCACCACTTGGAAATATTCAGGCTGTTGGTCCTGTCAGAGTAGCTGACAGTTGGTAGCTCCAACCGTCTCTATGTTCACTGTTTTCGTTCAGGTTTTTCCACTAGTTAGTGCCTAATCCACTTCTGTATAGTTCCTTTCAAAGCTCAGGGCTCCAGGATTATCTTCTGTGTCTCTGTCGATTGGTTTTTCTTTTCTTTGTTGAAGAGGATCTGTGTCACTTGTCTGCCTATTCCTCCATCTTACCAGAAGTCTAAAAATTAAATTCTTATGTGCATCAAAAGACTTTTCCAAAAGAGTAAAAAGAGAACTCAGAGAATGGGAAAAAATATTCGGCAATGACATATAGGACAAAGGACTTACCTCTAAAATGTAAAGGTAAGACCTCAACATCAAAAAGACAAACAAGCCAACTAAAAAATGGGCAGAAGATATGAACAGACACTTCATCAAAGAAGATATTCAGGCAGCCAACAAACACATGAAGAAACGTTAGCCATCATTAGCCATTAGAGAGATGCAAATCAAAACAACCATGAAATGCCATCTCACCCCAGCATTAATAGTGAAGTTCAACAAGGCAGAAAATGAAAAATGCTGGTGAGAATGTGAAGAGATTGCGACTTTCATACACTGCTGGTGGGACTATTAAATGATCCAACCACTGTGGAAATTGGTATGGTGATTCCTTAAAAAGCTGGAAATAGAAATATCATTTGATCCAGCAATCCCATTACTAGGTATACATCCTAAAGAAGTGAGAGGCAGTACACAAACAGACATATGCACACCCATGTTCATTGCAGCACTATTCACAATAGGAAAGAGATGGAAACAATCTAAGTGCCTATCAACTGAGGAATGTATAAACAAACTCTGGTATATATACACAATGGAATACTATGCAACCCTAAAGAATAATGTAGAATCTGCAAAACACCACATAACGTGGATATACTTGGGTGACATTATGCTGAGTGAAATAAGTCAATCACAGAAGGACAAATATTGTATTAGTCCACTATTGAAAAAGTCAAGGGAAGCTTATACATGGAAGGAAACATTTTTTGTTTGTTACCAGCGATAGGAGGGGAGGGGAGAGGAGTGAAAATTTCCAGCTAGGTTGAAAAATTTTATATATAGATATATGGATACCAAAGATTATTAGTGGTTATCAGGGGTAGGAGGGAGGAGTAAAGGGGAATCTTTTGTTTGAGGAGCATTGAATTTTTGCTAATTGGCGATGTAATATTTTGGAAAACAATAGCAGTAATAGTGGCACAACATGAAAAATGTAATCATTGTCCCTGAGCTGTAAATGTGGATGTTGTTATCTTGGCAAGTATCTTGTATATGTTTTCACCCCAATAAAAGCAAAAAAAGAAAAAGAAAAATGTCAAGGAAAAGTTTATATGTGGAAAGGAACTTTGTTGGTTACCAGGGATGGGAGAGGAGGGAAGGGAAAATTACTAGATAGATTGAAAAATACCAAGGATTATTAGTGGTTACCTGGGGAAGGAGGGAGGGGTAAAGGGGAAGCTTTTGTTTGTGGGGCATTGAGTTTATGCTAATGGAGGTAGAATATTTTGGAAAAGGATAGCAATAATGGTGGCACAACATGAAAAATGTCATCAATGTCCCTGAGCTGTAAATGTGAAAGTTGTTATGTTGGCAAATGTCGTTGTGTACGTTTTCAGCACAATAAAAGGTAAAAAAAAGAGGAGGATGAATTAATAAATGAAAATGTATCTATTAATAAAGAAAATATCTTATTTTACTTTAGTATTTACTTATAAATTCATTCTTTGGTATCATCTTTAAAATGATTAAGAATTATTTTAATAAACATGCTTATTTTATTTTTTTATTGTGATTTGGGTGAAAATTTACACATCAAATTCACTTTCCATACAGCAGTTCACATACACTTTGTCTCATGACATTGACCACAATTTACCACAATGCAACAGCTCCCTCCCACTTCCTCCCCGTAGTTACCTCTTCCCTGTGTCCATCCCTCCATGCACTTTTGTCCCTTGAGCTGTCTCCCTGTGCATAAGCAGCCCTTCTTTCTCCCATGATTGTTCTCTCCAAGGAGTGTATCTACCTCGGGTATATGTTCAACTCATATGCCTGTCTTTTGTTTGGCTGGAAGCCACAGGTGTGGGTTCAATTCCAGACGTGAAGGGCAGCTAGGGGCCATAGTCTCAGTGGTTCCACCAGATTCTATCAGACCAGCAAACCTGGTCCCCCCCCCCCTTTCTTTTTCTCCAAATGTTTGGATTTTTTTCCACATTGTTCTCCCTCTCTATCAAGAATCTCCTACATAGATCCCCTTCCAAGTGGTTGACAGTGGTAGCCGGGCACCATCTAGTTCTTCTGGTCTCATAGTCATATAGGCTGCAGATCGGATGGTGTACCAGTCGCTAGGACTAATTGTTTCCATGAATTTTGGTTTTCTTCATTCTTCTTTGTTCTGGACGAGGAGAGACCCATCATTGCATCTAGATGGCGGCTTGCAAGCTTTTAAGATCCCAGTCGCTACTCACCATAGTAGGAGGTGGAACAATGTTTTGTATAGTATGTTATGCCAATTGAGCTTGAAAACATGCTTATTTTTTTAAATAAATGAGACATGAAAAATTCTTGGTCTATGCCTATTTGGTTAAATTTTAATCTACATGGCCAAGTTTCCACTACCACCACATAAAGGGATTTCAGACTTATTTATTTTTGTTTTTGTCTTCAGGAAAATGAATTTACTTCACAGGCAAATAGCATACTTCTGAACTATTTTAACCTCTTATACAAAAGCTTTGTCTTCTGTAGTTTTTTCTTTTTTTTCCACCTCTCTCTCTCTCTTTTGTGGCCAGCAAGAAAGAACTCAATACTGGAGAAACTGTGCAAAAACAGCTACAGTGTCTTCAATGCCCTCTCTCTTAATTGACTATGACCTCAACTCCCATAACTAAGTTCTCCTTCCATATGCTTGAGCCCTGACTCTTCCCTCTTTTCTCTTGCCATCTCTTCTTTTATTACACTCTTGCCCTATGTCTCTCATTACTCATCACCCTCTGGCAACTTACTGAACCTTCTACAAACTACAAATAAGAATCTATGGAGGTAGGAGATCAGAAAGGCAGCATTTGCACAGGGAGATAGCTCAGAGGGAAGGAATGCATAGGAACGAAGGACACAGGGAAAAGATAACCACAGGGAGGAAGTGGGAAGAGAGCTGTTACATTGTGGGGACTGCAATCAATGTCATGAAACAAAATGTGTATGAATTGCTGTATGGAAAATGAATTTGCTCTGTCAACTTTTACCCAAATCACAATTTAAAAAAAAAAGCCAGGAATCTGCAGAAGATTCTTCTCTTTCTAGAGCATTTGGGATTAACATAACCATGGATTTAGTACAATTAAAACTAAAAATGTATACACTTTCTGACTAATACCACTGCTGGTTAATAACGCACTACAGAAAAGAGTGCTTACGGACACCAAAAGACATGTACAAGAATGTCCATAGTAGTTTTATTCATAACAACCAAAAGCTAGAAACAATTAAAATGCTCATCAACAGTAAAATCAAAACCAAACTCACTGCCGTTGGGTCGATTCGACTCACAGTGACCCCTTCCTTGGGTTTCCAAGGCAGTATCTCTACGGAAGCATATTGCCCAATCTTCCTCCTGGGGAATGGCTGGCGGGTTTGAACTGCCAGCCTCCTGGTTAGCAGTCAAACAATAGAATGTATAAATAAATTGTAACATAGTCGCACAATGGGATATTATACAGCAGTGGCAATGAGTGGATTATTGCTGTGTCCAATACAATCACCAAGACAATGATGGGCAAAAGAAGACAAATACACAAATACATATACAGTATAACTATATGTAAATCAAACAGACAGAACTAATTTGTAGTGGCAGATTGAAAAAGTGGTTACTTTTGGGGAGATACTAATTGGTAGGGGACATACAGGAGCCTATTAGAGTCTGGAAACATCCTGCATCTTGATCTGATTGGTGCGTATGTGGATATATATAGATACAGATATGTAAAAAAAAAAAAAGTCACAATGTGTTCACTTTACTATGTAAGTTAAACCTCAATTAAAAAAATAATGTATGTATATGAATTGAAAAAATAAACTAACCCATATGTTACCTCAAATTCCAAAAGAGGAACCATTCTAATTTAGCTGTCTCCTCTTGTATTTGTGCCAGAATGGCATATGATGGGTGCTGTTAGCATATGATGTGGGGGGAATGTGCGAAGCAAGCAGACAGCACAGCAGATGGAAGCACACTCACCTTGTTAGACGAAGAGATGTGGACCTTCCTTTGCTGTTTCCTCAGCTGTGGGTATAGAAGATCACTGTATGTCGTGAGAGAAATGGTGGAATAAGCAGCTTATCTATGGTTGTTTTCCCCCTTGCTTTTTCCCAGATTTCACTCTCACAGTCTACTTCATGTTAAGTGTGTGTGTGTCTCTTTAAAAGCATCCACACAGATGGTCTCATTTCTCTTTAATTCACTATAAAGAGAAATTCTGTGGTGCAGCACCATCATGTCTCTATTCTCTTCCTTTTCCCTTCATCACTTACTTTGCCTTATACTCCGTACATCGTTCTACATGCCATATTCCTACCACATCCTTCTTTCTCTTTCTCTTTTTTGTATCCCTACCCTTCTCAGTGATTCTCTGTCTCTTCTCAGTCTTCCCACTCATTTCTTTAATTTAGGATGTGGAAGAAAGATTTAGTGATTTTCTACAACATTCTGAATTATTTAATTTATAAAGGGATTTGGAAAAGGCTAGATATTGGCACAGGACTGGGCAGTGTTTCATTCTGTTGTACATAGGGCCGCTATGAGTCAGAGACAGCACCTAACAACAACAACAGATATTGTTTAAGGTGTCCTCGTGGTGCAATGGTTAATTGCTCAGCTGCTGACCGAAAGGTTGGTGGTTCAAACCCATTAGACACTCCACAGGAGAAAGGGTCCAGTGATCTGCCTTCATAAAAATTGTAGCCTTGGAAACCCTACGGGAAAGTTCTACCCTGTCATACAAGGTCACTCTGAGTAGAAATCAACTTGAAGGCATACAGCAGATTTTGTTTTACCAAACACCTTTCCCAATAATTTAGACTCGTGTGTGCACTGTTATATGAAAATTTGATTTTTAAATTACAGAGTTGTCACTCTAAAAGTTAAAAAACAAACCTGTTAGAATTATAGTATGGTGGGCTTTTTGTTTTCTCCTCAGGAAAACAAGCAATTTGCTTGTTATTAAGTACTGAAAAGATATACCCAAAGTCATGAACAATTTCAAATAACCACACAATATATGCACAATAACTTACAAAATGTATAGTGATAGAAAAATAGTTGTGGGAGATTTGTTTCACTTATAGTTCACGACCAACAGAGAGACGAGTGGGTGGGGATGTCATGTGGATTGATGAGTGAAGGCTTCCTCAGGGAGGGTGACACAGGAGAAATGAATGCTTCCCAGACGGGAGAAGGGATGTGTGTCCCGACTCAGGCAGGTGAGAGATGCAGATGGAGTTAGGGCTGAGTTAACCTCAGGAGGCTAATGATTTGCCTCATCTTCAAGCCAATTGTCTTTAACTATTTGTTCAGCATTGAAATTGAGGCTAAGTGCTACATGGTATGGATTGGGAGGTAGGGGATGGGGACCTTCAGCCCCCTCTGTTGTTCAATTCGATCTTTAACCTTGCATGCGAACTCAGCAAAACAAAACTCTACATTAACTAGATTTTCTCCATATGCCAGAAGGCAGTCTTGTAGCCAAGAACTATAACTGTACCCCACCTCAAACAGCTCATCAAGTATTTCTTATAGCTATCTCCTTTACTTTTCTCAAGAGAAGTGCTGGAAATAAAATATTCTCCACCTCATTACATTTGTAGTGAGGTATCGGCACTCTTTAGAGATTAACATCTAGGCAACTGCAGCTGTCCCAGCCCTTAATTTAGCTCTGTAGGAATTACTGTGGGACCATGTATAAGATTCACAGTAGAAATATGGAACAATCTGCTCATTTAACTTGGGTCTCTGTTTCCAAATCTTAAAAATCAGGGATGATAATAATACCTTCTACACAGGGTTCCTTTAAGGTCCAAATGAGATACAATGCCTGTGACATAGTAGATGTTTGGTCTGAAAACATGACCAAAGTAGATGAGACGAAGTCTGGCCATTCTCACTTCCAAGGAGTATTCTGGCTGCATTTCTTTCTTTCTTTCTTTCTTTTTTTTTTAATTGTGATTTAGGTGAAGATTTACAGAGCAAATTCACTTTCCATACAGCAGTTCACATATACTTTGTCTCATGTCATTGACCACAGTTT
>NW_006921640.1:6143297-6153612 GCF_000298275.1 Orycteropus afer afer
ATTTTGGTTTTCTTCTTTCTTCTTTGCTCTTGACGAGGAGAGACCCATCGTTGCATCTAGATGGCAGCTTGCTAGCTTTTAAGATCCCAGTTGCTACTCGACTGGCTGCATTTCTTCCAGGACAGATTTGTCAGTCCTTTTGGCAATCCACAGTACTTGCAGCATTCTTTGCCAATACCACAATTCAGACACATCCACTCTTCTTCAGCCTTCCTTATTCATTGTCCAGCTTTCACATACATGTGAAGCAATTTAAAATACCATTGCTTGGGTTAGGTGCACCTTAGTCTTTAAAGTGACATCTTTGCTTCTTAACACTTTAAAGAGGTCTTTTGTAGCAGATTTGCCTAGTAAAATATGATGCCTGATTTCTTGACTGCTGCTTCCATGGGTGCTTATTACTTTGTCCCAAAACTATCACACAATAATAATTTTACAGTTGGGCACTGCTGAATGAAATAATTAAATCACAAAGTTCCTAAGTAAAACAGCCACATTAAAACAGTTGTAAAAATAGGTACCCCCAAAATAGTCTCATTTATCACAATCATATTCAGAAACTGGCTGAGTGACCACTAATTCAAAACATGGAATCTCATGCAAGGTGTATTTTAAAATTGGACCACACAAGAATATACCACAAATGGGATGGCCTTAACAAACAGGAGTTTATTCTTACAATTTGGAGTCTTTAAGTCCAAGTTCAAAGTGTCAGGCTCTAGGGGCTGGATATAAGCCCCTCAACCTTGGGGTCCAGCTCTGCCTCCTGCTCCTGGCCCACTGAAGCTAGAGGCATTTCTTCACTCAGACAGCTGTTGGCTCCTGAGGCTGAGAAGCCCCAAGGTAGACAAGTAAAAAGGCACAGTCCCAATGTTACCAAATCACACCGCAGAGCATTAACTTAAGTCCATTGTAAGTCCCAAGGTCGGCAGAGCATAGCAGGCTGCTGAGCAATGACACAGCTACACGCAGGGTCCAAGCGTGCCATAAGCTAGAGACCATTCTCAAAGCTTCTCCTTATATACCATATATTGGGCAGACCACATACCCAAAGGCAGCTACTCAGCTGCTCCCAGTAGATTCCACCATGGAGTTGATTACCAGTCTCATCATGGGGAATACTACATCCAGCTGTCCAACCACTTAACCAGGCCCAGCCAAGCTGACACACAAACATAACTACCACAATTCCACCCCTTGTCAACTTGGCACCTGTACAGATCTTCAGTGGGTGGTATCTGTACAGGTCTCCTCCACTGGGTGGCTCCAGTCCCCTAGTTCCTGAATGGCGACCTCACTCCCTTGGCCTAGAAATGGCCTGTTCCTCTCCCTCTTGGGCATGGCAGCCCTGCCCCCTCACTCTTGGGCAGTGGCTATGGCTCCATCCCACTGGCTCACATGAATGAGTAGCCCCACACTCCAGAACCAAGTTGGTGAAGTCGTGGCTCTTTGAAACCTAGGGGGCTGTGGTCATTCCACCCCCAAAGGCCATGGTCCTACCCTTAAGGCTGAGGCAGCTCTGCTTCGGTTTCCTTGGTCTCTCCCTTCTGCCGATTAATGCCCGAGGGCAACCCACTCCGCTGAAATCCATGCCCAAAAAGCACTCGGTTTTTTTGCTCCATGGGCCGGCCAACCTGCTACTCCATTTCATGCCAATCTTTTCTACCTATTAATCCCCAAAGGCAACCCACTCTGCCAGGAAGCTGCCTAACCAAAGGCATCAAGCTTTCTCCTCCCTAGGCTGGTAAGGCTGTCTCTGTCTCATGCCGGTTTTCTCGGTTCTGCTCCTGCCTTCTCTCATGCTGGTCTCTGGGCTCTGCTCCTGCCGTCTCTCATGCCATATGCCGGGGTCTCTCTGTCAGGGTCTCGGGTCAAGGACACACTCCACTCCTGTTTCCACATTTTAGGTATCTGTCAGAGCAGCACCCCACTCTCTCGGTACCAAATTCTGTTCTGGTGCTGCTCTGACAAGAATATACCACAAATGGGATGTATTTTACAGACTTTTTCTGGACTATGACAATATAGTAACACCCGACTCAATGGCACATAACAAAAACAACAACAACTCCTTGGAAGGAAGATTGGGCAATCTACTTACGTAGTGATACTGCCTCAGAAACCAAAGGCGGGTCACTATGGGTTGGATCTGACTCAACAGCAGTGAGTTTGTTTTTTGTTTTTGTTTTTTACTTATATTTAATATGATTGAAACACAATTCACAAAACAATGCTTATTCATGTCATACACATTCACGGTTTCTATTCTTTTTTTTTTACCTAAAAGAAAATCTGGTTGTAAACCACTAAATTGATTCTACCATTACCATTGTCATTGACTCATAGTGTCCCTATAAGACAAAGTAGAACTGCCCCTATAGAGTTTCCAGGGCCGTAATCTTTAAGGAAGCAGACTGCCACATCTTTCTCCTGTGGTTCCAACTGTCAGTCTTTCGGTCAGCAGCCAAGCACTTAACCACTGCATCACCAGGGCTCCTCACAAATGGATTCTACTACCCACTGATTATTATGACACAGTTTTGAAAAAAGAGTGGGCTAGAATGCTGAATTACACTATATAATAGAGAAAAATAAAGGTATAGTTTGGGGAGTAGGGGATGCCTGGGAAAAAGAACGTGAGGAGAAATAGGGAGAGAAGAGCTACTAGGATGACGTGACGACAGAGCACTAAGTGGATGAAATGACCAAGGGTCATGGGTATCCTGGCTGAGGAACTTCTAAAAACAGAAATATCTGATATTTATTTTGAGGCTGTTTGCTTTGAAGGACTGTGATCCACTTCCTGCTCCTGAACATTCAGCTAATTCTGTTCTTCACACAAATGTCTCCTGTAAGTAGGCTTTTGGTGGAAACAGAGGGAAAAGCTGAATCTTCTTTCTGGGTTGATATGTATAGTGCAGTACCCAGATAACCCTTACAGGATGGCAATAAGATCCTTGAACTAAACTATTGGTGGAAGCAGGGGCTCGGGGTCAGAAAATTACAGAAATGAGGGCAAACTGCTGGACTTCCCTAAGGCACCGAGTAGACATTCAAATCAATATTATTTGGATCTTACACACACACACACACACACACAAACTCAAATCCATTACAATCAAATTGATTCCAACTCACAGCAACCCTATAGGATGGAGTAGAGCTGCCTCATAATGCTTCCAAGGCTGTAATCTTTATGGAAGCAGACTGCCACATCTTTCTCCCACAGAGTGGCTGGTGGGTTTGAACTACCAACTTTACAGATAAAAACCTAGTGCTTAACCACTGCACCACCAGGGCTCCTTTATTTGGATCTTAGTATATACTGAAAATCCCAAAGCCCAACTTCTCAGGAAGTTTCATATCTCAAATAGAATTTCTACTGAAGAAGAGAGAAGCCTGAGGAAGGCAGAGGACAAAGAAGAAAGGTGTGTGAGATGAGAGAGCCCCATGAGAATAGAAGGAAGACTGGGGAGGTCTTGGAAATTATTATTATTATTTTTTAAAGGAAGAATTGAAATAGAGATTGAACGAAGGGGTACAATGGAGTGAGGAGAAATATGTGGAATAGGAAAGATGTAGGGGAGACATGAGAATTAAGAGAAACCTAAGGAGGGATAGATGTGGCTTCAAGTGGAAAAAAAGAGAGAATTTGGGAGGAAAATATGTGATAATACCAGGAAACCCTAAATAGTAGTACCCCCTTATCTACAGTTTCATTTGCCATGGTTTCAGTTACCCAGGTCAAATGCAGTCTGAAAATACTTAAATTGTGTGCCATTCTGAGTGGCATGATGAAATCTCAGGCCCTCCTGCTCCATCCCCTGGAGCCAGCTTCCTCCTCCTCTGCTGGGCCCGAGGCTGGAAAACACAGTTGGGTGAGTGGCTGTATCGTGCCCTACTGGTGCCTGACAGGTTAACGGCTGCCAATGGCATCCTGGGCATAATATGTATGTACTGTACTGTATAGGAAACAATAATATATATAGGGTGTAGTACTATCTGCAGTTTCAGGCATCTGCTAAGGATCTTGGAATGTATCCTCCTGCAGGTAAGGGAGGATTTCTGTATATGTTCCCCCAAAATAGATAAGAGCATCCCAACTGGGTTATTATTTAACCTATGAAAGTTAAGGTAACTTTTTACTATTAATTAAAGGGAAAATGTTTCATTAGAGATCATGCTCCATGGGCATAGAAATGGCTTTTCCCCACTTTCTTTCTGTTCCATCATTGCACCCTTTTCTCTTACCATATTCACTGAACACAGTGGTAATGCAAATACTCAACTATCATTAATGTGAAAGATTATCAATTACAGATTGTACATATCAATCACAAGTAGCTCCTCAGATTTAACATTTATGAGTAGTCCCTGGAGATCATTTTTGACATGGAGGATAATCCCTACATCATAGTGTTATTGTGAGGCAGATATGAGATTAACGTTATTCTGTGTGCTCCTATTTACCAGCCTATAAAATTTGGAAAAGGAGCCTTGGTGGTACAGTGATTAAGCAATTGGCTACTAAATGAAAAGTCAGTGATTCAAACCCTCAAGTTACTCTATCGGAGAAATATGTGGCAGTCTGCTTCTGAGAAGATTACAGCCTTGGAAACTGAGTCGACTCCATGGCAATGGGTTTTGGTTTTGGTACAGTTTGGAAGCAAATCTCTTGTATTGAGTGATATTACCTGATGTTATATAAACTATTTTGTTGTTAGGTGCCATCAAGTCTGACCTATAGCAACTCCATGCACAACAGAATGAAACACTGCCTGGTCCCATGCCATCCCTACATTGTTGCTATGTTTGAGCCCTTTTTTGCAGCCACTGTGTCAATTTATCTTATTGAGGGTCTTCCTCCTCTTTTTTGCTGACCCCCTACTTTACCAACGGGGCACTGGTAGCATAGTGCCTAAGGCATTTCACTGCTAACCAGAAGGTTGGTGGTTCAAACCCACCAGTCACTCCTCATAGAGATCTTACCTCAGAAATCCAAGTAGGGGTTGCTATGAGTCAGGAGTGACTCAACAGCAGTGAGGTTTTTTTTTTTTTTTTGGTTACTTTACCAAGCATGATGTCTTTCTCCAGAAACTGGTCCCTCTTGGTAACATGTCCAATGTATATGAGATGAAGTCTTGCCATCCTCACTTCTAAGGAACATTCTGGTTGTTCTTCCTTCAAGACAGATTAGTTTTGTTCTTCTGTCAGTCCATAGAAGGAGCTCTGGTGGTATAGTGATTAAGCCATTTGGCTGCTGACCAAAGGTTGGTGGTTTCAACCCTCCATGGAAGAAAGATGAGGCAGTCTGCTTCCATAAAGATTTATAGCCTTGGAAACCCAATGGGTGTTGTTATGAGTTGGGATCGATTGGGAGGCAGTGAGCTTGAGCTCTGTTGTTGTTGTTGTCGTTAGGTGCCGTTGAGTCTTTTCCAACTCATAGTGACCCCATGCACAGGAGAACGAAACACTGCCCGATACCGCGCCAGTTCCACGATCCCTGCTATACTTGAGCCCATCATCGCAGCCACCATGTCAATCCATCTTGTTGAAGGCCTCCCCCTCTTTCGTCGACCCTCTGTTGGTCCGTGATATATTCAATATTCTTTGCCAACACCATAATTCAAAGGCATCAATTCTTCTTCAGTCTTTCTTTTTCATTGTCCAGCTTTCCCATGCATATGAAGCAATTGAAAATACCATGGCTTGAGTCAGGTGCACCTTTGTCCTCAAACTGACATGTTTGCTTTTTAACACTTTAAAGAGGTCTTTTGCAGATTTTCCCAGAGCAGTACATTGTTTGATTTCTTGACTGCTGTTTCCATGGGCATTGATTGTGCATCCCAGTAAAATGAAATCCCTGAGAATTTGAGTATTTTCTCCATTTATCATGATCTTGCTTATTGGTACTTCTTGTTGTTGTTGTTATGTGCCCTCAAGTCGGACCCAACTCATAGCAACCCCTCCTTGGGTTTCCTAGGCAGTATCACTACGGAAGTAGATCGCTCCATCTTCCTTCTGAGGAGAGGCCGGTGGGTTTGAACCACCAGCCTTCTGGTTAGCAGTCAAGTGCCTTAGCACTGTGCTACCAGAGCTCCTCTTATTGGTACAGTTATGGGGATTTTTCTTTTCTTAACTTTTTTTTTTTGTGTGTGATTTGGGTGGAGGTTTACAGAGCAAATTGGTTTTCCATTCAAGAGTTCATACACATTTTGTTTTGTGACCTTGACTGCAATCTCCACAGTGTAACTGTGCTCCTCCCACTTCCTCCTCGTGTTTACCGCTTCCCTTTGTCCTTCTTTCCTATTCCCTCCTGTCTTCTGAGCTTTATCCCCAGGAATATACTGACCTTTTGATCTTATATGGTTGATTGTTCTAGTGAGTGTGTACCTTGCTGGTATTTTCACCTTATAGGTCTATCATTTGGCTGAAAGTTGAGCCAAGTGGTGAGTTAGTTCAATTCTAGGCTTGAAGGGGGTCTAAGGGCCATAGTCTCAGAGGTTCCACTAGTCTTCATCAGACCATTAAGCCTGATTGGTTGCTGGTTTGTTTTTTTTTAAAATGATTTTGAGTTTGTTCCATGTTTTTCTCCCACTCTATCCAGGACCTCCTATTATGATCCCTTTCAGAGCAGTCAGCACTAGTAGCTGGGTACCATATAGTTCATCTGGTGACAGGGTGCTGGAGGCTGGGGTTCACATGGACTAATTTTCCCTTGTATCTTTGATTTTCTTCACTCTTCTTTGCTGTGAACAGAGAGAGCAATAAGCACCTTATGTGGCCACTCACAAGTTTTTAAGACTCCAGTTGCTACTCACCAAAGTAGGATATAGAACATTGTCTTTGTGGACTATGTTATACCAATCTACTTTAGTGCCCCCCAAGACTTTGGTCCTGAGCCCCAGGTCCAATGACTCATTGCCTCAAGGTATTTAATTACTGTTAAGAAGTTTTTGTAACTTTGTCCCCTGTATGCTCTACTACATTCATGGATATATTTGCAGCACATAAAAATACATATGTAGAAATATTCTCTGTCAAACCTATCTATACTCATGGGTGTAGTCCCATTCACTTTTCCACCCCTATTCAGTTAATAGTAATTCGTTCATTTCTTCTAGGTTTTCAAATTTGTTGGAGTACAGTTCTTCATAGTATTCTGTAATTACGCATTTTATTTCAGTAGGTTCTGTTGTGACATCACCTGTTTCATTTATTTGTGTTATTTGCAACTTCTCTTTTTCCTTTGTTTAACCAAATGGTTGTCAATTTTATTAATCCTTTCAAAGAACCAACTTCTAGTCTTGTTGATTCTTTCTGTTGTTTTTCTGTTTTATTTATTTCTGCTCAAAATTGTTATTTCTTTCTTGTTGTGACTGTAGGCTTTTTTTTTTTTTTGCTATTCTTTGCCTAATTGTTGGAGATGTTGGATTAAGGTGCTGGATTTCTATTTTGATTTTTTTTTTTTTTTTTTTGCTATAAATTGTCCTCTGAGCACTGCTTTTGCTGTGTCCCAATGATTTTTGATATGTTGTGTTCTCATTCTCATTTGATGTAAGGATTTTTTTTCCCTCCTATTACCTAGTCATTTTTAAGCTAGGTGTTATTCCATTTCCATGTATTTTATTATTTTCCCTTTATCTTTGTGTTATTGATTTTTAATTGTGTAATTGATTTTTAATAGCACTTTGATCTGAGAAGATGCTTTATAGTATTTTGATGTTTTAAAATTTATTGAGGCTTGCTTTGTGGCCTAATATATGGTCTAATTTGAAGAAAGATCCATGTATACTGGAAAAGAACATATATTCTTGTCTCTTGTGTGTCTCTTGTATATGGCATATTGATGGATTTTTTTTAATCCACTCAGCTACTCTCTGTCTCTTGACTGGTGCATTTCCATTTCCATTCATTTAATTTATTGATAGGTATGAATTTACTGCTATCATTTTGTTGTGTTACTTTGTGTATGTGTGTTTGTGTGTATGGTTGTTTTGGTTACCTAGTGCTGCTCTGACAAGAATATACCACACATGGGAATGGCTCAAACAAACAGGAGTTTATTCTCTTACAGTTTGGAGTCTAGAAGTCCAAGTTCAAAGTGTCAGGCTCTAGGGGCTGGGTGAAAGCCCCTCGACCTTGAGCTTCAGCTCTGCCTCTTGTTCCCAGCCCACTGAAAGCTAGAGACATCTCTTCACTCAGACAGCTGCTGAATGCTGAGGCTGACAAACCCAAGGTCAACAACTGAAAAGGCACAGTCCCGATATTACGAAACCACATGCAGGCCATTGATTCAAGTCCATTGAAAGTCCCAAAGTTGCCAGAGCATGGCAGGCTGCTGAACAATGACTTGGCGCCATGCAGGGTTCAAGCATGTCATAAGCAAGAGACCTTTCTCAAAGCATCTTCTTATACTGGAAGCAGATCATATCTCTAAAGCAGCGACTCAGCAGCTCTGGTAAATTCCACCATGGAACTGATTGCCAGTCTCACCATGGGGAATAACTACATCCAGCTGCCCAGCCACTCAACCAAGCTCAGCCAAGTTGACACACAAACTTAACTACCACCGTGGTGCTGATGGTATATTTGTTCAATATATTTTCTGCACTGAGTTCATTTTCTTATGGATTTGCTTATCATTCGTTTCATTGCTACTCACTGAATGTTAACTAAGATTTATGTTTGTCTTCTTCTTTATTTGGTGAGAAGGTTTATTAATTTTCTTTGAGGCTAACCTGTAATTTATTATTATTTTTCTAAGTTTAAAACAGTCCATTCTATCTTGATATCATCTTGACTTCTTCTCCATTTGGAAGTTCTGTAACATCATTTATTCTCTCTTTTTGCTTTATAGTTATCATCATTTATAAATCGACATCTCTGGTTCCTTGTTTTAAATCTTCTTCTTGTTGTTAGTAACATTGAGTTGGTTTTGACTCATAGTGACTTGATGTACAACAGAACAAAATACTGACTGGTTCTGTGCATCCTTACAATCATTGCCATGCTTGAGCACATCATTACAGCCACTGTGTCAACCCATCCCATTGAGAATCTTCCCCTTTTTTGTTGACCCTCTGCTATACCCACCATAATATCCTCATCCAGGGATTGGTCCTTTCTGACAATATGGCCAAAGTACAAAAGACAAAATCTGGCCATTCTTGCTTCTAAAGAGTATTCTGGCTGTATTTCCTCCAAGACAGATTTGTTGGTTCTTCTAGCAGTCCATGATACATTCAATATTCTTCACCAGCACAATTCAAATGCATCAATTCTTTTTCTTAAAATGCATTTTATTGAAATATAATTTATGTACAGTGAAATACACAAAACTAAAGTGACATGGATCAATGCATTTTTTTTTTTTTTTGGCAGTGTTCCTTCCCCTCCCCTCAAACCCCTAGCAACCAACAAAGAAAGTTTCCTTCCACATATAAATCTTTCCTTGACCTTCACAACAACAAACTAATACTATATTTATACTTCTGTGATTGACTTATTTCACTCAGCATAATGTCCTCCAAGTTCATCCATGTTATGCGGTGTTTTGCAGGCTCTACATTATTCTTTAGTGCTGCATAGCATTCCAGTATGTGTATGTACCATAGTTTGGTCACCCACTCTTCTGCTGATGGGCATGTAGGTTGTTTACATCTTTTTGCTATTGTAAATAGTGCTGTGATGAACATGAGCTTGCATGTATCTGTTCCTATCCTGGTTCTCACCTCTCTAGGATATATACCTAGTAATGGGATTGCTGGGTTATATGGTATCTTCAATTCCATAAGGAATTGCCATATTGCTTTCCACAGTGGTTGTGTCACTTCACAGTCACACAGTGTATGAGAGTCTCAGTCTCTCCACATCTCCACCAGCATTTGTTATTTTCTGTCTCACTGAACCTTGCCGTCAGTGCTGGGGTGAGATGGTATATCTCATTGTTGTTGTTATTTACATCTCTCTGATGGCCCGTGATTGTGAGCATCTCTTCATGTATTAGCTGACCACCTGAATATCCTCCTTCATGAAGTGTCTATTCATGTCTTCTGCCATTTTTCAATTGGATTGTTAATTCCTTTGGTGTTGAGGCGTTGGAGTTTTCCATCAATCTTAGAGATAAGTCTCTACCAGATATGTAATTATCAGCAAATATGAATTTGTTGCTGTCATTTTTGTCATGTGCTTTTTCATTGTGTCAATTTCTTTGTTCCATATATTTTTCTATGCTGAATTTGTTTTGTTTATGAATCATGCTATCACTTCCTTCATTGCTATTGTTTTAGTATTTGCTGAATGTTTATGCTGG
>NW_006921640.1:6155122-6157396 GCF_000298275.1 Orycteropus afer afer
CTAGGGTTTTTTCTGTGTTTTCCTTGGTCTGTCTCTCAGTCCTTTGAAGATACCTAAATATAATTCTTTTGAATTCCTTATCAGGGAGTTCCAATGCTGCATCTTCCTCAGAGATGTGTTTTGGGTCTGTATCCTGGTCCCTTGTTTCTCCTGCTTTATCTTGCTTCTTTGTGTGGACTGTGATGTTCTTTTGTCTCTGAGGCATTGTGATGTTTTTGTGTTTATATTTAATTGGTGATTATATGTTGGAGTGACTTGTCTACAATTTTCATTTTCTTTGTTTTGTTTGTATGTTATCTATACAGGCAGGGTACTGTGCAGTGCTCTTCTATTCACTAGTTGACAGCACTTATACACTCACCACCTGTCTCCTTTCCTTTCTTAGCCTCTCGTATGTCCTTGCTGACCCTGGCAAACAGAGTCTGTTCTTAGCTCCCTGGAATCTGAATGAGAATGCTATCACTTTAAAATCCAAAATGGTTGCCACTTGTAAACATTCAAAATGGCTGAACCCTTGGTCACTTTAAATATCCAAAATGGCTGCCACATGTAAACAATCAAAATGGCTGCGCTCTTGGGACAGCAGAAAGTGCACAGCTCAGGTTGTCTCCCTCCTTGCTGTTTCCCTTCCTACTCATAGGCCACCAGAGCAGTTGTCCCTGTAGCCCTTGGTGACCAGGACTGATCTTTTGGTCAATTCTTAGGTCCTAACACCACTTGGAAATGTTCAGGCTGCTGGTCTCATCAGAGTAGCTGACAGTCCACAGCTCCAACCATCTCTGTACTCACTGTTTTTGTTCAGGTTTTTCCACTAGTTGGTGCCTAATTCACTTCTGTATAGTTCCTTTCAAAGCTCAGGGTTCCAGGATTATCATCTGTATCTCTGTCAATTGGGTTTTCTTTTCCTTGTTGAAGAGGGTCTATGTCACTTGTCTGCCTATTCCTCCATCTTCTCATTGAGCTTCTTGAATGCAATGTTCTCACCTTTCATGACATTAGGGAAATTTTCTTCCAACAAATCTTCCATAATTCTCTTGGTGTTTTTTTTCTGTCGCTTCCTGTTCTGCACTTCTGATCACACATAAGTTATTCCTCTTGATGGTGTTACACATAATTCTTAGACATTTTCATTTTAATCTTCTTAATCTTCTTATTGTTTTTCTAGGAGCTCTGGTAGCATAGTGCCTAAGGCACTTGACTGCTAACCAGGAGGCTGGCGGTTCAAACCCACCAGCCACTCCTCGGAAGGAAGGTTGGGCATTTCTACTTCTGTAGTGATAACTGCCTCGGAAACCCAAGGAGGGGTCGCTAGGAGTCGGAGCCGACTCAATGGCAAATAACAACAACAACAACGTTGTTTCTCTAATAGATTAGTATTACAGATTTATCTTCAATCTCACTAATTCTGTCTTCTACTCCTTTGCCCTTCCAATGTGTTAGCTATTTCTGAAATTTTAGTATTTATCTTCTGGATCTCTAATTGTTGTTTTTGTCTTGTTTCTAATTTATTTTTTCCATTTATTTTTTAAAAGTTTTTTCTAGAGTTTTTTCTGTGTTTTCCTTGATTTTGTCTGTGGTTTTCTTGAAATTTCTTTCAGTCCGTTGAAGGTACTAAATATAATTCTTTTGAATTCCTTGTCAGGTAGTTCCAATAGCATTTCTTTCTCCAGAAGATTTTCTGGCCCTATGGTTCTGTCCCTTGTTTGAGCCTTCTTGTTCTGTTTGTGTGTGTGTGTGATCTGAAGTTGTTTGTCATCTCCAAGACATTGTAGTGTTATTGTACTAATTTGCTGATTGTACGTTGCTTTGCTTCACCCTGATTTTTTGTTTTGTTTTAATATTTCTAGTCAACAGGACAGACATGTTACTCTGGTTGAAAGTTTGACAGCACTGGGGTCCATACCATCTGTCTCCACATGGATTTGGGAGTATAGGCATGAATCTCTGATCACTGATTGTACAGAACAGCTGAGGGCAGGGTGGGTGCTATCTTTCATTGATCCAATAGTGCTGGAGCAAGTGGCATTTGCTCATGGGTAGGATGGCAGGTGTGCTGAGTGTAGATTGGTAGGTTCATTGGCTCCCTATTGTTATGGAAAGATTGTTGTTGTTGTTGTTAAGTGCTGTCGAGTTGTTTCCGACTCATAGTGACCCCATGCACAGCAGAACGAAACACTGCCCGATCCTGCGCCAGCCCCACAATCCCTGCTATACTTGAGCCCATCATCGCAGCCACTGTATCAATCCATCTCCTTGAAGGCCTCC
Organism: Orycteropus afer afer; assembly: GCF_000298275.1. Classification (NCBI taxonomy): domain Eukaryota; kingdom Metazoa; phylum Chordata; class Mammalia; order Tubulidentata; family Orycteropodidae; genus Orycteropus; species Orycteropus afer. The sequence continues at coordinate 6,157,388 of NW_006921640.1, forward strand.
CCCTCTTTC
>NW_006921640.1:6157913-6160749 GCF_000298275.1 Orycteropus afer afer
AAAAGGAAGAAAAAAATAAGAGGATGGAAGAGGCAAGAAGTCAGCAGAAAGGCCAAGAGAAAAAAAAAAACTGGTGCAAATGTTAGCTGCCAAACACAGCTGCAGCAGGAATGCAGAGCTCACTGTAGGGGAGTGTGCACCACTGTCCACAGAGGGGTGAGGGTGGGTGCTGCTGACTGCAGAAGGGGGATGGGCACCAACTTTGTGGTATAAAAAAAAAGGAGGCAAGAAGAGGATAAAAAAAAAAAGAAAAGAAAGAAGAAAACAAATGGGAGAAGACGCAAGAACTAAGAAGAAGGAAAAAAGAAAAAGAAAAAAAGAAAAAGAAAAGCAGCACAGTACTGGTGAAAGTGCCAGTCACCCAACATGGCTATGCAGGAACAATGCACTTACTCTGTGGAAGTGTGCACTTCTGACTAGAGAGGGGTAGGAGTGTGTGCTGCTAACTGCATTAGCAGTGGGGGTGATGGGTTTGCGGGGTGAGGAGAGGGCTGCACACTCTTCAGAAGCCAAAAAATGAAAATGTGGAAGAAAAAAAGGAAAAGGAAAAAGGAAAGGGGGGAAGAGGGAAGAACTAAGCAGAAAGATATAGGAAGAAAAAAAAAGAGAGAGAGAGAAAATGCAGCACAGCATTGGCAGTGGGGGTATTTGACTGGCCACTGGGTGCAGGGGTGGAGGGGCCCATGCCTCTAGTCACCAGGATGTTGTGCAAAGTAAGTGGGGGAAGTCACACCTCTCAGGTCGCCTGAGCACCGATGTGGGTGCTGGTGCAGTCCTGGGCAAGCAGAGCTGGCTATCTAGTTTCTGCTGTGATCAGAACACTGCTTGCAATGAATCAAAATGGCCACGCTGTGCCAGCTGGCAGTTCACTGTTTTTGTTCAGTCTTTTCTCTGGGTTCCAGGATTGTCATCCTACTCATTATACTTGGTTTCTAGAGTCTGTGTTGTAAAGGATAGTGTGGATAGTGGATAGTGTGTCTGTCTAGTCTGCCTTCTTGGATCCTCCTCCTCAGATTTTTGTTTTCTTCATGTTGAGGTGGTGCAGCTGTTAAAGCACTCAGCTATGAACCAAAAAGTCAGTGGTTCGAACCCACCAGCTTCTCTGTGGACGAAAGATGAGGCAGTCTGTTCCCATAAAGATTTACAGCCTTGGAAACCTTATAGGGTACTCTGTCCTATAGGGTCATTATGAGTCAGAATTGACTCAATGGTGGTGGGTTATGTTGAGGTGTAATCCGTACTGAAGGCTGTAGTTTTTGATCTTCATCACTAAGTGTTTCATGTCTTCTTCACTTTCAGCAAACAAGGTTGTATCACTTACATATTTCAGGTTGTTATTGAGTCTTCCTCCAATCCTGATGATGTGTGCTTCCTAGTATAGTCCAGCTTCTCAGATTATTTGCTCATCATACAGATTGAATAAGTATGGTGAAAGGATGCAACTCTGACCCACATCTCTCCTGATTTTAAACCACGTGATATCATTTTGTTCTGTCTAAACTACTGCCTTTTGGTCTATGTACAGGTTTCATATTATGTATGGAATTATAAAGGTTCTATAAACTATATCTCACGTGAATTGGGAATTTGTGAAGTTCTTGAAATATATTTCTTTTAAGTTGGACAGTATAAGCCTGGTGCAAAGTGAAAACAGTGATGTTTATTTCATGTAACACTGAGATACTAATATTTCAGTGCTGAGAGAGTCAATATAAGGTAAAGTTTAAAAGCATAGATTTTGAAGCTACCTTGTCTACTTTAAAGCCTAGTTCTACCATATACTAGCTGTATAATTTTAGGAACTTTACTTATACTTCCTATACTTTTCCCTTATGTGAGATGTAGATGCTAATAAAATGGTCGTGAGGTGTAATTAAATTAACATGTGCCAAGCATTTAGAACTGTATTTAGCATATATTACATATTTTTTCTATAAAATTCATAATTTATGAAATTAAATATCAGTTGAATAAAACTTTAATACAGTTCAACTTCAAAAATGAAAAATACAAGTAAAAATTTTAAACATCAAGTAAAGACTATATATTATAAATTATATATACATAATATAAAAATATATGTTACAAATTATACTATAAAAAATCCTCACAACTGGACAAATAAGCAGAGATTTCTTGGAGAAGATTGAGGTTGTCAAAGATTTCATATTACTTGGTTCCATAATCAACACCAATGGAAGCAGCAGTCAAGAAATCAGATGAAGTATTACACTGGGCAGATCTGCTGCAAAAGTCCTCTTTAAAGTGCTGAACAGCAAAGATGTTTCTTTGAAAACTAAGGTGCACCCAACCGAAGCCATGGTATTTTCAATCGCCTCATTTGTGAGAGCTGGACAATGAATAGGAAGACTGAAAAAGATTTGATGCTTTTGAGTTGTGGTACTGGTGAAGAATACTGAAAGTACCATGGACTGACAGAAGAATGAACAAATCTGTCCTGGATAAGTACAGCTGGAATGCTCCTTGGAAGTGAGCATGGCCAGACTTTGTCTCACCTACTTTTGTCATGTTATCAGAAGGGACCATTCCCTGGAGAAGGATGTCATGCTTGGTAAGGTTGAGGGTCAGCAAAAAAGGGGAAGGCCCTCAATGAGATGGACTGACACAATGGCTGCAATGATGGGCTCTGGTATAGCAAAGATTGTGAGGCTGGCTAAGGACCGGGCAGTGTTTGTTCTGTTGTATCTATAGTCACCATGAGTTGGAGCTGACTCAAAGGCACCTTATGACAATAACATAAGTGGTATTTTATTATTTTAAAGTACCAAAGATGAAAATAAACATGAAAAGTGGAACATGAAATAATATAATTTCA
>NW_006921640.1:6160849-6168309 GCF_000298275.1 Orycteropus afer afer
ATATATAAAATGCTCCAATAGTATCATTGTTCAGTAATGAATATATTTTATGCAAATTTCTCCAGTTGCTGAAAAGCCTTTTCCGACTCCACACTAGACAAAGGAATAGTGAGAAAATGATAGTTATAATCTATCTCTAGATATTTTCCTCTGAATCCATCTTTAAATAATACAATTTTCTGTTTTATTTTATAACTTAAAAAAAATCCTTTTAGAGCAACTTTTTTTGTATGTGTGTTTCAGGGACTGCAAACATTTTATCGACTTTGAATCATAGCTTCTACCTGAGTTGTTTTTATTTTCTTTGCTTTTGTCATGTATAGCTAAAGAGTCTAACATAGAAATTACCTGTAACAATGTCAATAATCTTGTACATATTCTGCTTGTTCAAAAGATTTTGAAAACTAAAACTCATTCCTGCAAGAGGTCCTCCATCAATTATTTTATCTTCTTGAACATTTTAGAAGAACATTTTCTAAAGAGTACACTTCTGGTCCATTTGAAAATTTAATGTGGTGTTCAACAAAATACATCTCAAGATATATGTGTTTCAGATTTTCAAAAAAATATCACAATGGTAACATTATGCCAAAAATAAATAAATAAATAAATACCAGTACCTCAGCACTGAAAAATAACACAGTTTACTGGAATGCTGATATACTGAAATATCAGACAGTGTTCTTTTTTTTTTTTTTTAATTTTATTTTGATTTGGGTGAAAATTTACAGAGTAAATTCACTTTTCATACAGCAGTTCACATAATATTCTTTGTCTCATGTCATTGACCAAAATTTACAATGCAACAGCTCCCCTCCCACTTCCTCCCCATAGTTACCTCTTCCCAGTGTCCATTCCTCCATACTCTTCTGCGCCCTGAGCTCAGACAGTGTTCTTTTAAATCAGCACTGGTGAATGTCAAAAATCTACTCTATATAATCGATGAGGTAAATCACAAATAGTCACATATTCAGATGATACAGGGTCAGACACTTCTTGTTTTCTTTGCTTCTCTGCAGCCACCTATTCTGACATTACAGTAACCTTCTGAAAATGAATCCTATTAATGATCTCAAATCTCATTAGGTTTCTTGCAGGGATTCAAACCAATTCATTCTGGTTTGAACCCCTGCTGAGAATCTGCATTTCTACCCCAGATATACAGAATTGGAATCTACGTTCTAACGAATCTTATGTATACACAAGGATCACATGAGACTCTAAAATGTAGATTTTGATTCCATATATCTGGAGGAGCAATGCTTTGTACTCTTAGCAGGGGGTTGAACTAGAATACATCTGTTCAAAGCCTTGGTTTCTTGCCTTTTTACTTAACTTTCCTTATCCCTGAAAGTGGTATGCTGTTCTGGTTACCTAGTGCCACTCTGACAAGAATATATCACAAATGGGATGGCCTTAACAAACGGGAGTTTATTCTCTTACAGTTCAGGAGGCTAGAAGTCCAAGTTCAAAGTGCCAGGCTCTAGGGGCTGGGTGAAAGGCCCTCAGCCTTGGGCTTTAGCTCTGCCTCCAGCTCCCGGCCCACTGAAGCTAGAGGTGTTTCTTCATTCAGACAGCTGCTGGCTGCTGAGGCTGAGAAGCCCCAAGGTTGACAAGTAAAAAGGCACAGTCCCAATGTTACCAAACCGCATGGCAGGCCTTTAGTTTAAGTCTGTTGTAAGTCCCAAGGCTGGCAGAGCATGGCAGGCTGCTGAACAATGACAGCTACATGCAGGATCCAAACGTACCATATGCTAGAGACCATTCCCAAAGCTGCTTCTTATATACAGGAAGCAGACCACATACCCAAAGCAGCTACTCAGCTGCTTGCGGTAGATCCCACCATGGAGCTGATTGCCAGTCTCATCATGGGGAATAACTACCACCAGCTGCCCAGCCACTTAACCAGGCCCAGAAAAATTGACATAAAAACATAACCACCACATGTGCAATCTAAAAATATGACACTAGAGGGAGTCATGATGCTCTATATGTCTAACTAAACCACTATCAGTAAATTTATCATTCATAGCTGTGGATTCATAGGGGAAAATCAATTGAGAGTCACAGGCAAGTAAAAAGTAGTCCTACAACTTCCCTTCAAGAAAAATATTTAGAGAAAAATACTCAACTCAGTGGCTTTTAGAGCTAGGAACGTAATTAAAGAACCAAATCTTTTATTTAAGGAGCCCTGGTGGTACAGGGGTTAAGCTCTCCGTTGCTATCCAAAAGTTCAGCAATTTGAACTCCCTAACTGCTCTGTGGGAAAAAGATGTGATGATCTACTTCTTTAAAGATTTACAGACTTGGAAACCCTATGGGCCAGTTCAACTCTGCTGTATAGGATCACTATGAGTCAGAATTTACTCCAAGGCAACAAATTAATCCTTTGTTTAGGAGTTCCTGTGTGACACAAAGGTTAAGTGCCCCACTATTAACTGAAATGTACCTGGAGGTGCTTTGGAAGGAAAACCTGGCAATCTGCTTCTGAAAGTTCACAGGCTTAAAAACCCTATGGAACGCAGTTCTACATTGTACACATGGGGTTGCCCCAAGTCAGAATCAAATTTAAGACAACTGCTTTGATTTGCTTTTTGGTAAATCCTTTATTTACCGAATACTTTTCAATTATTAATATTTAGCTTGATATTATTTCAGATCATAGAAAGGAAAAGAATGATAGCATAGGTCTGGAAACCAAAGACGAATGGAGAAAGAGTGCATGAGGGAAGAGAAAGGGAGAGATTTCAGCTGGGAGAAGGAGAGTGGTTGTAGTACTGTAATGAGCAGTAGTACAGCAGTCAAAATCTCAAGGGGCAGAAAGAGCATCAGAAAGCAGGAAAAGTGAGACAAAGGGGAGAATAATCATTCTTGACTTTTTCCTCATCACACCACTTGGAGACTATGAGAAACTATGAATGCTTTTCCATAACATAAAAAAAAAAAAAAACTCAACTCACTGCCATGGAGTCGGACCCAACTCATAGTGACCCCACCTTGGGTTTCCGAGGCAGTATCACTACAGAAGTAGATTGCCCAACCTTCCTTCCGAGGAGTGGCTGGTGGGTTTGAATCGCCAGCCTTCTGGTTAGTAGTCAAATGCCTTAGGCACTATGCCACCAGAGCTCCTTTTCTATAACATAAACATATATTTACATATCCAAGGGGTCTGTCTACAAGCCATAAATTAAGAACTCCTGGTCTGAAAAGAGTGGCAGGCAAGCAAAAGCAAAGAGAAAGAGGCAAAGAGGCAGAAAGATGGAGACACGGAACCATAAGGAAAGAAAGCAAGCAGCAGAGAGAAGGGCCAGCATCGGTTTCTACTCCTAACTCACACACCTAGAGCCCACTCCAAGCTAATCTGGGCTAAATTGTGAAAAGGGCATTTCACAGTGCCTTTTAATGGCCTCATCTTACTTTCTCTCTCTTCATCAAAGTTCACGCCCTACATTAAAAGGGAGACCTGTAAGAACTAGACACTGCCTGGCTACCAATGCCAACCACTCAGGAAGGGATCAAAACTGGAGACCCTGGATAGAGTGGGAGGAAAAACGTGGAACAAAATTCAAAAACACAGTAACAATCAGAATTACTGGTTGGATGGAGTCTGGTGGGACACCCCCTCCCCCAACACTATGACCCTGGGATACACTTAGGGCCTGGCATAAAACTCACTCCCAAGGGCTGGCTCTCAGCCCAATAATAAATAAGACATACACGCAAACAACTCAACCCAGGGTGATGTACCCACATACTCTATGGAGATACATCCCTTGGAGCAATTGGCCATGGGGCACCAAAGGGGTAACATTCACAGGGAGGTAAAGCTGGACAGACAGGAGTGTATAACTAAGAAGGGCATGGGGTAGTGTGGTTACTGGGAAGGGAGAGGAGGAGAGTGGGTTGGGATTGAGGATGGTAACTGGGGAGTGAAACTAAATATACACAAAATGTTGAATGTAAAACAAATTCTGATCTGTAAATTTGCACTTAAAGCACAATAGAAACAATAAAAGGGAGACCTGTGGTCTTAAAACTTACTAATATGATCCATTCTAGAAAAACATCAAAGCACACATAAAATGATATACTTGGAGTCTGTGTAGAGCAGTGTTATCTTGGCAAGTCATTTACCTCTCAAGGCCTCTATTTACTCATTTGAATATGAGGGGATCTGAATAGATGAAAACAGAGCTTTCTGAATCAATACAACATCAACTCAGAAATTGTCCAGGGGCCATGGATAGATAGCAGGAGCATAGTCTTCCAGAAAGATAAGCTTTTCTAGTACCTGTGGGCTACAGAAACAGCACTTGCGCATAGGTTTTTTTTTTTTTTTTTCCTAATGACTAAAGAAGGGGGCTCACTATATAGAAATCATGTGTCTGATCTTTGCTCTAAGCCTCTTCTTTTTCCCTGAGGTGTCAGCTGAGGATGGTCCAAGAAGGCATTCTAGAGTTGTATTCCATAAGTTCCAACTTATCCTTCAACTTAACTTTTAACTTCAAATATGTAAGTTTGGTTCTAGAGTTTTCATTCTAGAGTTCTTAGCAAGAAGAGCTAGCTACAAGAAAAAGGAACTGTAGGGTGGTATGGGGCTTGAAGCAGGAATAATATAAGAAATGAAATTTCTGGATTAGGCCAGCTCCCTTACAGGAATAGGGATTCTGGACATAATATTCTTAACCTTCTATTGTTTTCTTAGGGGTTGTATTTCTTAAGCATCTTGGGGGGGGGGTGGCAGGAGAGTACTGCTCAAAAGAACAGAGGCTTTGTTTTGGATGGCTTATAGCAAACAATGCCCCCATTCAAGGGATCAAGGTGGGCTGGGCAGTAGTGACGGGTTGAGGAAGAAAGGAATAGATCAAGTGTGAAAATTCTGTGCAAAACAGCCTCCATATTCCTTCCAGATAATCTGCTCTGATAAGATGTATGAACTAAGACCTTGCTTTGATGATCCTTCCACTTTTTCCACTGAGGTGAACATGGAAGCCTTATGGCATCCATTAATTTATAACCCTATACGAGAAGGCTCTGGGCCAAAAGAAATAATGAGCCCCTCCCCTCTAGTCAGTCAACAAGTGATGCTCATTAGGAAAGCTGCATGTCACCTCCCTAAATTTGATTTCACCCACAAGTCTTGCTGGCAGGTATCTGCATACTCCCTACTTGCCCACCCCATCAGCACAGGTAAGCTGCTACAGAGCAAGGGATTCTAGGGCAAAAGGGAAGGAAAATATCTAGGGAAGCATTAAAACAACTCATAACCACCTGATTATTTGTCCATTTGTGATCCATAGAATTTAGTTGTTGCCTAGAGACTCAAGGATCCATGATGTGGGTGAATGGTCTTCAAAATGTGGTCCTTGGGCCATATGCATCAGAATGACTTGTGCTTTAAAATTCAGATTCCTGGGTACTACCTCACATGTACTGAATCAGAATTTCTGGGCCAGATACTCTGATTTTTCATAATCCACCTCCTCCACCAGGTGATTTTTTATACAAAGTAAAATTTGAGAACCTCTGCTCTCATGGAAAGAGCCCTTTTCTAAGACTCAAAGGAACTGGGCTTTCCATGCTGACTTTGCTTCAAGTTCATGGGTCTCCATTGTATCATCTCTTGGGTTAGATTAGGGATCAGCACATTAAGGCCCTTGACAAATCCAACCCACCAACTATTTTCACAAATAAATCTGTGTTGGAACACAGCCCTACCTATTTGTTTATGTGTTGTCTAGGTTGCTTTCTTGCTAAACAGTGGAGTTTAGTAGTTGCAAGAGAGCCTGTGGCCCTCAAATCCTAAAATATTTGGCCATTTACAGAAAAAGTTTGCCTCTCCTTGACTTAGAGGGTATCTAAGGCTGTCTCCAACACTGAGACTCTTTAAAAGAGAATTAACTGCCCCCTCCTTTAAACATGTTTATATTGTTTCTATATCAATACTTGGGAGCTCTGGTAGCATAGTACCTAAAAAGGCACTTGACTGCTAACCAGAAGGCTGGTGGTTCAAACCCACCAGCCACTCCTCAGAAGGAAGGTTGGGCAATCTACTTCTGTAGTGATACCTCCTCAGCAACCTAAGGAGAGGTCGCTATGAGTCGGGCTGACTCGATGGCACATAACAACAACAACATATCAATACTTACTGCTATTTTAAATATAGCTGGGGAAAGTGAGGAAAATCTGAGATGGAAAAGGGAGAAAAAAGACAACTTTTGGAACCTGAGAACTAGGGGATTTATATCACTGAAAAGACAAACAAAAGAAGAATTTTAGCAAATGCATAATTCCTTGTTGGGCATTTGTGCTGTTTGTTTCCAACGAGTGAAAGGTGGGCTGGTCTAAACCTGTGAAGTAGATAAAATTGATTTTAGTGCTGACAACTTTTTCCCTAGCCTCATCTAAAGCTCTTTCCCAGCGTAGAGTTTATATTCCCTGGCTAAACCATTATATTTTCCCTACTTAACAAATTTTCCTGTATTTCATCCATTCAGAAATAAAGTTGTTCATCTATAAATGAATCTATGCTGTTAAACAAATGGGATAGGGCAAAAAAAAAAAACTCACTAGCAAGTAGAACATGTACATTTTACCTGTATCTCTTTGTTGTCTAAGTTAAAAATCTAACTTATTGTCAAAGAGAAAACTGGAGGCTTTGTTAAAATTAAAGAGTTTTATTGAAGGATATATCGATCTGGATTGGACAGCATTAGTGAGGATTTACCAAAGTATTCTGACATTTCGAGGGAGAGGCGAGCCTTTGTGCAGAAAAGTGGAAAAGGGAGTATGTTATCACAGTTATGGGAGCTAGGGATTATATATGGTTTCAAGACAATAACAAACTGAAATTTTATAAGGTTTACTGACTTATTTCTTAACATAAATTTCTTGGAACTAATTTAGTACGCTGTGCATACATTTCCCCTGAGGCTTGCTTTGCAGTCATTTTTTTGAGACCATCCTGACAAACATTTACTGACAAACTTTTTTCACAAAATATATTTTTGTCCTCTCTATTATTTGTTGAGGGTAAACTCTACAAGAAGTTACAGCTGTAAGTCACAGGATTTATCCTTAGGAAGGCAGAAAGGAGGACTCTGGACAAGTTTCATTTAACAGTGGAGCTTTAATTTAGACCTACAGAAGTCATTTTTAAATAATGCTAAGCATCTCAGTTTTAGAATGCCCTCACACAGCTATAACTGACTAATTGACCTCTTGAGTATGACCTCTTTTTTTTTTTTTTTTTTTACTGTGATTTGGGTGAAGATTTACAGAGCAAATTCACTTTCTATACAGCAGTTCACATATACTTTGTCTCATGTCATTGACCACAGTTTACAACAATGCAACAGCTCCCCCCCCACTTCCTCCTCATAGTTACCTCTTCCCAGTGTCCATCCCTCCATACACTCCTGCCCCCTGAGCTGTCTCCCTGTACATAAGCAGCCCTTCTT
>NW_006921640.1:6169674-6173338 GCF_000298275.1 Orycteropus afer afer
CCATACTGCTTTCCACAATGGTTGTACCATTTTACAGTCCCACCAGCAGTCTATGAGAGTCCCAATCTCTCCACAACCTTGCCAGCATTTATTATTTTCTGCCTTCTTGAACTTTGCCTCCAGTGCTGGAGCAAGATGGTACCTCATGGTTGTTTTGATTTGCATCTCTCTAATAGCTAATGATCATGAGCATTTCTTCATAAGTTTGTTGGCCGCTTGAATATCCTCCTTGGTGAAGTGTCTGTTCATGTCTTCTGCACATTTTTTAATTAGATTGTTTGTCTTTTTGTTATTGAGGTGTTGAAGTGTTCTATAAATTCTAGAGATAAGTCCCTTGTCAGATACGTCATTACCAAATATTTTTTCCAAATCTGTAGGTTCTCTTTTGACTCTTTTGAGAAGTCTTTGGAAGCACATAAAAGTTTAATTTTTAGAAGGTCCCAATCATCTGGTTTCTCTTCTGCTGTTTATACATTTTGAATTATGCTTGATAGTCTATTTATGCCATATATTAGGGCCCTTAAATCCTCTTTAATTTTTGCAGACATTTGTAAGACCCTTTTTCTGAAGAGTATTTGAAATCATCATTATTGCAGGAGCTCTGGTAGCATAGTGCCTAAGGCACTTGACTGCTAACCAGAAGGCTGGCAGTTCAAACCCACCAGCCACTCCTCGGACGGAAGGTTGGGCAATCTACTTCCATAGTGATACTGCCTTGGAAACCCAAGGAGGGGTTTCTATGAGTCAGGGCTGACTCAACAACAACATCATTATTGCAATCTTTGCTGTTACATTCTGGTGAGAAAGCAATTCCTTCCCTTTATCTAGTTTAAACTATACTATTGCTTAAGGCTATCTGTAAACATGTCTGAAAACAATTAACTATGAGCTGCATTTCTCAAAGTTAATGATAAGCAGAAGTAAAGCAGCTGAAAGTGGAATTTTTAAAAAACAAAATGGAGTCCAGCCTGCACTCTAGGCAAAACTTCTTTCATGCCAAGCACCTAGGTTTTGGGGCTCTTGTGCACTATCAATGACTCTAATATTGAGAATTTCTATTTAACAAATAAATTGAGCACCTACTATTGTCCCATACTTCTTGTCACAAACCTACTTCTTAACCTTTACCCATCCTCCCTCATTCACTGAAAACTGCAACGCATGGTCCCAGTCTTCTGCAACCCAGTTCCTACAATCACCCTCAGCAACTACAGTATCCATGCTAACAATCCATGGAAAATCATCACCTCTCAGTTACCTGACAGCCTCATCTCCAATGACCATCTCCTCTGCTCCACCTTGATCACTTACTCCCATAGTCATACCCTGAACTTTTTATCTCCAGAAATTGGAGCCAGACTCATTCAAGGCCAGGAGCTCCCTCCCTCCATGCCCCATGCCTTCTATACACACCATAGAAGGAAGACTTTTTAAAATTGTGACTCTTCCTAGGATTATGATTTTCTGGAAGCTTTGAAGATGTCACTTTAAAGACTAAAGTGCACCTGATCCAAGCCACTGTCTTTTCTATAGGCTAATATGCATGTGAAAGCTAGACAATAAATAAGGAAGACTGCAAAAGGATTTTTGCATTTGAATTATGATGTCGGTGAAACTATACCATGGACTGCCAGAAGAACAAACAAATCTGTCTTGGAAGAAATACAGCCGGAATTTTCCCTCTCTCATACTTTGGTCATGTTATCAGGAGGGAACACTCCCTGGAGAAGAATATCATACTTGTTGAGGTAGAGAGTCTGAAATAGGGGAAGACCCTCAGTGAGATAGATTAACACAGTGGCTGCAACTATGGGCTCAAGCATGACAATGATTGTGAGGATGGCACAGGACTGGGCAGTGTTACATTCTGTTGTTCATAGGATCACCATGAATCAAAACTGACTCAATGGCACCTAACAACAACAACAACATGGCTCAGAGAGATACAAGGACACAGACAGAGCCTCAGGATAAAGGTATCTCCAAGATTGTCAGAGGCAGGAGAGCTGAAGCAGCAATGTAAGATCTAGTTCTGGATTACAGAGGCCCACCATAAAACTGCTAGCAGCGAGGAGAGAGAGTTAGCAACAGAAATGATGAGTAGCACCAGCAATAAAATATATTAATACATTAAAGCTCAAGTACCATTTTAGAAATAAATAGATTTAACAATCTGTGTGAAACACACCAAATCATGTCAATTATACATAAGATATGGATGAATAGATATAAGACACAGAAAATAAAAATACGTGGCATCATTTTAATCACCTGCACCCAGACAGCTGAACTAAGCTAGAAAAACTCCATGACTACTTTGACTAAATTCAAGATCACTAGTCTACGGGGGAGTCTTAATGCTGCCAGGAAAGCATACTTTATTCCCCTAATTCCTTCTTTCTCCAGTTCTGATGATTATTCCATACTTTCCTCTACCTCCTTAACCTTCTCCCCAACTCTCACTCTTAATTAATGATATTACTTCCTACTTCATTCTGAAAACTGATACAGAAAAGAATTTCTTCAAGCTCTCACAGCCACCCACCTGCTCAAACCTGCTCATATTCTCCTGTTACTGTCCTTGCAGTGTAAAACAATCCCTACACTTGTCCATTAGATCCTATCTTCTTTTGCCTACATTGCTTTAGAAATTCTCCCTTCATGTTTACATCATCAAATTCTGCCCCTCTACTGGATCATTCTCATCAGTATACAAACATGCTACTGTTTCTTCCATCTTAAAAAACAAAACAAAACAATTTCTCCAGTTCATTTCTCTCCTTTCCTTTATAGCAAAACTCCTTGAAAGACTTGCCTATACTCTATCCTCTCCTCTCGCCCTCTTAGTCCCACCCTAAACAGGTTTGCACCCTCACCACCACATCCAAACTGTTTGAAACTGACCTGTAGTTGTGAAATCAATCAACTTATTTGACTTATCAGAAGCAGGTAACATAGTTGATCATGTTCTCCTCGTTGAAAAATTTTCTTCACTTGGCTTCCAGGACAACAGTTACCTGGTTTTCCTCTTACCTTTTTAGCCACTCCTCAACCTTTCTTTTCTGGTTGCCTCTCATCTTTCCAACTTTTAAATATTGGAATGCTCAAGAAATGCACTTGGGCATCTTCTCTTCTTTATTTATACTCACTCTTTAGGTCTCATCCAGACTCATAGATTTAAATATCATCTATACGCTGATGTATCCCAAATCTTTATCTCTAGTTCAGACTTCTCCCCAGAACTAAAGACCCACATCCAATAGCTTACATAAGGTTTCCACTTTGAAATTTAATAGGCATCTCAAACTTAACACATCCAAAACAAAGCTCATGATATTCTCCCTAAAGTCATCTCCATCTCAACTAAGAGCAACTATACTTTCTAAATTTTCAGACCAAATACTTTGATCAAAGGATGCAGATACTTTGAGTCTGTGTACATATTTTGTTTTCTATTTCTTTTTTTCTTTTCATTGTGATTTGGGTGAAGGTTTACAGAGCAAATTCACTTTCCACACAGCAGTTCACATATACTTTGTCTCATGTCATTGACCACAGTTTACCACAATGCAAAAGCTCCCCTCCCACTTCCTCCCCATAGTTACCTCTTCCCTGTGTCCATCCCTCCATACACTCCTGCCCCCTGAGCTGTCTCCCTGTACAT
>NW_006921640.1:6202208-6238100 GCF_000298275.1 Orycteropus afer afer
CATTTTATCTACATTGCCCAATTTGCTTGCTAAAATTTTTCCTAATATTCCTTTATAGTCCTTTTAATTTCAGTAGTGTTGGTAGTGGTGGTCCCTCTTTATTCATGATATTGTAATTGTGGCTTCTCTTTTTGTCAGTCTAGCTAAAGGTTTGTCAAATTAGCCAACCATTTCAAAGAAACAATCTTTGGTTTCATTTATCTTTCTCTATTGTTTGTTTTCTATTTTGCTGATTTTTTCCCCTCTAATCTTTATCATTTCCTTTTTTTCTGCTGACTTTAGGTTTACTTTGTTCACCTTTTTCTGTTTTCTTAAAGTGGAAACTTAGCTTATTGATTTGATACTTTTATTCCTTTTCCAATATAAGCATTTGCAACTATGAATTTCCCTCTAAGCACTCTTTTACTGCCTCTCATAAATTTTGTAAGCTTTGTTCTGATTTTAATGCAGTACAAAATATTTTCTAATTTTCCTTGTGATTTCTTCTTTGACCCATGTGTTTATATTTCAGTTATTTAATTTCAAAATATTTGGGCTTATCAAAGATTTCTTTCTTCTGTTGATTTCTCCAGAAAGTTGGTGGTTTGAACCCACCAGTAGCTCCATGGAAGAAAGATAGGGAAGTCTGCTTCTTTAAAGATTTACAGCCTTGGAAACCCAATGGGAGTCGCTATGAGTTTGGATCAACTCAATGGCAATGAGTTTGGTTTTTTTGGTTTGGTTGATTTCTCAATGAATTCTGCTGTGTTTGGAGAAAATATGTTATGTGATTTCAACAATTTTACTTTAACTGAGTATAGCAAAAATGTTGGCAAACCATGGGTCACAAGTCAAATATATGGCTTTTGAAATGAAATTTTATTGAAATCTAGTCATGCACATATATTGATGTTTATCTTGGCTGCTTTCAAGATACAATGACAAAGTTGTATGGTTGCAGTAGAGATTGTATGATCTACAAAGTCTACATTTGCTCTCTGGTTCTTTTCAGAAAATGATTGCAATCCTTGGCATAGCATATAGTCAGTCATGTAGAATGTTCTATGTGTCCTTGAAAATAATGTGTATTTTGTAATTTTGGGGTGGAGTGTTCTACATATGTCAGTTGAGCTGAGGTGGTTGATAGCTTTGTTCACATCTAATATATCCTTACTGATTTAAATTTATCCTTCCTCATAATGATTAGCTTTTCTACTGAATACTGAGAAAGAAATATCCAATTATTAATGTTGAATTGTCTATTTCTTCTTTTCAGTCATGTAAGTTTTTGTTTCATGTATTTTTGAGGCTCTGATGTTATGTATGCATACATTTGTAAAGGTTATATCATTGCTTAGATTTACTGATAGATTTCCCTATATCCTTGCTCACCAATCTATCTTCCATTCTAGACTTTCCATATAAGATTATTTTCCTTTTGTCTGAGACACATTCTTAGAATTTCCTTTAATAGGGGTTTCTTGGATGATAAGCACTATCAGATTATGTTTATTTGCAAATGTCTTCATTTTACCCTCATTCTTTTTGTTTTGAAATAATTTCAAAGATACAGAAAAATTTGCAAGAATAGCTCTGGTAGCATAGTGCCTAAGGCACTTGACTGTTAACCAGAAGGCTGGTGGTTCAAACCCACTAGGCACTCCTCAAAAGGAATGTTGGGCAATCTACTTCTGTAGTAATATACCACCTCGGAAACCCAAGGAGGGGTCACTATGAGTTGGGTCTGACTCAACAGCACATAACGACAACAACAAAACAACAAGTACAAGGAACTCCTATATCTCTTCACTCAGGCTCTCAAATTATTAACATTTTGCCAAAAAATACTTTCTCATTCTTTGTTTCTCTCACCACTATGAGTTGCCAACCTGATACCCCATTACCTCCATTTAGTGTGTATTTCCTCCAAACAATGGTATTCTTACCAACCCAAAGCCATTGCTATGAAGTCGATTCTAACTCATAGTGACCCTATAGGATGAGGTAGAACTGCCCCATAAGATTTGCAAGGCTGTACATCTTTACAGAAACAGACTGTCACATCTTTCTCCCACAGAGTGACTGGTAGGTTTGTACCACTGACCTTTCGGTTAACAGCCGAGCGCTTAACCACTGTGGCACCAAGAAGCCTGTTCTTAAACATAACCACCAATATAATCATCAAAGTAAAAAACAAAAACATTGATACATTACTACCATCTAATCCTCAGACATCACTTCTACTTCATCAATTATCCAAATAATGTCTTTTATAGCAAAATAATCTAGTTCAGTATTATCTGTTGCATGTAGCTCTCATATCTCTTTAGTAGCCTTCAGTCTGGAGCAGTTCCATACTATTTAGTTGACTATCATAATCTGGGCACTTTTGAAGACTCTCGACTATTTTCATAACTATTATGAATAGTGAGCTGTCATTTTTAGCATTAAGACATGTCCCTCTTTGTCACATTACATGCTTTTTGCTTGAATTCTATTTTATTATTATTGTGATTTGGGTGAAAGTTTACAGAGCAAATTCATTTTCCATACAACAGTTCATACATATTTTGTTCATGACATTGATTGCAATCCCCATAATGTAACAGCTCTCCTCCCACCTCCTCCCTGTGGTTACCTTTCTCCTGTGTCCTTCTTCCCTATGCATTCCTGCTCTCTGAGCTATCACCTTGTGCAAATACTTCCAATCTCCCATGATTCATTGTTCTAAGAAGTGCAATACCTGGTGTAAATGTTTCACCTTGTATGCCTCTCTATTGTCTGGGGGAGAAGCTACAGGAGGGAGTTTAATGTCAGGCCCAAAGGGTGACTAGGAGCCATGGTCTCAAGGGTTTCACCAGTCATCATCAGAGCAGTAAACCTGGTCTTTTTTTATGATTTTGATTTTTGTTCCACATTTTTCTTCCACTCTGTCTAGGATCTCCTATTTTGATCTTTTTCCAAGTGGTTGACAGTGGTAGCCAGGCACCATCTAGTTCTTCTAGTCTCAGGGTTATGTAGGCTGAGGTTCACATGGTCCATTAGTTCCTTGGACTAATTGTTTCTATGAATATTTGATTTTTTTCATTCTTCTTTGCTCTGGATGAGGAGAGACCAATTGTTGCATCTTAGATGGCTGCTAACAAGCTTTTAAGACCCCAGTTACTATTCACCAAAGTAAGATGTAGAACAACGTTTTTGTATAGTATATTATGCCAGTTGAGCTTGATGTCCCCCATGACCATGATCCCAAGCCCACAGGCCCAGTGACTCACTCCTTCAAGGTGTTTGGCTGTGGCTAACAAGTTTTCATAACTTTGCCCTGTTAGCTCTATTATATATATGGACATTCTTATAGCACATATAAATATGTATGTAGAAATATCATCTGCCAAGCTTATACATGGTCATGGGTATATTCCCTTTGGCCTAGACATACATGATCATTAAGCTTGTCTACTGTGTACTCACCCATAGATTAATGTTTGTTATTACTGGAATACAGTATTGTGTACGGGAAAGTGTTTATCTTTGCTGCTTGTACCTCTTATGCACCTCTCTGTCTTCCTTTTCCTTAGTGTTATTGTGTTGCTCACTTGCCTTTCCCTTCACCCAAATCAATTTGTCTCTTACCTATCTAACACTTTTCCCTCCCCTCTCCTCCCATCCCTGGTAACCAATGAAGAAATTTTCCTTTTATATGTAAACCTTTCCTTGACTTTCTACAAGAGTGGACTAATACAATATTTGTCTTTCTGTCGTTGACTTATTTCACTCATCATAATGTCCTCCAAGTTCCCCCACATTATGAGGTGTTTTGCAGGAGCTCTGGTAGCATAGTGGCTAAGTCACTTGCCTGCTAACCAGACGGCTGGCGGTTCAAACCCACCAGCCACTCCTCGGAAGGAAGGTTGGGCAATCCTACTTCCGTAGTGATACTGCCTCGAAAACCCAAGGAGGGGTCGCTATGAGTCGGGGCCGACTCGACGGCACATAACAACAACAACAACAACAACATATTATTCTTTAATATTGTATAGTATTCCATTGTGTGTATGCACTATAGTTTGGTTATACATTCCTCTCTTGATGCACACTTAGGTTGTTTCCATCCCTGCTACTGTGACTAGTTCTGCGATGAACATGAATATGCATATATCTGTTCTTGTCCTGGCTCTCACTTCTTTAGGATATATACCTACTAATGGGGTTGCTGGATCAAATGGCATTTCTATTTCCAACTTTTTAAGGAATCGCCATACTGATTTCTGGAATCACTACTCGGTGGCACATAACAACAACATACTGATTTCTACAGTGGTTGTATCATTTTACAGTTCCACCAGCAGTGTGTAACAGTCTCAATCTCTCCACATCCTTGCCAGGATTTTTTATTTTCTGTTTTGTTGAACTTCGCTATTAGTGCTGGGTGAGATGGTATGTCACTGTTGTTTTGATTTGCATCTCTCTAATGGCTAATGGGAGCTCTAGTAGTGTAGTGCCTAAGGCTGGAGGTTCAAACCCACCAGCCACTCCTCGGAAGGAAGGTTGGGCAATCTCCTTCCGTTGTGATACTGCCTTGGAAACCCAAGGAGGGGTCACTATGAGTCGAGTCCGACTCAATGGCACATAACAACAACAACAATGGCTAATGATCTCAAACACTGCTTTATGTGTTTGTTGGCTGCCTGAATATCTTCTTTGGTGGAGTGTCTGTTCATGTCTTCTGCCCATTTTTAAATTGGATTGTTTGTCTCTTTGATGTTGAGATGTTGGAGTTTTCTATAAATTTTAGAGGTCTCTTGTCAGGTATGTTGTTGCTGAATATTTTTTCCTAATCTGTAGGTTCTCTTTTTAATCTTTTGGAGAAGTCTTTTGATGCACATATGAATTTAATTTTTATAAGGTCCCAATTATCCAGTGTATCTTCTGCTGTTTTTGCATTTTTACTTATGTTTGGTCGTCTATTTATGCCATATATGAGAGCCCCTAAGATTGCTCCAATTTTTTCTTTGATGAACTTTATTGTTTTAGGTTTTACAGTTAATTCTATGATTCATCTGGAGTTAGTTTCTGTGTGTGGTGTGTGGTATGGATTGTTTCAGTTTTCTGCAAATGGATATCCAGTTCTGCAGCTCCATTTGTTAAAGTGACTATTTCTTCCTCATTTAATGGATTTTGGCCCTTTGTCAAAGATCAGCTGACTGTAAGTGGATGGATCTATTGCTGGGTTCTCAATTCTGTTCCACTGCTCTATGTGTCTGTCATACCAATACCAGGCTGTTTTTACTACTGTGGCTGTACAGTAGGTTTTGAGATCTGGGCATGTGAGACCTCCAACTTTGTTCTTCTTCAGTAGTGCTTTCTTTATCTGAGGGCTCTTTCCTTTTCATATAAAATTAGTGATTGGTTTTTACATGTCCTTAAAGAATGTTGATGGAATCTTGATTGAGATTGCATTGAATGTATGTATTGTTTTGGGTAGTATTTACATTTTCACAATGTTCTATCTTTCCATCCATGAGCATGGTAAGTTCTTCCATTTATGGAGATCTCTTATATTTTCTTGAAGCAGTGTTTTAAAATTTTCTTTGTATATGTCTTTTGTGTCCCTGATCAGATTTATTTCCAATTATTTTATCTTTTTTGGTAGCTATTGTAAATGGTATTGATTTCCTATTTCCTTTCAGAGATCTCTTTGCTGGTGTAGAGGAATCAAACTAATTTTTGTATGTTGATCTTGTGTCTTGCCACTATGCTAAATCTTTCAATTAGGTCCAGTAGTTTTCTTGACAAGTCTCTTGGGTTTTCTATATATAGGATCATATCATCTGCAAATATGGATAGTTTTACTACTTCCTTACCAACTTGGAGGCCTTTGATTTCCCTTTCTTGCCTTATTGCCCTGGCTAGGACATTCAATACCATATTGAATAAATGTGGTGATAGAGGGCATCTTTGTCTAGTTCCTATTCACAAGGAGAATGTTTTCAGTCTCTCCCTTTTGAGAATAATGTTGGATGTTGATTTTGCATATATGCCCTTTACTATCTTGAAGAATTTCCCTTCTATTCCTATTTTTCTGAGAACTTTTAACAGGAAATGTGTTGGATTTTCTGCCTTGATCAATATGATCATGGGGTAATTTTCCTTTATTTTACTTATGTGATTGATTACATTTTTTTTTTTTTTTTAATATTAAACCATCCTTGTATAACTGGTATGACTCTCACTTGGTCATGATGTATTATTTTTCTGAAATGTTGTTGAAGTCTATTGGCTAGGATTTTGCTGAGATTTTTCCATCTATATCCGTAGGAGATTTTGATTTGTAGTTTTCCTTTTTAGTGGTGTTTTTGCCTGGTTTTGGTATAAGGGTTATGCTTGCTTCATAAAATGAACTTGGGAAGATTCCATCCTTTTCTATGTTCTGAAATAGTTTGAGTATTATTGGTTGTCAGCTCTTTCTGAATGTCTGATAGAATTCTCTAGTGAAACTGTCTGGGCCAGGAGTTTTTCTGTTTTTGGTAATTTATTTTTGTGACCTGTTAAATTTCTTGTTTTTATGGGTCTGTTCAAATTTTCTACCTCAGTGTGTTAGACTGGGTTCTCTAGAGAAACAAAACCAGTAAAGTTTATATATAGAGAGAAGGAGAAATTTATCTTAGGAAAATGGCTCACTTATAGAAGCTGGCAGTTTCAAAATTCTTGGATCAAATGTCAAGCTGGAGGCTCTTCCCGACTTTTGCAGCTGCAGGGGCTGAGGAACTCAAGGTTGGCAGGCAGTATACTGGCTGTTGACTCCAACGAATGAAGAATCCAAGATCTCCAGGCCAAATGTGGATTGTTCGCTCACAGACAGTTGTAGGCAGCACAACAGAATCCCAATCCACAGAAGAATGTCTCATTTTTCCAGGATGTCCATAAATATATTGGAAGCAGGCCACACCCCTAGGGAAACTCCCTTTCAACGGCCTGGCTGCTCAAAACATACTCATCTGATCCCGTCATAGGAATAACCACATCACAACTGCTTAAACCACACAGAATTGTGGTCCAGCCAAGTTGACACACAGCTCCAACTATCACACTCAGTTTGTTAGTTTAGGTAAGTAATGTGTCTAGAAATCTGTCCATTTCTTCTAGGTTGTCGAATTTTTTGGAGAACAGAAAAATAAAGACTCTTTTTTTCTATAGCCTTGATACTTCCAGAATAGCTTGGTTGAATATAAAATTCTTTCCTTTCATGAATATTTTGGGCATAATATTCTATACTTGCCCTGCTTTTTATGTTTCTCTCTTTCCTTTTTTAATGCCAGGCTAATTCTCCTGCCTGTGCAAGTTGCTTTCATTTCCTCAAGATGCTCAGGATTTTTGTCTGTTTTGTTTTTCTCTTTACAAGATTCTTCAGGTAACCAACCCCAAAACTCAGTGGCTTAAAACAACGAGTTACTATTTCTCATGATTCTGCAATTTGGGTGGGCTTACAAGGGAAGTTCTACTACACATGATCTCTGCTTGGAATGGATTATCCAAAATGGCTTCTTCCCTCAGTTTGGTGCCTCATCTACAGTGGCTAGACAAAGATGTGAGTGAATAGTGTTGTTGTTGTTATGTGCCGTTGAGCTGGCCCCGACTCCTAGCGACCCCTCCTTGGGTTTCCGAGGCAGTATCACTACGGAAGTAGGATTGCCCAACCTTCCTTCCGAGGAGTGGCTGGTGGGTTTGAACCGCCAGCCTTCTGGTTAGCAGTCAAGTGCCTTAGCCACTATGCTACCAGAGCTCCTGAGTGAATAGTAGGAGGGATAATAGGAGGGATAATTCATTGAAGTTGCAGCCATTGCCACAGTTTACTATACTAGAATATATCTGAGTTGATAATTCCAAGTCAGTATCGAATGGACTCTTTCAATATGTAGATTCACGTCTTATTTCTGGATAGGGTTCTGTTCTAGTTGTCCTCTGCTTTGTAGTTATTTTGGGGGAAGGGAGAAGTATGGGACATTTCACTAGCTGATGTTTTTATTTTCATTTTGTTTTCTTCTTGCAGTATGTTTGCATAAATGAAGATTACATACATATATGTATTTCATACATACATGTATTTCATATTTCATACATGTATTTCAACAAGATGGACTGACACAGTGGCTGCGATGATGGGCTCAAGTATAGCAGGGATCATGGAGCTGGCACGGGATCGGGCAGTGTTTTGTTTCTGCTGTGCATGGGGTCGCTATGAGTCGGAAACGACTTGATGGCACCTAACAACAACAACATGTATTTCATGGGAGCTCTGGTAGCAAAGTGCCTGAGGCACTTGACTGCTAACCAGAAGGCTGGCGGTTCAAACCCACCACCCACTCCTCGGAAGGAAGGTTGGTTGGACAATCTACTTCCATAGTAATAATGCCTAGGAAACCCAAGGAGGGGTAGCTATGAGTCAGGTCCGACTTGACAGCACATAACAACAACCAACATGTATTTCATAGGAGCCCTTGTGGCACAATGGCTACACACTCAGTGTAAACTGAAAAAGAAATGGTTCAAACTCACGAGCTGCTCCACAAGAGAAAGATGATAAGGGAGTCTGCTTCTGTAAAGATTTACAGCCTTGGAAACTCTATGGGGCATTTCTACTCCATCCTGTAGAGTTGCTATGAGTCAAAATCAACTCAGTGTCAACAGGTTTTTTAGTTTGAAGTATTATAGGACAAGGTCGGTGGTTAGTTCAGGAATGCCCTCTTCTGATTGTATAGGAAAGTGCATTTCTTTAAACAGATGGCTTTAGGGGAGTGAAAGGAAGAGCTTGTGTGTCCTATGACTTTACAGTTTTCTTTCATCTTGCAAGAAGCTACAATTTTTCCCTCTTGATTTTTTTTTTTTTTCCTTTTAAACCTAGTCGACTAAAGGCACTTCTCCTCCCTGACCCTATCCACACCCTTTTCTTTTTACTCTTCTACCTCAGATCTTCCTCCTCAAATCTTGCATGTATTGTTATGCACTTTTAAACTCTAATCTCATGGGATTCTTTTCAGTGTTATCACACAGAGTGGATAAGCTGTTGCTGGGGGTGATTTTAACTCAATTCTTTTTTCTTTCTTCTATGCAGTTTTTCCAGACACTCTGGCTTCCTACAAAACATTTCAGTGAGAGCTGAAGAGAAATCTCCATTGTGAAATATTTATTTTACTACTTTAGGTAATTTTAAGTTTGTAGTGTTTCTGTGTTCTTGTTATGCTGAAGGTGTATGAATTGTGTTGTATTCTTCTGGTGTTTGAGTAAGAAGAGGCCTTACAGAGATATTTAGATTAGGTGGCCACCATTACCTTAGCTACCAAGAAGTCTATATCAGCTTCATTCTTTTATTTTTTATTGTGATTTGGATGGAAGTTTACAGGGTTAATTAGTTTTCCACTCAACAATTCACACACATTTTGTTTCATGTCATTGATTACAATCCCCTCAATGTAGCATCACTCCACCCACTTCCTGTGTTTCTCCTTCCCATTCCTCTTCCTCTCCTAACCCTTCCTGCCTTCTGAACTCTGTCCTTGGGCAAATGCTGCCTTTTTGATTTCAAATGGTTGATCGTTCTAAGGAATGTGTACTTTCCTAGAGTTACTGTTTACCTTGCAGACCTGTTTATTGTTTGACTGAAAACAATTGGAGTTAGTGCAGTTCCAGGTCCAAAGGTTCTCAGAGGCTCCACCTGCCTCTATCTGACCAGTAAGCTTAGTCTTTTTTTGTCCCCCCCCCCTTTTTTTTAAATCATCTTGAGTTTTGTTCCACATTTTTCTCCCATTCTATCCAGGATCTCCTTTCCGAGTAGTTGGTAGTGGCAGCTGGGCACCATCTAGTTCCTCTTGTCTCAGGATTGTGGAGGTTGAGGTTCGTGTGGTCCATTAGTCCTTTGGACTAATTTTAACCTCATTCTTGAAAGATATTTTTGCTGGTTTAGATTTTTTTTTTTCTTTTAAATAATATTTTAGTGTGTGTTTGGTGAAAGTTTACACAGCAAATTGGGTTCCTATTTAACAATTACTACACAAATTGTTCAGAGACATTGGTTACCTTTTTCACAATATGTTAACAACATTTTCGTTAATTCCCTTCTGGATATTTTGCTTCTAGTCATCTGGTTTCTCTTTCCCCTTACTCTTTCATCTTTGCTTTAGAGCAATTTATTGACCATTTGATCTTATATAGGTGATTTTTTAATAAAGGTACACAGTACTGATGGGTAATATTTTAAAAGTCAATCTGTTATTTAGGTTAAAGGTGACTTCAGGGTGTAGTTTTGATTCCAGGTTTATGGAGTTATCTCAGGGCAACAATCTCAGGGAGTCCTCTAGTCTTAAATACTCCAGCAAACCTGGACTTTCTAGGAATTTGATTTCTGTCCCACCTTTTTCTCCCCTTCTATCAGGATCCATGTACTGTGGCCCTGATGAGAATGGTTGTTAGTGGCAGTTAGGCACTATCTAGTTCTTCCAGTCTCCACTGGAAGTCTTCCACTCCTTGGAAGGAAGTCGGGCAATCTACTTCCATAGTGATACCACCTCGGAATGAAGAGTGGAAGACTTCTGAGGGTCAGAAATCCATGAGCAACTTAGGTGGGTGGTTTGGCATCAATGGATGGCATCACTGTCTTCCATGAGATGATAGCCAAGTTAACAGCCAAGGCTGGAGTCATATGAAGGCATGACTAGGGCTGGAGATCTGCTTACAAAATGGGTCACAGCACTTTTGGTAGAAGGCCTCACTTCTTCATTGGCTGTTGGCTGAGGCCTAGTTTCTATGCCATATGGGCCTCTTCACAGAGCTGGCAAAGTCTTCAAGACTTTGCAGCTGTCCTTCCCCAGAACAAATTATGTGAAAGTGAGAGCAAGACTGAGAGCAGAAAAAAGGAAGCCACGTTGTCTTTTATGACCTAATCTTCAAAATCACCAAGTCCAATCCATACTTAAGGGGAAGAAAATTCTCTGGTAGCATAGTGCCTTAGGCATTTGACTGCTAACAAGAAGGCTGGCGGTTCAAACCCCACTAGCCACTCCCTGGAGGGAAGGTTGGGCAATCTACTTCTATAGTGATACTGCCTCTGAAACCCAAGAAGGGGTCGCTATGAGTCAGATCTGACTCCATGGCAGTGCACTGCATTGTGTTTTTCTTGAAGGGAGGAGTATCAAAAAATTGTAGACCTTTAAAAACTACCATATATATTCTTTTTCACTCATCTCTCATTTGTTGTATTTCATTTGTTGTTTCTAATTTCAAACATTACATTGTCATACATAGAAATTAAATTTGGACTTTTTCAAATCTGCCTGGTCATTTTTATAGGTCTTTTTTCATCCTGTTCCTTACCTTCTTTTATTTGTTTAAACACATTAAATTACTTCATATTTTGTGTTTGTCCATTCTAAAATCTGAAGGCTTTGGAGAGTAGACTCTGACTCATGATCACTTGTTCTCTTTTCTGTGCCAAGCTAGTTTTGATTGGAATCCTCTCATTGTTCTTGGAAATTTCCCTATGGGAATTGCTTGATACCTGAATTGAAGTTGTATTCCCTAAAATATGTACATTTGCTTCTGACAATTTCCTGTGCTTACAAGCAATCCAAGACTCTGAATTATATTCTTGGCTCAGGTTCATACAGATAGGGTACACATTTGGACCAAAAACATGCATGAGGGTTGATTTTAGTTACAAAGTCTCAGGATACATACCACCCTATTCCTGCCAATAAGTGCTAAATCGAAAGCAGTCACATTTCTTTGATGCCGAGTTTTGTGTGGCATTTTCTTTTCTACCTCATTTTTGGATCCCAGCTTTATGCGAAGTCTCCTATTAGATTGCCCAACTGGTATGGGCCCTAGGATTAATCTCTTGGCCTCCATATGCTATACAAAGTGGAAGCATGGGGTCTTCAATGTTTACCCGAAACTCATGGAGCAAAAACTGGTGTTGGTACTTGTTTATCTCTAGTGTTTCTTGCTTTCACTTTGTTTTTGAAGTTTGGTGGCAGGATCATTTTATATATAATCCAGCATTTTAGCTGCTTTCTTTGGAAGTGTCATTGAAAATATCCAATCTCCAGTATCTAATCTTCAGTATGGATTACACCTCAACCTAAAGAAAACAAAAATCTTCCCAACTAGACCAATAGAAAATATTGAAGTTGTCAGGGATTTCATTTTACTTGGATCTGCAATTAATACCCATGGAAGCAGGAGTCAAGAAATGAAACTACATATTGCATTGGGCAAATCTGCTGCCAAAGACCTCTTTAAAATATTCAAAAGTAAAGATGTCACACTTTGAGGACTAAGATGCACCTGATCCAAGCCATGGTATTTAAAATTGCCTCATATGCAATAGGAAGCTGAACAATGATAAGAAGGATCAAAGAAGAATCGATGTATCTGAATTATAGTGTTGGTGAAGAATACTTAATATATCATGCACTGCCAGAAGAAGAATGAACAAACTGGAAGAAGTACAGCCAGTATGCTCCTTAGAAGTGTGGATGGTGAGACTTTCTCTCTCATACTTTGGACATGTTATCAGGAAGGACCAGTGCCTGGAGGACATCATGCTTGGTAAAGTAGAGGGTCAGCAAAAAAGAAGACCCGCAAAGAGATGGACAGACACAGTGGCTGCAACAATGGGTTCAAACATGGCAACAATTGTGAGGATGGTACAGGCCCAGGCAATGTTTCATTCTGTTGCACAACTCAACGGTACTCAACAACATTCTTCCATACTGTTGGAAATATAAGTTCTTCATTTACTCTTCAGTCTACTCCAGATTGGCTTCCTTCTCACTGTAGTGCAGTTGCTCTTCATGTGGTCAAATGCAATGGTCTTTCTCAGTTGACATCTTTATTATTTGATCTTTAAGCAGCATTTAATCAGATTAACTACTGCCTCCTTTATAAAAGCTATAAATACCCTTTTCTCCCAGTTTTTCTGATAACACATTCCCCTAATATTCTTCCTATTTCACTAGCCTCTCCTTCTCAGGCCTTTCTGGCCTTTGTCCTCTACACAATTTCTCTTCTCTATACAGTCTTCTACAAAGTGATCTCATATAGTATGAGGCCTTTAAATACCTTTAAATCTACACCTTGATGATTCTAAAATTTCTATCTCAGCCCAAAATCCCACTTGGAGCTCCAGACTCATATATCTAACTGCTTACTTGGCATCGCCACTTGGATAGTCACCATAACAGAATGATAGTTCCTTTCAACATCTATTCTTTCCCAAGTGTTAAACCCTGAATCTTTCCTTTTATTCTTTCCTACCTCTACAACTACTATCTGAGTCTGAGTCACAATCACCTCCAACCTTGTACTAGTGCAACAATTTTTTAATTGCTCTCACTGCTTGCATTCTTGATCCTCAAAATCCATTTTTTCATAGAGGTACCAGAGTAATTTTTTTAAAAAAGAACATCATCTTAATCTTAATTAAAATTCTTCAATGGCATCCTTTTGTACTTTGAACAAAATCTGTATTTTTTTTTCCCCAATTGTGCTTTAGGTGCAGGTTTACAGACCAGTTTGTTTTACATCCAACATTTCATGTGCATTTAGCTTCACTCCCCAATTACCATCCCCAACCCTAACCCTACTCTCCTCCCGTCCCTGGCCAGTAACCCCCCACACACACCTTGCCCCTCATTGGTATGTGTTCCTGTGTGTACTGCATTTCCTCCATGTGAACGTTGCCCCTCTGCTGCCCCATGGTTGATTGCTCCAAGGGATGCATCTCCATAGAGCATGTGGGTGCATCACCATGGGTTGAGTGGTCTGTGTGTATGTCTTGTTTACTCTCGGGCTGAGAGCCAGCCCCTGGGAGTGAGTTTTATTCCAGGCCCAAAATGTATCCCAAGGCCATAGTATTGGGGGTCTCACCAGACTCCATCCAACCAGTAATTCTGGTCATTATTGTGTTTTTGTATTTTGTTCCCATTTTTCCTCCTACTCTATCCAGGATCTCCAGTTTTTGATCCTTTCCTGAGTGGTTAGCATTGGTAGCCAGGCACCATCTAGTTCTTCTGGTCTCGAGGGCCATCATGTCCTAGGGCTGATTGCTTCCAAATGCCCTTGGCTTTTTTGCACTCTTCTTCGCTTCCGACATTAGGATACCATTAGCTGCATCTTAGATGGCGCTTGAAAGCTTTTAAGACCCCAGTCGCTACTCACCAATGTAGGTTGAGGAATAAGATTTTTATATTTTGCTGTGCTAACTGAGTCTGGTGTCCCCCAGTACTATGTTTCTGAATCGGTAGATCCATTGGATCTCTCTCCCACAGTGTCTGGCTGTCTGTGAGGGATTACATAAGTCTGTCTTCTGTTGTTTTTGTAAGGATTGTAGGTATTTTGTATCACTGGTATCGGTGCAAGATTAGCCTCAGTTGAATCTATCCTTAGTCTAGCATATAATCCTGTTCACTGACCTCCCTCTGATCTTCTCAGATGTTTATGTGTTTATCTGTGTTGTTGTTGTTATTTGCCATCAAGTTGGCCCAACTCATAGCGACCCCTCCTTGGGTTTCCAAAGCAGTATCACTACGGAAGTAGGATTGCCCAACCTTCCTTCCGAGGAGTGGCTGGTGGGTTTGAACCGCCAGCCGTCTGGTTAGCAGTCAAGTGCCTTAGGCACTATGTTTATCTGTAGCCTGGTGCAAAATCTATATTCTTTAGCAAGACCTTTAAGACCTTCCCTACACAATCTGGGCCTTGATTATTTCTAACTTCATTACCACTTTCTTCCTTATTTACTATGCTCCAGGCCACACTTGCCTTCTTTGTATTCCTCAGTCACCACGTGAAACTTATTCCTGCCTCTGAGTCTTTGTGTTTGTTCCTTCCTGTACCGCAAATGTCCCTCCTTCAGCTCTTCCACTACCTGACCCCTCATCTAACAGGTCTTAGTTAAAATGTCACCTCCTCAGAGTGACCTTCTCTATTTAAATAAAGCACTCTATTTAAATAAAGCAGACCCCCTCAGTCTCCTACAACCCTATTTATTTCATAACACTTGTTACTATCTGAAATTACCCTGTTAATTTGTTTATTAATTTGTTGTCTGTCTCCTCCCTTTAGACTCAAAATTCTGAATACAGAACTGCAAAAGAAAAACTGTTTATTTTGTTCTCTATCCTATCTTCGGCAACTAGTAAGTGATCAATGAATATCTACTGATTGAATCTTTCATATTCTGTAAAGTTGTCCACATACTCAGTCATCATGGCAGATGCAACTTCTTCCACATATGTGCTTCCATAACACTTTGATCATACCAATGTTATAGTACTCAGGTGTTTAAAAGTTTATCTCCTCATTGAAGTGTGAATCACAGGAGTAGAAATAGTTTATTCTCCCAAGTACCTCTAACTTTATTAACTAATTTTAGTGCTGTAGCAACAACTCCAGAAACAGAATTCAATTACAGGCAGTCACGTGGCCTACACAATATTTATGTACTTAGGAATTTTCAGAAATGTTCATCATCACACAAAAAAATGCAAAGCACTTATTCTTGTCATTTGGAGTTCACTAAATTGATGGCCAAGAAGCACATGTATTATTATTGTGCCCAAGAGAGAAATACTGACAATTCCTTTAAACTGGCTCAAGCTTGCCCAAATGGTTGCCAGAGGACAAATTCCCACCTTCTACCCTCTAGCCACCCAGACATGTAGGAAGCCATAAGCTTGCATACAGATACTATCACATGGATATTATTTCCCATATTCAGAATTTTCTAGTGCTCTCTCTCTCTCTATATATATGTATATGTGTATGTATATATATATATATATATATACACACACACACACACTTCTTTGTTACACCTTATGTGAAATGTTTAAATCCCACTACTATATAGTACCTCATCTTACATTGATTGAGGTTGATGAAGACTTTCCATTAGCCCCTTATGGCCTTCAATCTTGACTAGTCTACAGAGATAATGAAAAGGGCTCAACATAATTCTTCAGTTCTATAATAGAAGACAGTGACTAATCAGTACTTTCACAAAATTCTTTTGTCATTTTCAAACTAATTCTAAGTGTTGGCTTTCTTTGCTTAGTTTTTTTTTTTTTTTTAAATAAATGAATTAGTAAGCAACCTTTGTGTGTATATTCAGTAGTCAGATGATAAAGCTAGGTTCCTTAACTTTTTAAACTTGGCACACTTGAAAATTCTGACATTTTTTCAAGGTATAACCTACTCATATTCTGATGACAAACAGTGGGTGGGTATGCTGGTGGGACTATGGGGTTGATAAAAACATATGTTTGATTAGATTAATAAAGCAAAATGAAGAAATAAGTTTTAAATAAGAAGAAAATAGCATGGAAGGAAAGACAAAAAAGGAGATATGGGGATATATGAAGAAAAAGAAAATGTAAAAAATAGTGAAAAAAATGAAGAGTAAAAGAGATGAGGTAGAATGGCACCAGGAACTGAGTGCCCTTATTAATCTTAACAATCCTACTCTGTCTCCACCCACCTCAACAGCCTGCTTCATAGCAATTGGCCAGTTCTTTGAAATGTTTCTGATTCTGATTCTGATGGGAGACTTTGGGCCACTTTCCATTATTCATTTGTTCATAACCTAAACTTTACAGTTGTGAAGGTGTGGGGTACAGTAGTGGATAAGGCAATTGTCTGCTACCCAGAAGGTTAGTGGTTCAAACCCACCAGCTGCTCCACTGAAAGAAGATGGGGGCGATCTACTTCCATAAAGATTTACAGCCTCGGAAACCCAATGGGGGTTGCTACGAGTTGGATTTGACTCCATGGCAGTGAGTTTGATTCTTGGCTATAACAAACTATCCCAAATTTAGGTTTAAACAACACAAATTTATTATCTTATACTTGTGTAGGTCTGAAGTCCAACTTGGGTCTCCCTGGGCTGTGTTTTTCTTGGAGGTTTTTGGAGAGAGCCTGTTGTTTCCTGTTTATTCTGGTGCTTGGCAGAATTTAGTTTCTTGCAATTGTAGGACTGAGATCCACATTTTTTTTCCCCCTGCTGGTTGTCAGCTGAGAACCATTCCCAGTTTTGAGGCATTCACATTCTTTAGCTCATGGCCTCCTCCTTTCTCCATCTTCAGTCAATAACAGCCTGATGAGTTCTTCCATCATCACAACTCTTTCTCTGACTACAGGCAGGAAAAGTTCTTGACTTTAAGGACTCCTGTGATTATATCGGGTCCACATGGATCATCCAGGATAATTTCTCCATCTCAAGATCCATACCATAATCAGAGGTGCACAATCCCTTTTACCATGTAAGTCCTAACATGTTCATAGGTTCTGGGAATTGGGGGTCCTACTACATACACTCAGAGTAGGTGTGCTGAGCAATTTGACTTCAGAATTGTTGCTCCGAAGAGATTCAGAGAAAGGAGGGGTTTGGAACAGACAGAATGGGAGGGCTACTTTCTTCATACAGAGCACATTGGCAGGATGTGAATCAACTCAAGGGCAAGTCCTTAACAGGTTTATCAGTAAAATTTTCACTGTTAACAGTAAATTGTTGTTGTGTGCCGTCGAGTCGGCCCCGACTCATAGCGACCCCTCCTTGGGTTGCCAAGGCAGTATCACTACGGAAGTTGATTGCCCAACCTTTTTTCTGATACAGTAAATTAGGAGAGCTAAATAAGAATTGAAAGGATCTCTTAGTAACTTTTTTAAATGAATGCTAATAAGTTCTTTAAAACTAAAAACTGGAAAAAGATAATAAATGAGCCTTCATTTGTGTGTGTAGTTCAATGCAGTTTTATCATAGGTGTGTAGCTGAATGGAATATTATCATGTTTAAATCTGTGTGACCAAAAAGACAACACTCAAGATACAGAATGATTCAGTAATGGTTAAAGTGGGCTTTTTGAGCTCTAAAAGTTCTATCTAGGTACTTCAAAGTATTGGCAGAAGGGCTAGGTCAATCAAGTGAGATTCTAGGCATTCTGCTTTCCCTTTAAACAAAACAGTTTACTTTTATCTAAGTTTTATGTACTTAGGTTACAAATACTATCATAGTTGATGTACAGATCCCAAACCTAACAATCATTGGCTTAGTCCTATACTTTCATTTTATAGATGAAGAAACTGAGTATGTGTGTGTATATGTGCTCCAGCACACCCACTATGATTAGTACTTAATCAGCTAATGATCAGCATTTGCCTACTAAATTAGCTAATGATCAACACAAACCAAAACACCCAAAATATGTCTCCCTTCTCTTTAGATGTAAACATTTTAAATTTTAGCAACCATAATACAATAATTTAAGATTTTTCCCATCTTAATTAAATATTTGGTTCAGCTTGAAACAAACTGCCAGGAGACTAAGGGTATATATTTGGTTCACTGCTTGGACACAGTACTTAATCAATCAGTGCCCCAGGGAAATATTTGGACTTTAGTTGACAATATTAGATTCTCAACAATTGCTGAGAGCATGTAAATATATCTATCTTCATCAGATGGATGGCTAGACCTTTCAGTGATGAGACAGAGATGGTTGTAAAAGGGGCCCCCATCCTTCTGTGTACATTTAGATAGAATTAACAGAAGTATTAAAATCAGTTGCTTCTGAGTTGATTTCACCTCATGGTGATCCTATGTATGTCACAGTAGAACTGTACTCCATAGGGTTTTCAGTGGATGATTTTGGCCTTCTTCTTTTTTGTTTTTCTCCTGAGAATTGTCCTGGTGGACTTAAACCACCAATCTTTCAAATAGTCAAGCTCATTAACCATGTGCACCATCTCAGAATATAGTGTAGACTGGATTCTCATTGATTATATATTATCTGAAGATATGTCTTTAGGTCTATGGAAAATTTAAGAGGAATATGCACAACTAGATGGTGTAATGCCTACGGCATTTGACTGCTATCTAGAAGGCTGACAGTTCAAATCCACCAGCCACTCCTCGGAAGAAGATTGGGCAATCTACTTCCATAGTGATACCACCTTGGAAACCCAAGGAGGGGTCTCTACGAGTCGGATTCAACTCGACAGCAGTGAGCAAGTGAGAGTGTTCTGAAAGGAAACAACTAGGGTTGGATATAATGTAAAAGGAGCATTGATTAAGGAATTGGAGAATAGACATATTTTGCCTACAGAAAAGATTTGGAGGAAACATGCTCTTTCAAATGTCTAAAAGGTATTCCTGTGAAAGAAGAATTATTGTATATCTGTAGAGCAGTACCAATAGGAGAGAGGTAACAAAAAATACATTTTTTTCACTCAATATATGGAAAACTTTTATAAAAATGATAGCTGTCTCAAAATGGAATGGATGGCCTTAAAGAGTAGTAAGTTTCTTGTTGCTGAAATCATTCAAACACATTGCCATTAAGTAGGTTTTGACTCACAGTGACCTTTTAAGATAAAGTAGAGCTGTGATGCAGGGGTTTCCAAGGCTGTAAATCTTTACATACCAGACTGCCACATCTTTCTACCACTAACCTTTCTACCACTGACTGCATCTCTCTCTCTCTCTCTCTCTCTCACACACACACACACACACACACACAACCAAACTCACCACCATTAAGTTGATTCTGACTCATAGTGACCCCATTCGGTTTCCAAGGCTGTACATCTTTACTGCCTCATCTTTCTTCTGTGGAGCAGCTGGTGTGTTTGAATCACCAACCTTCTGATTAATAGCCAAATGTCTTAACCACTGCACAACCAGAGGTCCTACTGTACCACCAAGGCTCCTGGAAATCATTCAACAAAAGGCTTATAAAGGATAGTGCATTAAAAGACTTCTGCACTGGGTTTGAAGTTGCATCTCATGATTTCTAAGGTCAGGTCTCTTACAACTAAAGACTGATTCAGGTAAGAAACTCTAATAGTAATTTAAATACTGGTCTGCCTTCCTATGCATTAAAAAAAAAAAAATCTGATAATTCATTTGCTTATCTAAGTAGGATTTCCTGTTGGTAAATTAATACAGATATTTTAATGTATTTAATTTTTCAACAAATATTTACTGGGCCCCGTTATGTACCTAGTAGTTGTATGTACTGAGGACATATAAACAGAGATAGATCTTATCTATATTGATAAAATAAATGTGAGAAGAAAAGATATAAACCATAGGATGGTATGTTTATATACTTCTGTGCTCCAGATTAATGTGAATTCTGTTATTATAAATGAAAAAATTAGTAATATTAAAAGAATGATGTAGAAAATTATATTCAATCAAGTAGTAATGAGAATAGAGAACAAATTTAATTTTATTAAAAATTTCCAATTTATAACCAAAATATACAACCACTACATTTAAAATCAGTTTTTACACTCACAGTTAAAGTGCTAAGAAAAACATTTACAAAACTGACATCAGCCTACTGTAAACAAAATAAATCTACAAGAGTAGAGTGCAAAGCACATCCAGCTAATGTTAAAATACAGTTCATGCTCTAATCAAGTGCACTTGCTCTATACATACCTCAACAACAGTAACTTTTCCACTCATTTGGAAATGAATGACAATTTTAATGAACATAT
This sequence comes from Orycteropus afer afer, assembly GCF_000298275.1. Classification (NCBI taxonomy): domain Eukaryota; kingdom Metazoa; phylum Chordata; class Mammalia; order Tubulidentata; family Orycteropodidae; genus Orycteropus; species Orycteropus afer. The sequence goes on from NW_006921640.1 coordinate 6,222,744, forward strand.
AAGAAAGAAACATGAAGAACTAATGCCACAAAATACAAGTCTTTAGCATCAACACTTTCTAACTAGATGTTTATAGAATAAAGCAAGATTAAAATTTTAGAATCATTTTAGAATTACTTCAGTAATTTAATTCAGATGAGAGTTTGAAAAATAAAATACTAAATGCCAGCTATTTAATAATAATAATTGTGTAGGATAATTTAAAAAAGAATCTTTTCTACCTTTATATCTCTTGAAAAAAGGAGAAGGTGGTAGTCATCATGGATAGCAGTAAAATGGGAAAGGCTTTTTTTTTTTTTCCAATCTTGGACATGGCTAATTTGTAAATTTAATATCAAAATGAGTACAGCTGAAAGAAGGGTCTCATTGTAAGGTAAGATAGACTGAAACTGAAACAGTCTTAGAAGAACAGTGTGAATGAAAGAATCTAGGATGCTCTCTAGACACATCTTTGAACTGAAAAGAAAAATGCAAGATCAGCAGGCTCTGACTTCATATGATCTATAAATACAAATGACTAGCTAGGTCACTGAAAATAGACAGCACTTTTAGACATTATGTGGGTTCAGGGAAAGAGGGGCAGATCCTCAAGTTAGGACAACTTAAATGAAATATCTTGCCTCAAAATACTCCCATCAACACCAATTATTTCCACTTTTGTTTTAAAGCTTAAAATTCTACTTATTGAGATTAATTTGCGCTAACAGCAATGTGTTACTTTTAATTCAGATTTCTCTTTAAGAGCAATAAAAGGCTATTAGTCACTAATGCTTTATATGAACTAGTCAAAGCTGATTTCCTTGAAATAAGCTGCATTTTGGAAGTATCGACAGGGAAAACTGAGAAGATGGGTAGGTAGGTTTTGGGGAATGTAGCATTTGAAGGAGCTCCGGTAGTGTAGTGCCTAAAGCACTTGACTGCTAACCTATCTATAGTGGCGGTTCAAACCCACCAGCCACTCCTTGAAGGAAGATGGGGCAATCTACTTCCATATTGATACTGCCTCGGAAACCCAAGGAGGGGTCGCTATGAGTCGGGTCCGACTCAAGGGCACATAACAACAACAACAGCATTTGAAGAGTAGGCCAGATATGATGTATATGTGGACAGGGCTCAGGTTATCATGAGGGTATCACCTAAGAAGATGAGAAGATGTGTACCCTCCCCCCCCAAAAAAAAAACTCATTGCTGTCGGTTCGGATCTGACTCATAGCGACCCCTCCTTGGGTTTCTGAGACGGTATCACTGTGGAAGTAGATTGCCCAATCTTCCTTCCGAGGAGCGGCTGGGGGGTTTGAACCGCCAGTCTCTGGTTAGCAGTCAAATGCCTTAGGCACTATGCCACCAGAGCTCCCAAGAAGATGTGTACCAGGCAATTATTGAGAGATCAAAGTAAGCATTCTCCATTATAAAAATTTATCCCAAACCAGGACACCTAGATTACTACTACAGTACACTAGATCTGCTTTTGCTACCTAACTTGTTACGCTTATTACTAATACTATTTATATGAGGAGATTTGGTCAGAACAACCCAGTTCATAACCTTTTAAACCACACCTCTATCTAACATTGGAAATTTCCAGTATAGGAGCTTCATACTTTTATATGTATTGCTATGCTTACATAATTTTATTCTTATAACCTGAAACATAGGTATAAAGGAAATCTGTAAATGGCATTTTAAGGCAAACTTGTTGAAGTTCAGCATAACTATGTAGCATAATGATACTCATTATTTTAGAATGCCAACCAAGAAGATAAAGTTCTACAGCTAGTAAAATTTGAGTCTGTATTAGGTGTGAGGGGGGGAAAAAGTTGTTTTGCCTTTACATGGTATTTACACCTAATTTTTTTTTTTATATATAAAAGTATCTTAGGTTATGAAAGCTTAAAAACTACATGCAGATTTTATAGTCTCCTTCATAAAGCCTCTGAGGAGCTGGGATGAAAAGTTAATGTATTTGTTTTAAAGGATATTTTATTTGCAGTCACTTGAATATAAATTATGAAATGCTGACACTAATCACTTTTGACTTAGAAAAACAGCAATTTCATGTAGTTTAAAATAATATCCCACTATGAGTCAGGGCCGACTCGACGGCAAACAACAACAACAACAACATGGCCAGACAGCAAAAACTTCCTTGGCCTGATTCTCAGAGAAAACTGTAATCCACAGGACAATTCACTGCTGAGGTGACCTTGATAACCTAAATGTAAAACACTATACAAGATTAAGAAACAATCAAACAAAAATACTCAGAACAATTAAATAAATGAGTTTTGAATATTATAGAAAGTGAAACACTAATAACATCTATTAATTGTAGATACATATTTATATAAATAATCTCTCAATTCACTATCAGGCTGAAACACAGAAAAGTCAGTGTTTTCTTAATGTAAAATTTTAATACAGAAGAAACAGCTTCCACAGCTCTTTTAAATAACAAAGTAAGCAAATTTAATAGCTCTTGAGTGCCAAATGAATTTTTCTTTTGGGGACTTGGGAAGAGGGATAGTGGTGGTGATACTTTTTTCATTTGAAAGTGATGTCTAAACTACTCACTCCTTCACTTAGGCAATACTTTAAAACTTCAATGAAAAAATAAAACTCTGAAAAATAAAATTTTGCATTGGAAAATAGAAGGAGAAAAGTAGTTGGAAGTTGGTGTTAAAGACATACAGAATGGGATAATTAGACATAATTATTATAAAAAAATGAAAAGAATAATTTAGATTTACTATGAAATCTCACAGCTAAAGCAGAAATAGCACCTGATGATAAGAGAAGTTCCAGACTAATATTTCACATTGAAGAGTCCTCAATATGACTTAAAAATACAATTGTAAGATCACATATAAAGAAAATACATTATTTTCAAGTATGTCTTCACTTCAGCTCAATATAAAGAATTACTATGTTGATCTCATCTCAGAAACACAGAACTATTTCAAAATAAATGTTTCTGCCAAAGAGTAGTTCACCAGAAACATTATCTGAGGCAAGGCTAAAGGAGAGAGAGAAGACACTTACAGATTTCCTTTTCAAAACTGGGGAATGGAGAAGTAGTTAGAGAAATAGGAAAATGGTGGAGAGGTAAATTTAAACTGAATCACTAGGATTTTTCAATATATCTTATAGAATATTCCGTTACCAAAAAACAGAACATGTTCAATGAAATGTATGGACCTCAGATTCAAATTTAATAAATATGATAAGAAAATATGCAGAGCCAGAGAGCTGAAAATAAAGATTTTTTTTTTTTTTTCTACAGGCAGTCAAAATAACATTGGAATACAAGTATCTGTGAAAGAGAGAGGCTGGGCACCTAATTTAATTTCTGGGAACCAGAAGAATTACCTGATCCAGTGAATTTACATGAGACAAGGAATCAAATGTAGCCACAGAAACATCAGAAACCAGTACTTTTATCTTCCTATGTCAGCTTTCTACTACTCTCCACCCATCAGATTGTTTACCCAATACCTACCTAGACTGTAAATCTATTACCAAAGCATTCAAGAGATTGGTAACAGCTAATGCAGACAATTACAGCAAAGACAATGATCTTCAAAAGTAACAGGAACCTCCTTGGCCTAGTTCTCAGAGAACACAGTTAATATTTACGAGAACTCTGCTGAGAGACAGAACAAATGCAATCTCCACATCTTACGAGATGACAGTGAAGGAGACTTTATGGAAGTATCTTCTGCATTGCCAAAAAAATATTAAAAATAACAAACCACATTTATCTCTGGTAATATTTTAACACAGGAAATTCACTTACCGATGGCAACTGGGCAACTGTATTTATTCAGTGAAACAAAGAATATAGTTTAAAGATCGCTATTGGGCAGCCAAATTTTAATCAACTCCTCTGAAATTCCTTTCACATTTTATAATTACTCTAATGTTGATAAAGGAGCTCTGGTAGCATAGTGCCTAAGGCACGTGACTGCTAACCAGAAGGCTGGTGGTTCAAACCCACCAGCCACTCCTTCAGAAGGAAGATGGGGCAATCTACTTCTGTAGTGATACTGCCTCGGAAACCCAAGGAAGGGTCGCTATGAGTCAGGTCCGACTCGATGGCAGATAACAACAACAACAACAACAACAATGTTGATAAAACATGATTGCTTTTTTAATTAGCCATACAGACAGTGCTTTCACTACTTAGCTCATTAATTTTATCTTAAATACATTTTGTGTAAAGTTTAGGCTAACTAGCTATATTCATATTTAAGAGAACAAAGACCATACAAGTTTATATGTAATTTTTCTGTCTATCAATTTAAGGTGCTTATAATGGTATTCAAGGAGACTTTTCCCATGAAAAAAGGTCTTGTCCATTATTTGTAATTTTTTTTCACTTTTATTATCTTTAATATTAATTGTCAACTTTTAAAATTACTTAAGATCGTGATAGTTAATAACATATGTGGATCCTACCAATTTAATTATCAAGTATCAGCATATAATCAATTATACAGGTTGGTTTAGTACATATAGTTTAAGGGAAGAATAACAATAATAAAATAAATGTGAGCCTAGAATGATGATTATAAAATAATGGTGACAGAATGAAAGTAGAGATTGGTGGAATTTGAGACATTACTTACTCTACTCCCCTCATTCTCTTCATTTACAGATGAGAAAACAGAGCCCTCAAAAGGTAAAGTGCCTTGTCTAAAATTATACAGCTCACTGATAACAGAGGCAAGACTCTGTTAATCAGGTCTCCTGACTCAAAATTTGGTGGCATTTTTAAGAAACAACATAATTCACCTTTATTAAGCATTAAAAAAAACCTTTCAACTTAGAAGATAGAAATTATTAAACTTTACAGTATTTAAAAAGCTAAATAGCAAAACACAAGTAGGGAAAATTGCAAGTTAGCATAAACAAATGCACTTACTGATATGACAAAACATTAAGACTATAATAATAATGTAGTTCACCCAACTTTATTCAGGAAGTATGATAAAAGAACAAGCTTGAAAAAATTACTGTCTCATAAATACTAACTTTACTTGTTAATATTAATTAGCAAAATAATGGAACACCAGATCTTTAAAATCTGTGTATTACAAGGTAAAACAGTTGTTTCTCTATCAGGGAAAACTGGTGACAGTGCCAATAAAATGAGAATAAATTATGAATAATGCAAAGATGTCACTCTGAAGACTAAGTTGCACCTGACCCAAGCCATGGTATTTTCAATAGCTTCATATGCATGTGAGAGATGGACAATGAATAAGGAAGACTGAAGAAAAATTGATGCCTTTGAATTGTGGTGCCAGTGAAGAACACTGAAAATACCATGGGCTGCCGGAAGAATGAACAAATCTGTCCTGGAAGAAATGAAGCCAGAATGCTCCCTGGAAGCGAGAATGGCCAGATTTCATCTCACATACTTTGGTCATGTCAGAAGGGACTGGTCCCTGGAGAAGGATACCATGTTTAGTTAAGTGGAGGGTCAGCAAAAAAGGGGAAGACCCTCAATGAGATGGATTGACAATAGTGGCTGTGACAATGGGCTCAAGCATAGCAAGGATTGTGAGGATGGCGCAGGACCAGGCAGTATTTTGTTCTCTTGGACACAGGACTGTTAAGAGTTGGAGCCAATTCAATGGAACCCAATGACAACGATGCTATAGTAGCAATGAAAATATTCAAGAAAGAAAATAATAGATTTCCTGAGACAATTGAGAATTAAAACAAAAATATTCTGAAGGAAAATATCTTTCAATACATTTAAATAGATTGAACTACTCTGTCTTATAGGAAATAATCTTATGTGATGTGGGATTTGAGTAAAAAAAGTGAAGACAACTTTCTCTTATCTTTATGGCAACAAAAATTTCCTTTTTAATTAATTTGAGATCACAGAATAAGAAATCAATATGCTTATTAATTTATTACATTAAATCTTTATAAATCAATCAAATGGGAATATCTACAAGGATGGCTAGTTCTTTTGGATCCTTGAGAGAAAATTATAATCCTACATCAATTTGATTATTAAAGAAATATAGGATTAAAATTAAATTAGGAAAAACAGGATGGAAAAATAAAGTTGAATGGGTGTATAGTTTTTCCATTCCTCTTCTACAACTTATATAACTAAAACAAAAAAGGGAATGAAAATAATTGAATTATGAAGAGATGCTTACATAAGTTTTTCATATAAAATAAATGTAAAATAAATTTAAGAATAACGTGTATAAAATTATATGTCTACTAAGCAAACATAGCTGAATTAAATGTAAACTCTTTTTCTTATTTTAATCAGTTTTAAAAAGACACAAAAAGAATCATGAGTTCCTTTATAAATCTAGCTTTTATAAAAATGCTGTTGCTTTATATGTTTACATTTGAGGAAAAATAGGGAAGAAATCCTTATTTCACATGGATTTTTAAAAATTACATATGCATATATACAAACAATTCCCATAGTGTTATAACTTAAAATTTAAAGTTTTGCCATGATAAAAACCAATAAACCAGAGCAATCACTTTGAAAAACTTGTTCTTAATCATAAAGAATTAGGTATATGAAAGTTTTCAAAGGAAAAAAAAGTCATAGGGTCTACAGTTCTTTATGTATTTTTCTTATAAATTTCAGTCAAGTCAAGCTAATGTAATTATACAATTCCATCTCAAAGAAAAAACATAAGATTCCTAAGTTTCTACTGAAAGTGACCTACAAACTCAACCATATAATCATTGAGAGCATATCAGTATGCAAACAACAAACACAATTTAAGGGTCCAGCTACTCTTGAAAAATAAAAAAGTCATTATTAAAGGTTAATTGGATTGTTGATTTAAAGATTGTAGCAATGAAGCCAGTTTAATTACCTATTTTGTTACTGCAAAAAATAAACATTACTGAAGATCATCATATTCTTATTTTCTACAATCCCAAAATTTTAACATAAACAAATAATATCAGTAGAGAAATTTATAGGTTACAAAGCCTACAATACATGTGATTCTCATTTGATCCTCACAATGCCCAGTGAGGCAGGTTGGAACAAAAAAATAACCTTATCCTCACTTTACAGTGAAGAAATTGAGAATAAGAGAAGTTAAATGACCTGTCCAGTTCACAAGATAAATACGGGTCTTCGAATTCCAAGTCCAATGGAATTTTCAGTACACTCACTATTATGTTAAGCCATCCCAAGTATGATATATGTAAATATACCTTTGGCATGTTAAAAAGCAGTATAAATAGCATAATCATGAAATTTTGGTATATTCTGCTAACCAGAAGGCTGGCGGTTCAAACCCACCAGCCACTCCTCGGAAGGAAGATGGGGCAATCTACTTCCGTAGTGATACTGCCTCGGAAACCCAAGAAGGGGTCGCTATGAGTCGGGTCCGACTTGACGGCACATAACAACAACAACAACAAATGTCTTCCAAGCTTCAGCCCATCACCCACTATTTTATCAAAAAATTTAAGTAGTTCCTCTTATTTTACTGGGATATAGCCTAAACTAAGATAGTTACAATTTCAGTTATTTCCAGCAGTTATCACAAAGAAATTAATGAGGTAGGTAAAGATGTAGTAAGTAGATTTTTCTAATTTGAAGTGATTCTTAGAATTCTTATAAATCTGCTCTAAGAAATAGCAGAAAGAATAAAATCATTACTAATAGAAGTGTGCTTGAATATTCATTCACCCAACAGGTGCACAAAGATCTAACTTAACATGAGACCAACAGAAGCCTAATTATTTGTTTCTAAAAATCACTTATTCAACTTTTAAAATTAATATATAAAGGGTTGGTACAAATTTGTACATATATTTGTTTGAGTACAATAGTAATAGGGATTATTGGTCTAAGAAATAAGCTTCATTTGGTGTAATTTACATATATCTTATTACCTGCCACATGTAATTCTGGTGAAGCATAGACTTGATATTACTAAGCTTAAATTTCGATCCTTCAAAAATCTTTGGACATAGAACTCTCATTACTAAGTTAAAAGCTGTGTAACATGAGTTGCTCTTTCATTTAAATATTTATTGAAAATGTACCATATATTAAGCCCTGTGCTAGTTGTAATTAGTCAATTATTCTTTAAGGCTAATTATAGTTTTGGACTTAATATTGTCTTTCATCTTTTGCATTAATTACTGAATAAAACAATATTGCTAAAATTAAGTACTTTTTGAAAAACTTGATTATATATTAACATTTTAGATGGAGCTATTATTTTCTTAGTTGACAACCGAACTAATAGAACACTAAACATCATATGCCAATCACAACACAAATTCAAGTTAAACATATGGTAAGAAAACTGTCCAGACTTGCTCAAGTTGGTTTAAGCCCGTTGAAACTTGAAACTGCAGCTTTGCCAAAGTTCTTCAACTACATCTTAAAAATTCTTGATTTGGAGCACTAGTTTGATAAATAACATGGCCCCAATTAAATACTGTTATTTAAAACATCCAATTAACAATATTATATAGATTTTGTGGAGCAAAATAAGATACTAACTAAAAGCAACTGAAAGGTAAATATGACACATACATCCCAACAAATAATTTAATGGAGAAGATACAAATGAATATATAAAAATCAGGAAACACAAAGTTAAATTATTCATAGAGATGTTCACTTATCTGTCTGTACTTGGCCCACTTCTACAGGCAAACCAACTAATATTTTGGCAGTCAATAACATAATGCAGATGGCTATGGATGACAACATCTTTGAGTTCAAACTGGCACCTTCTATCTTAATTTCTTATTTTAATTTCTGAATGTTTGTTTTGGCTCTTCATACTGTTCTCAAGAGAGGTTCTCAGGCAAAAGCCTCATGAATTACTGTTTTATCTAGAAATGAGTTGTTATAAGTCTGGCCTTCAGAGAAAAAGCTTACTAATTGTCAGGTATGAGGGAATTCAGGACTGGCTTGACTTGGGCACTAATTCCAGTTTCAAAAAGAAAGACAATTAAGAGAAAGGAAAAAGAAAAATATTTTGAGTCAAATGTCTATCTTATGAATAATAATAATTCCTGATATAAAAGCAAATATTACTATCAGAAAACTGATTTGTGTGCCTAAAGAAAGCTTATTTTTCAACATCTAATTTCTTGGTATTTTTTGTTTTAAAAGGTGAGAGAGAAAAGTACACAAGGCATTAAACACATTAAACAGCAAGTGCAGAGACAAATCTAAGTCCTCAATAATATTAATTTCCTATATTTCATAATACTTTACACTGGCCAAAGAATTTTCATATTATTTTAAAAATTTGATCCTCACAACAAACTTATGAGGTAGGTAGGGTACGTATCTGTCTTCTGTCTTCATTTAAAACAAGCAGACTCAGATAGGTGGACTTATTAAAGGGCAAAAAACTAAGGTGTGGTAGATCCAGGGCTTTCTAGAGTCTAGAGCAATATTTTTCAGAGTGTGATTCTGATTTACCTGCAAGTCCTACCACCTTCGACCTACTGAATAAAGTATCTAGGAGTGGGGCCCAGAATTCTGCATTTCATAATGGATAATAAAATGGAAAACAACTGTATACAGGCAGTGATATAAAAGTATAACATTAAATCCAGCTATATTTTCACTTGGTACCTGATGCCAACAGATGATCAGGGGCAAGTTAATTTAAAACAGCAGTTTTCAATCCTGGTTGCAGAACAGAATCACCTGGAAAGCTTTTTAAGAAAATGCCAATTCTCTAGGCCTTACTTCAAGCAATTAAATTTGAATGAGAGGAAGGTAATGGGCATCAGAAGTTCCCCGAGTTATTCTTATCTACACAGTTGAGAACCATTTAGTTAAATACGATCTTCTGCATAACACATCTAGAATTTTTCTTTTCCTTCTGACCAATTACATGCCTAACAAAAGTTCACAGTTTATATTATAAATAATTTAAACATACAAGACAAACTGTCAAGCATTTCTGAATTGATATTTTTAGGATAAGAGATACTTCACAGCAAGACTAATCATGCTTCATTTAGCTACATGATTTTCAAATACCCCACATTAATCACCACTTTGAATTTAGGTTATATGTATTTCAGCTGTAAACAAGACTGATCCAGAATCTGAAAATAAGGTTGTGGAGCAAAAAGCAGTAGCCTATTAGGGCAATGCAAGTGCAGACAATCAACTCACTGATAGGAGGGGCCTGGATGCCAAGGTCTGGTGGCTATGGCAAGATCACATCTCACTGTAGAAAAATACAACAATGAATACAGGGAATATATTTTGTCATTATGATCACCACGAAAAACTTTATAATGTGTGATGCTTATCTTTTTACATGCCTCCATGAAACAGATCTGAACAAGAAGTTCTCTATGAATCAATAGTATTACATGGGAGAAGATGACTACAAATTAAAAATTTTCCACCATGCATATGGATAAGTTATAAAATTACAGCCAATAAAAGTAGTATTTACAAAAAGTAATAAAAACAGCAAAATTATAGGGCAAAATGTCCATCTCCACTTTTATTTCTTTGTTAATCCTAATCCTGAATATCTCTGGATGAAGATTATCTTGATAGAAATTTGTAATGGCCTTCAATAGACTAATTGGATTCTTCTGTTGTACTTATATTCTATTAACTAAAATACCCCTGCTGATTTATCAAATTCTCCTACAGTTTAAAAATACAGTTCTTTTTCACTTAGTGGAAAGAAGAACTACAAAGTCCTATTATTCATCTGAGAAACAAACCTTGCATAGAAAATTTCTTTAATTCTGAAATTTTGTTTTATTAACAGAACTACCAGAATGTCATCTCACCACTAGTTCATATTATATGAAAGTTTCCTACAAAGTTAGTCACCACACATTTAAGACTTTTCTAAATATAAAATAACTAGGTTTATAAAAATGCTTACCAGACAAATAATTACCTCTTTATAACCTAGAAAGAATTATTTTTGTGATGATATAATTGTTAATATGTTGGATGCCTTGACGTCCCAAGTTTGATGCAATATAAAAAGCAAAAATTTACTTTCCAATGGACATAATCTGCACATGACTGAAAGTATGGTAACACTGAGTCATAGCAATCAGTCATGCAAAGGCAAAGAATGAAATCTACTTTTTAAAAAGTACAAGTTTTCCACCTTCGGTAGGACAAATTAAGCGCTGGTTCCATCTTCTTCAATAACACGATTCATGCTGGTGCCATGTGTGATGTGAGTCATGGGATTATTACTGAGATCTCTGATGCTGCTATGTCGTGACTGTTCATTGAGCCGATGCGAACTACTGTGCCTGGAGTGATCCGTTAGTCGTGACATGCTGCCATGAGGTAGTCTTTCCTCCATTCCTCGGTAACTGCAGGGAGTGTACCTAATATAAGAAAGTTTATTTTGAAATGAGTAACAGAACACACTATTAAACAACCGTATTAAATTTCCTAAAAATGCCTCACTGAAATTTTAAGTGAAATGATTAGGAAACCAACAATGATAAAAGCAACCAATCTTTCAGTATTCACAATAATTTCATTAACACTTTATAATTATTGACATAGATAACAAAAAAGGGAAGATCCACTAAGTAGGTTCAGAATTAAGGTCCTAATCCTGATAAAAAGAACAGAAGCTGAGGTTAACTGGAACTGACTGATAAGAAGGAGCATTGCTAAGTATGGATACTTTTCTATTTCAAATGAGTTTTGGGCAATGTGGTGGGTCCAAGGTGAGGAGAATTATCAACAGGCAAAATGTGTCACTGTCCCTAGAAGTCTAGATGATTGTTTACACTCAGTAGTACAGCAAAGCCAAATTTTACTAAAAGAGGGAGCATGTTAAATTAGAAGAGAAATTAGTGTAGCATAGACAAACAAAAAGGTGAATGAATCAGTAAGCAATGATGACGTGTATGTGCCAACAGCTTCTTTTCAGATAGTCCAGTTAACAGGTGAATTAACTACCTGTAAGTTCAGCAGTTCAAACCCACCAACTGCTCCCTAGGAGACAGACGTGGCATTCTGTTTCTGTAAAGATTTATTTACAGACCTGGAAGCCCTATGGGGCAGTTCAACTCTGTCCTACAGCATCACTATGAGTCAGAATTGCCTCGATGGCAATGGGTTTGGTTTTTTGTTTGTTTAAATGGTCTTAATTACTTTTCATTAGGACTTGAGGCTATAAACATGCTCTTTTATAGAAGCTACATCTTAAAAATACATGTAACAACATCCTAACACTTTGTTCCCCATATTCCTGCTAAAACAAATTCTCTCTGTACCCCTGACCCAAAGTACCAGCTTTCTGTCAGCTGGGCTACAGTCTTATTGCAAGTAGTTTTTCCCTCCATCATTGTAAGGATCTTAAAAGGCAGCAGTGGCAGCAGTTAAATTTTCTTTTGTTGCAACCTGAGTCACAGAGCTCCCACCCTCCATGAGAGGACATGAAGAAAGACAGATTAGCTTCAGGCCAGTCAAAGCTAGAAAAATCAATTTTTTAAAAATTTATATTACTACTTTGCTTATAGCTCTAGTATACTATTAATCTTTCTGGCTTTATAGTGAGCTCTTTCAGGATAGAGACAGTATTTTATTTATCTTTTAATTCCTAGTGCCTCAAGAAATATTTGTCTAGGATGCCCTTTGTTCACACTCATACTCATATGCATACCCCTTTCTAAAAACATATTTAATCTAGGATAACGAAGCTCAAAAAAATTTAGTGGAATTAATTTAACTTTAATTAATATATTAAGTTTTAAGTAATTTTAATTAATTAAATTTTAAGTTTTAAGTATTTCTTTTTACTAAAAATAACTAGGATATAATAGACCATTTTTTCCAAAAGTCAACAAAGAACTAATCATGAACAGTTGAAGAGCTATTGGTTATCAAAAATATTGATAACCATCTGTCATTCCTTCATAAAATAATTAACAAACTTCACAGCTTAAATATGAATCATTTATAACACTTAAAGATAAATTTGTACCCTATTGAGGTGATCTTCTAGTTTTACAGCAGTAGTTGTCAGGTATTGTTTTAATTAGAGAGTTTGAAAATGAGAAATCTTTTGAAAATTATAAAAGAAAGCATTCTTTTGTTTCCAGTCTGTATAAAGCAAAATATAAAATTTACAATTAAATAGATGCATACTAAATATTTTTGAAATGTCTCATGTTAATTGGGAAAATAATAATTAATTTTTACTAAAAAGGCATTTCACATTCAGGACCAAATCAGTTTAAAATTTTTACTGCATGTTCTATTAAAATAATTTAAAGGTTTGTATGTGCTAACAGCTTCTCTAAAAATGAACTTAATATTCTAATTTAATAATTATTATTTTGCATTATAATTATTCCTCTAACCTGAGCTGAAAATTTTTCCAAATAGCTATGATTTGTGAGATGATAACAGAGATCTCTCTCTTCTCAAAGTTTCATTAGTATTGATTTCAAATAAGTATAAAGAATAAAAAAGTAAAATGTCCTATGTTGTTGTTGTTATATGCTGTCGAGTCAAACCTGACTCATAGCGACCTATGAGCGTAGGCAGTATCACTACAGAAGTAGGATTGCCCAAACTTCCTTCCAAGGAGTGGCTGGTGGGTTTGAACCGCCAGCCGTCTGGATAGCAGGCAAGTGTCTTAGCCTATAGTGTCCTAGAAATGATATAAAATTAATTAGAAAATAGTGAAAATAAATAGTTATTTAAAAATATGAGTTGGATATTTTCTAAAATAAAACCTAAACTTCTGAGTTACAAATAAGAATACATTTATCAAGAAAAAAAATTACGATATTAAGTCTAATGATTTAAATTAAATACAGGTATCCACCAAAGAAATCTTGAATATGAACATGTCCATGGGTAATTAGGAAATCAAATACAAAGAAAAAGAAATCTAATTATAGTGTTTAATCTCAACTATCTTTGTGGGAATTGCCAATTTTGTTTATCTTCTGGCAGTTATTTAAACAACTGTGACCATCTGCTAAAATACACAATATCAAATATATATTAATTTTAATATAAAAAAGTCAAACCAGCTGCTGTTCAGATGCATCTTATTCCTAATTTTAATATAAGTTTAGGAAAATCAATTAGAAGGTTACTTTGCTGTTATTAAAAAGGTTATAAAAGGTATATTCCTGAAGCAAAATGAAAGAAACTTGAGGATGTTTTATTCTTTTTTTGATTCTTCAAACTGTTCATGGTATTGTTAGCTGCCATTGAGTCAGCTCCCTACTCATTGTGAACCCATGAAGAATTGGATGGGGCTGTTGTACCATATAAGAGCTCTGATGGTGTAATGGGTTAAGGCATCTGGCCACTAAACAGACAGCTGGTGGTTCAAAACTCACCATTTTCTCTGCAGGAGGAAGGTGAGGCAATCTACTTCTGTAAAGATTTACCACCTTGGAAATCCAATAGGGTCACTATGAGTATGAATTGACTCAGTGGCAGTGGGTTTGGTTTATTTTTTTGGATTCTTTTTGATTTACCACAGGGCTAATTTTCAGATGTACATCGCCAGACCTTGCTTCCTAGTCTGTCTTAGTTTGGAAACTCCACTGAAACCTGCTCAGCATCATAGCAACATGCAAGCCTCCATGGACAGATGGGTGATAACTACTATATTTGAGCTGCATTGGCTGGGAATTGAATCCAGGGCTCCCATATGGAAGATGAGAATTCTACCACTGAGCCACCACTGCCCCTACTCCAAACTGTTAGCTACTATTAAAATATATAACTGAATTAATTTTAGTTTACTCTAGTATCTCATTATTCATTCCCTGGCTTTCCCTTGTCATTTTACCTACTTACCAACCTAATCACTTACTCCCAAACCTTCCAAACCTCCACCTACTACTCACCCACTTCCTTTTCTACCTATCCTCTCATCTACCCACCAATTACTTACTCTTTGAAGTTGACATACATGTGTAGGTGTATTTACCTAGCCTATTTATATAGCATAGAGATCAATGATTATACATCAAGGAGTCTGGACCAAAGTGAGTACTGGGAAATAAGTGTGTGTATGTGTGTGCATGCCTGTATGTGTGTGTGTGCTGCATGTATGGTGTGTGAGATCACATAGTCAAGATACCACGTAATGATAAGAAAATGATGGCCAAATGATAGTGTTAACATGCAAACTTAAAAACCAATTAAAACAGAAAGTAATGTCCATTAGCTGGCTTTTGGTATCATAAAAACTTTAGATTCAGCATGTTCTCAGAATCTCTCAAATATACCCTACAGTTTGGGGTATGGCAGAGGATTCTACACTACTAGTTTTCATATTCGATGGCACATAACAACAACAACAACAACAACAAAGTTTTCATATACCACATTAT
>NW_006921640.1:6238200-6239606 GCF_000298275.1 Orycteropus afer afer
GGCCCACTGACCAAATTTGGCCTCTCTCCTGTTTTTGTAAGTACAGTTTTATTTGACTACATATTGTCTATGGCTTATTTCATGCTACAAAGGCAGAGTAGAGTATTTGCAACAGAGATTGTCTAGCATGCAAAGCCTAAAATATTTACTATCTAGCCCTTCATGGAAAAAGTTTGCCATCCCCTGGACTATACTGTTGTACTTACATTTTACTTTAATTGTCCACTTACAAATATATTAGGCACTTACTGAGACAGGCACTATTCTAAGCAATTGAGTATATTATCTCATTTAATCTTCATGACACTCCTTGGGGGCAGATAATATTATCTCCATTTTATATGTGAGGAAACAGAAGCTTATCATTTCAGGCTCTATATATTGTTAACTACAACACCAATACTGACTACACTCTTTCTTAATAGACTGTGAACTTATTAAAAACAAGGACCATGCCTAAATCATCTTTGTATCTCCACACCCAAAAAACCAAACCCACTGCCATCTAGTTGATTCTGACACATAGTGACCCTGTAAGACAGAGTAGAACTTCCCTATAGGGTTTCCAAGGCTGCAAATCTTTATGGAAGCAGACTACCTCATCTTTCTCCTACAGAGCAGCTAGTAGGTTCAAACTGACAACTTTCTGGTTAGCAACCAAATGCTTTAACCACTATGTCACAAAAACTCCTTGTATTTCCACACAGGGCTTGACAAATAGTAGGCTTTCCATAACTCAGTGCTAAATTAATATTTCTAATTAATCTACCTTACAATGACTCCACGCTGTTTACTGCATCAAGTCTACACTCTGAATTCTGACTGGCTTTTAAGTCTGACCATAATCTGGAACAACTCTACCTTGCTGTGATGGTTATGTTTGTATGTCAACTTGACTAGGCCTGGTTGAGTGGCTGGGCAATTGGATGTAGTATTTCCTATGAAATAGTAATCAACTCCATGGTGGAAGCTACTGGGAGCAGCTGAGTAGCTGCCTTTGGGTCTGTGGTCTGCTTCCTGTATATAAGGAGAAGCTTTGAGAATGGTCTCTAGCCTATGGCATGCTTGGACCCTGCATGTCACTGCTCAGCAGCCTGCTATGCTCTGCCGATCTTGGGACTTACAGTGGACTTAAGTCAATGGCCTGCCATGTGGTAACATCGGGACTGTGCCTTTTTTCTTGTCAACGTTGGGGTTTCTCAGCCTCAGCAGCTAGCAGTTGTCTGAGTGAAGAAAAGCCTCTAGCTCCAGTGGGCAGGGAGCAGAAGGCAGTGCTGGTCCCCAAGGTTGAGGGGCTTTCACCCAGCCCTTACAGCCTGGCACTTTGAACTTGGACTTAAAGCCTCCAAATTGTAAGAATAAACTCCTGTTTGTTAAGGCCATCCCATTTGTGGTATATTCTTGTC
>NW_006921640.1:6239706-6243708 GCF_000298275.1 Orycteropus afer afer
AGGAATCGCCATACTGCTTTCCACAATGGTTGTACCATTTTACAGTCCCACCAGCAGTATATGAGAGTCCCAATCTCTCCACAACCTCGCCAGCATTTGTTATTTTCTGTCTTGTTGAACTTTGCTACTAGTGCTGGAGCTATAGTCTTCAATCTTTACCAGTAAGTGCATCAAGTCATCTTCACTTTCAGCAAGCAAGGTTGTATCATTTGCATATTTCAGGTTGTTAATGAATCTTCCTCCAATCCTGATGCCATATTCTTCTTCATATAGTACAGTTTCTTTTTTTTAATTTATTTGCTCGGCATATAGACTAAGTAACTATGGTGAAAAGATAAAACCCCACCACATACCCTTCCTGATTTTAAACCATGCAGTATCCCCTTGTTCTGTTTGAACAATAGCCTCTTGATCTATGTACAGGTTCCTCATGAGCACAATTAAGTGTTCTGGAATTCCCATTCTTTGAAACATTATCTACAATTTGTTATGATCTACACAGTCAAATGCCTTCGCATAGTCAATAGAACATTGGTAAACATCTTTCTGGTATTCTTTGCTCTCAGCCAAGATCCATCTGACACTAGCAATGATATTCCTTGTTCCACATCCTCTTCTGAATCCAAGCTTGAATATCTGGAAGTCCCCTGTCAATATACTGTTGCAACCATTTTCAATAATCGTCAACAAAATTTTACTTGCGTGTGATATTAATGATACTGTTCAATAATTTCCAGAACACCCTTAGTAGGCTGATATTTTAGCTCTGACCCCTTAAAATTCTGGGAAATGCCCAAATAATTTCTAAAGTCATTTATTGTTCAACTGGTTTGTTTGTCTCCTAATATATGTCTATTTCTATGTTAGATACTCTCGGGAAATATAGAGATAGATGTATGCTACCTAGTTCTCAATTTCTAGAAGTTGCAAACTTAGCCAAGCAAAGAAAATCATAGTGAAAACACATCATAATCAAAAGAATGATAAAAAGCAGTTAATTAAGTGCTATGGAAATGGGAATTAAGCAGGCTTTAAAGGATGGATATTACTTTGATTAAGCAGAGAAGATAGGATAGGCTATTAGAGCAAATCATTCTCTATCCTCTGGTTTCCATGACACTATACTTTTATAGATCCCCTCGTAAGACTATATATATCATGCTACTGCCTATCAGTTGTTCAGTTATGAGGATTTTCATTTTCTTTATGTTGAGGCATAATCCATACTGCAGACTGTGGTCATTAATCATCATCAGTAAGCGCTTCAAGTCATCCTCACTTTCAGTAAGCAAGGTTGTGTTGTCTGCATATTGCAGGTTGTTAATGACTCTTCCTTCAATCGTGATGCCACGTTCTTCTCCATATAGTCCAGATTCTTAGATTATTTGTTCAGCATACAGATTTAGTAAGTATGGTGAAAGGTGACAACTCTGACGCATTTCCTTCCTGATGTTAGACCATGCAGCATGCCCTTGTTCTGTTCGAATGACAGCCTCTGGGTCTATGTACAGGTTCCTCATGAGCACAATTAAGTGTTCTGGAATTCCCATTCTTCTCAGTGTTATCCATAATTTGTATGATCCACACAGTTGAACGCCTTTGCATAGTGAATAAAACTCAACATAAAGAAAACAAGAATCCTCACAACTAGACCAATAAACAGCATTACGATAAATGGAGAGAAGATTGAGGTTGTCAAAGATTCCATATTACTTAGTTCCACAATCAACACCAGGGGAAGCAGCAGTCAATAAATCAGATGACGTACTGTACTGTGCAAATCTGTTGCAAAAGACCTCTTTAAGGTAATGAAGAGCAAAGATGTCTCTTTGAAGACTAAGGTGCACCTAACCCAAGCCATGATATTTTCAATAGCCTCATATGCACGTGAAAGCTGACAATGAATAAGGAAGACCAAAGAAGAATTGATGCTTTTGAGTTGTGGTGTTGGTGAGGTATTCCTGAAGGTACCATGAACTGCCAGAAGAACTAATAGATCAGTCCTGGAAGAAGTGTAGCTGAAATGTTCCCTGGAAGCAAGAATGACCAGACTTCATCTAACCTACTTTGGTCATGCTGTTAGAAGGGACCATTCCCATTTGCTGACCACTCACTCCATTTAGTAAAGTGGAGGGTCAGCAAAAATGGGAAGGCCCTTGATGAGATGGATTGACACAATGGTTGCAATAATGAGGTCCGGTATAGCAAGGCTTGTGAGGCTGGTGCAGGATCAGGAAGTGTTTTGTTTCACATAGGATCACTATGAGTTGGGGCTGACTTGGTAGCACCTAACAACAACAACATAAGGCTATAAGAATAGCCTCTGTATCATATGCTGGCTATTCCTACCTTATTATTACTTTAAGTATTTACCAAGATTTGTTCTTAGCCTGTTCTTCTTCTTTTTATAATGATTCAATATACTATAATTTTAATTACAAACTATCTTATACTGAGGGAGCTCTTATGGCATATTGCTAAGGCATTTGACTGTTAACCATAAGTTTGGTGGTTCAAACCCACCAACAACTCTTCAGAAGAAAGATTGGACAATCTACTTCTGTACTGATACTGTCTTGGAAACCCAAGGAGGGGTTACTATGAGTTGGATCCGACTTGACAGCAGTGGCTTCTTTCTTTTGGTATCTTATACCAATAATTATAAACTTTCTTATCTTAGCTTTAGTTCCATTCAGACTACAGTGGCTAAAATCCGCTCTCTCTAACTTCCTTTAGAAATTCTCTACTACCATCTTCCAAATCACTTCAAAACGAACTTATCTTCTACTCTTCATTTGCCCTAGGTATCTCCTCTAAGATGTTTTTATGGACCAAGTAACCCTCACTTATCTGTCCCTTTCCTGAAATTCTATGACATCTATAATCTCCAACATTCAATGTTCTAATTATACACTACCTTGCACTATTATTTCATGTATGTTTTGTCTTTCCTATAAAGTTATAGGCTCCTTGAGTGCAGGAATTAATATCTTACTTTTCTTCTGTATATCTCTTTATACACAGAATGCCACAAACATAGGAGTTGTGCTATAAATAACTGTCCATTCATTAAAAAGGACAAGGCCAAGAATGTCAAATGTTATGTAACGCTCAGAGTTCACAGAAGGAGGTAAGTGACAAAACTTATTCTGAAAGAATCTCTGATTCCTTCTTTCCTTACCAGTGTCTTAACTTAGGACCCCTAATTTACCATAGAAACTTCCTAACTAGGTTTACTTATAATCTGTTCTCTCCTATGCTGTTGCCAAGGGGACTTTCTAAAATATGAATCTTATTATACTACCCAATGCTTAAGTCCTTTAATAGTTCCTTATTGCCTTCATGGAAAAAATACAAATGCCTTAGCATGGCTTTCTCTTTTATTGTCGCCCAAAGCTATCTCTTATTCTGATACTCCAGACTATCCTTGGTACCTAACTGCTTGCTTTTTCTCTTCACATCTGCATCTGATTCAAAGTAGAAGTGCCATCTCTTGTGGAGCATTTGCTGACTTTTCATAAGTTAGTAGCTTTTCTTCTCTAGGCTCCCCAAACACCCTGTATATCATTCTATTAGAGATATTAATGTAATTGACTATTTATTCTTCTTTCTTCTATTTCTGTGTCCCTCATACTTAGAACAATGATTCTCATAGGGGCATGCTGAGTGGAAGGAAAAAAGGTAAGAAGGAGGAAAGATCTTTGAATGTGACTAAAAGGAAGTTATTAGTGATGTTAGTAGGTATAGTTTAGATGGGGAAAGAGAAGAAAAAGATTAGATTTATAAGGGATGAAGGACAGAAAGGTAGAAAAGGAAGTGAGTAAAGTAAAGAATATTCATTTTAAAAATGTGGCAAGAAAAGGAGTAAGAAATAGATAGAAAATAGAAGATAAATCAGCATCAAAGAAAAGTTGCTGCTTTTTAAATACAGGATAGCGACCAAGTTAGAAAGGACAGATTAAGATTAAGAATTGTATCTTTCAATAGGAGGACAAAGAAAAA
>NW_006921640.1:6248508-6251026 GCF_000298275.1 Orycteropus afer afer
CTGGCACTTTGAACTTGGACTTAAAGCCTCCAAATTGTAAGAATAAACTCCTGTTTGTTAAGGCCATCCCATTTGTGGTATATTCTTGTCAGAGCAGCACTAGGTAACCAGAACACTTGCAAAAGGCTTAATAATGGTCAATTTCTATTTCAGAATGGGCTACTCTTCTTTCTTAAACTGTATGACAATAATTCAGCATATGAAATAAATTAAGGTACTAATAAAACTTACCTGCCATCACGTGATCTGTGGAGGCTGCCATGGTAGCTGCTCACTTTGCTGTGGACACTCCCTGCTTTGCTCCTCTGATCATCCACCATGGCCAGCTGAGTTGAAGAAGCATGTGTGGATGTTCCTTGAGTGGATGTTCCTCTTGATTTTCTTATAATAGGAGTATTTGGATCCCTCAGGAGGGACTGAGCAAAATCAGGCTCCTGGAGCACCTGTCGGCTCTCATTCACTATCCTAGCCAACAAAATACTAAGTTTAAGATACAGATTTAACATGCTCTATAAACCACTAAATAACACTTGCGTGTAATATAGATGTTATTCTTCAAATTAATTGCTCTCCAAATTAGATCTTTAGGACTTATATAAGGTAACATTGTCGACAGAGGGAACAACATAACAAATCCATGCCAATTGGTTCCCTAGGGTGTTCTGATGAGAGGTTAGTGAAGGAAATCAGATTCATTTCCAATTCTATCAGTAAACATTTTTTTTTTTTTAAGGTAAGTCACTTATCTGCTTTTTCCTTCATTTTCCTCATCTATAAAATGAAGGTACACAAAGTCAACATTTCTGAAAGGTATTTTTTGGCTAAAATAAATGATTCTCACACTGCCATCAAGTCAATTCTGACTCACAGTGACTCACTTTGGGTTTCTGAGGCAGTAAATCTTTATGGAAATAGATTGTCCTATCTTACTTCCACAGAGTGGCTGGTGGGATTAAACCGCCAACCTTCTGGTTAGCAGCCAATTGCCTTAGGCACCACACCACCAACTGATTTTCATGGACACCAAAATTATTACAGATTAGATTACTGTAAAGCAGAGGAACTGTTTTCTCAGATGGTTTATAACAGTGGAAGCTTCATTATAGCATAGCTAGAACATTTTAAGAACTTTTAAGAACTGCTGTTTTAAGGCCAAAAGTTGATATTATGGTAGGAATTTTGATAGAATCAGTTCTCTAGTACAAGAATAAATACATGAGTGGTCATAATTTAGAACAAAACACATGAAAAATTAATTTAAGCAAACATACAATTAAGTCCTGGACATATCAAAAGCTTAAGGAAAAAAAATAAAGAGGATGAATTATTGTCAAGAGTAAATGCTTTTAACCACTATAAAGGGGTTAAAATCAGGTAGATGTTTCTGATGAGAAACAAAGCAGTAATTCAATTAATGAAAGAACCAGATTTACATTATAAAGGTCAATATCTTGGTTTATGCTAATAAATGATTATGAGAAATCAGAGTTGATGTTAAAATTAGATAATAAATGCATTAAAAAAATAATCACTCCAACATGAAAAGATTGAATCATATATTGAGAAAGAACGCATATAATTTAAGTTTTCAAATTACAAAAGGATTGTTGTTCTTATTGCCAATGATGTTTTTAGTGCTGAAAGAGTAACTAGCATTTGCTGAGTACCTGCATTGTGCCAGTTATTTTACATACATTCTCTTGGAATCTTTTTTTAATGTTATTATTATAGAGATTAATGTTATTTGTAAAAGGATATTACCACTCGTTGTTATCGAGTTGATTCTGACTCATAGACACCCTACAGCACAGAGTACAACTGCCCCATAGGGTTTCCAAGGCTGTAATCTTTATAGACTGCCATTCATCTGTCACTTTGTTGTAGTATGGTGGCTTGCATGTTGCTGTGAGGCTGGGGGCTATGCCACTAGTATTTCAAATACCAACAGGGTCACCCATGGTGGAGAGGTTTCAGCGGAGCTTCTAGACTAAGACAGACTTTGGAAGAAGGATGGGGCCATCCAATTCTCAAAGAATTGGCCAGTAAAAACCTAATGAACAGCAGGGAAACTCTGTCTGATACAGTATTGGGAAACTTTATGAATAGCCCTGAAACTCTGTCCGACATAGTCCTGTAGATGAGCACTCAGTTTGGCAGGTACTCAAAATATGACTAGGGAAGGGCTGCCTCCTCAAAGTAGAGTCAACCTTAATGAGGTGGATGGAGTAACACTTTCAGGACCTCTATTTGCTGATGTGGCATGACTCAACATGGGAAGAAACAGCTGCAAACATCCATTAATAATCAGAATGTAGAATGTACTATGAGTCTAGGAAAACTGGAAGTTGTCAAAAATGAAATGGGAAGTATAAAGATCAATATCCTAGGCATTAGTGTGCTGAAATGGACTGGTTTTGGGCATTCTGAATCAGACAATCATATGATCTACTATTTAGGGAATGACAAATTGAAGAGGAATGGTGTGACATTTATCATCACAAAGAATGTTTCAAGATCT
>NW_006921640.1:6252419-6252873 GCF_000298275.1 Orycteropus afer afer
TTTTTTTAATGATTTTGAGTTTTGTTCTACATTGTTTTCCCACTCTATCTAGGATCTCCTACATAGATCTCCTACTGAGTGGTTGACAGTGGTAGCCGGGCACCATCTAGTTCTTCTGGTCTCATAGTTGTATAGACTGAGGATCCCATGGAGCAGCACGTTAGTCTTCAAGGTGACATTTTTACT
The DNA here is from genome assembly GCF_000298275.1 of Orycteropus afer afer. NCBI lineage: Eukaryota > Metazoa > Chordata > Mammalia > Tubulidentata > Orycteropodidae > Orycteropus > Orycteropus afer. The sequence continues at coordinate 6,252,606 of NW_006921640.1, forward strand.
TCTTAACATTTTAAAGAGGTCTATTGCAGCAGATTTGCTCAGTGCAATATGACATCTGATTTCTTGACTGCTGCTTCCATGGGTATTGATTATGGATGCAAGTAAAATGAGATCTTTGACAACTTCAATCTTTTCTCCATTTATTGTGATGCTGCTTATTGGTCCAGGTGTAAGGATTTTTGTTTTCTTTATATTGAGGTATAATCCATACTGAAGACTATAGTCTTCAATCTTTTTTTTTTTTTAGGATTTGGGTGAAGATTTACAG
>NW_006921640.1:6252973-6262986 GCF_000298275.1 Orycteropus afer afer
AAGGAAGAAAAGACCAAAATGGATGTCAGAAGAGACTCTGAAACTTGCCCTTGAATGGAGAGTAGCTAAAGCAAATAGAAGAAATGACAAGATAAAAGAGCTGAACAGAAGATTTCAAAGAGTAGCTCGAGAAGACAATTATACTGAAATGTGCAAAGTCCTGGAGTTAGAAAACCAAAAAGGAAGAACACGCTCGGCATTTCTCAAGCAGAAAGAACTGAACAAAAAACTCAAGCCTTGAGTTGTAATGTTGAAAGATTCTATAGGCAAAATACTGAATAATGCAGGAAACATCAAAAGAAAATGGAAGAAATACACAGAGTCACTATACCAAAAAGAACTGGTCAATCCTCATCCATTTCAGGAGGTGGGATATGATCAAGAACCAATGGGATTGGAGAAGTTGAAGTTGCATGGAAGGAATTGGTGAAAAACAAGGCTCTAGGAATTGACAGGATACCCATTGAGATGTTTCAACAAATCAATGCTGCACGGGTGGTACTTACTCATCTATGCCAAGAGATTTGGAAGACAGCTACTGGGCCAACTGACTGGAAAAGATTCATATTTGCACCCATTCCAAAGAAAGGTGATCCCACAGAATGTGGAAATTATTGAACTATATCATTAATATTCTCATGCAAGTAAAATCTTACTGAAGATAGTTCAAAAACGGTTGCAGCAGTATATTGACAGAGAACTTCAAGAAATACAAGCTGGATTCAGAAGAGGACTTGGAATGAGGGATATCACTGCTGATGTCAGATGGATCTTGGCTCAAAGCAAAGAATACCAGAAAGATGTTTACTTGTGTTCTATCGACTATGCAAAGGTATCTGACTGTGTGGATCATAACAAAATATGCATAACATTGAGAAGAATGGGAACTCCAGAACACTTAACTGTGCTCATGAGCCCTGTACACAGACCAGGAGGCTATCGTTCAAACAGAACAAGGGGATACTGCATGGTTTAAAATCAGGAAGGGAGTGTGTGAGGGTTTTAGCCTTTCACTATACTTATTCAATCTGTATGCTGGGCAAATAATCCAAGAACGTGTACTATATGAAGAAGAACGTGGCACTGGATTGGAGGAAGAGTCATTGACAACCTGAGACACACAGATGACACGAACTTGCTTGCTGAAAGTGAAGATGACCTGAAACACTTACTGATGAAAATGAATGACTATAGGCTACAGTATGGAATAAAACCAAAACCTCACAACTGGATCAATAAGCAGCATAATGAAAAATGGCGAAAAGACTGAAGTTGTCAAAGATTTCATATTACTTAGTTCCACAATCAACACTAATGGAAGCAGCAGTCAAGAAATCATATGACGTATTGCGATGATGGGCTCGGGTATAGCAAGAATTGTGAGGCTGGCACAGGACAGGGCAGTATTTCGTTCTGTTGTACATAGGGTCTCTATGAGTCAGAGCCAACTTGATGGCACCGAACAACAAAACAAATTGTACTGGGCAACACTGCTGCAAAAGACCTCTTTAACATGATGAAGCGCAAAGATGTCTCTTTGAAGACTAAGGTGTGCCTAACCCAAGCCATGGTGTTTTCAATTGCCTCATATGCATGTGAAAGGTGGACAATGAAAGAGGAAGACAGAAGAAGAGCTGATGCTTTTGAGTTGCGTTGGTGAAGAATAGTGAAAGTACCGTGGACTGCCAGAAGAACAAACAGATCTGTCCTGGAAGAAGTACAGCCAGAATGCTTCTTGGAAGTGAGAATGGCCAGACTTGGTCTCACCTACTTTGGTCATGTTGTCAGAAGGGACCACACCCGGGAGAAGGATAGCATGCTTGGTAAACTGGAGGGTCAGCGAAAAAGGGGAAGGTTCTCAATGAGATGGATTGACACAGTAGCTACAACGATGCGCTCAGGTACATTGAGGACTGCAAAGCTGGCGCAGGCTGGACAGTGTTTCATTCTATCGTACATAGGGTCACTATGAGTTAGAGCAGACTCGACGGCACCTAACAACAACAATCTTCATAGAAGCAGACTACCACATTTTTCTCCCATGGAGCAGCTGGTAAGTTCAAACTGCCAACCTTTTGGTTAGCAGCCAACCACTTAATTGCTGTGTCAGCAGCGCTCCTTAAAAGGATATTCAATATCTATTGATAATAGTATTGTGATACTCATTTTGTTGACAAAGAAATTGAGGTTCTAAGAGATTAAAGAATTTGCCAAAAGTCACGGAACAAAACCAAAAATCAGGAATCAATTCTAAATTTGTTTAGCTTAAAAGTCAATCATAAAGTAGTGATAAAACATGGTATTTATGTATATCCTGAAAACAAAGTGTCAAAATCTAGACAGAAGAAAGAATAAGTCACAATAATTAGCAAAAAACAATATAGATTTGTGCCTCTGCCATCAGTGGCTACACACACACACACACACACACATCTTCAACCAGGTGAAATTAGTAATCAGATTTAAGATTAAGTTCTAAAGCATTTCAGAGAAAAAAAACTTACAAAATCAAATACTTCTCCTCATTTCAACAAAATCTATCTTGATCACTGACTTTATTTTCTAGACTTGGCTCCAACTAACTTCTGGTTATTCCAAAGATTTCATCTACCCTAAAATGGTAATAGTTTGTCCCTTCATTTTACAGATAAGAAAACAGAGGTCCAGAGAAATTGACTTAATCAGGCAATTCCGAAAGAGGATTTCTAAAAATATTTCAATCAGTGTCAGAATTACTGGCATAAACATAGTCTTAAATGTGGCTTCACTTAGAGGGGCAACATTAATTTGAACAGCATAATTTTAGAACCTGTTTTTTTATAACATAGTATAATAGAGTGGTTAAGAACAAAGCTCTAGAGTCAGACTGCTTCAGTTTTAATCCCAATTCTAGCATTCATTAGCCATATCACCTTGAATCTGTTTCAATTTCCTTATATGTAAAATGATGATCTCTCTCATAAGGTTGTTAAGAGGATTATAATATTTAATTCACATGAAAAGTGCTTAGATGGGGGCAGTGGTCAGTAGTAGAATTTTTGCCTTCCATAAGGGAGATCTGGGTTTGATTCCTGGCCAATGCACCTCACATGCAGTTACCACCTGTCTGTCTATCAGTGGAGACATGCGTGTCTCTATGATGCTGAATGGGTTTCAGCAGAACTTCCAGACTAAAACAGACTAGGAAGAAAGGCTTGGTAATCTGCCTCCAGAAATCAGCCAATGAAAACTCTGTGGATCACAATGGTCCCATCTGCAACTGACCATGGGAGTGGCACAAGACTAGGTAGTATTTCATTCTGTTGTGTATGGGGTTACTACGAGTCAGGGGCTGACTTGATGGCAGCTAACAATTACAACAAAGTGCTTAGAACAATGCTTGGAATATTCACTGTGCTCAATAAATTGGGAACAATTGTTATGATAACTTTATGGATTTCTCAAAGGCTAAACTTGATAAAAGCTAGATAAAGGTGCTCATACTCAAGCATCTAGTAAGTCCAGAATAAGGACCTGTCACATAGCCCAGGGAACAGTCTTGGATTGGGAGATCACAATGACCTTGTTGGTTGAGGATTCAGAGTTGTAGAAAACCAGATAGAATGAATGGTCCTTCAGAGTTTTACCAGTTTCAAAAGGGTTCTATACCAGTCAACCCCCTCCCTGCCCCCATAGCTAGAATGAATCCCTAGAAGGGTAGCCTGAGTTTAGTTCTATATGGAATTTCTAATACACTGTTTGGCTATGGTCCAGAGGTGCCCAAAGATGTTTAATTCAAGCCCTTTCCTCAGCACCATGTTTTACTGTGATTAAAAATTTTCAAACAATGCACAGATAAATTATAGCAAATCTAACATGAAAGGAATTTCCATGAAAGCTGGGAATTAGCTTGTTTTGTTTGCTATTTAATCCCTGATATCCTAAAATAAGGAGCTCTAGTGGCACAGTGGTTAAAGCATTTGGCTGCTAACAAAAAAGATTGGTGGTTTGAACCCAACAGCTGCTTGGAAAAAGATGAGGCAGTCTGCTTCTGTAAACATTTACAGGCTTGGAAACCCTGTGGGGGCAATTCTACTCTGTCCTGAAACGTTGCTATGAGTCAGAATAAATTGATGACAGTGGGTTTGGTTTGGGTCTGGATCCTACAACAGTTTATGGCACATCCAAACCAAAACCAAACCTATTACCATCTTGTCAAGTAGAGACTGCCACATCTTTCTCCCATGGAGTGGCTGGTGGGTTCAAACCACTGATCTTTTGGTTATGGGTATGAAAGGGTATAAAAGCCACTAACTTAGAATTTTTGATAATTCAGATATATTATATATATGAGGCAGAAGAAAGAGTTGGCAGTCTCCTCCCATAAAATTTACAGCCTTGGAAACACTATGGGGCAGTTCCACTCTGTCCTAATGGGTCCCTATGAGTCAGAAGTAACTAGATAGCAAAATATATATGAAACTTTTCCTGATTTAAAAGTTTGAAATAATTTCTCAGTGAATATTTCAGGGTCCTTTTCTTATTTGTTTCTTTGATGAACTAGGGGTTCATGAAATTAAAGATTACTAAATATTCTTTCAATTGATTGCTTCAGTGAGTCTTATGTTTTACCATAACATTTTATTACACAGTGTGGTCAATTATGAGTTACAATAATTTCTTTAACATATATCATTTTATCTACTTTTATCAATTTTCTATTTTGGCTGTAATATACACTACATTAGAATGAGGTAACAATTTACATCTTTCAATCATTTTTTGTACAGTTGAAAGAACAAAGGTCAATCAGGAAATAGAAGTCTAATCTAACTCTTAACATTAAACACCCATGTGACTCTGGTCAAGGAACTCAACCTGTGTTTCAGTTTTCTTATCTGTAAAACATAATAATTATAAATACTAGCCCTCACAGGAATCTCAAGAAGGTCAAATAAAAATGTTAATAGATAAGTTTGTTTTTAATTTAAAAAATTGTAACTTAGATTTTTTTTTCCATAAAGTCTAGCCTTCCCTCAAATATTTGCAATAAGTATAGGAATAGATCACAAGCTTGGTTCTACCTGGCCACCTTCTCAAATTAAGTTTTTAGTTTTAAATTACACATGCTACTATGCCATTCATAACCAGTGGCTGCTTACAAGGTTACAATCATGTTTGAATATTTTCTCCAAACCCAAATTATCTTAATATAAGCAACACAAAACTTTATGTAAATGTGAGGTTTATGAACATTGTGATAATTCATTTCAACTTACTCTTTTTTCCGACGACCATGAAAAAAACTGGCCCATTCAAAGCATGTTTTTTTGCTTCCAACCCAAAAAATGGAGGGAATACCAACTATGAGTGCCATCAGGTATTTCATCAGAAAGAGAATTAGATCAGGATGACTCATTTGAGTAACCTATAAGAAGAGAAGAAAACTGCCTTAAATATAGAAAAAGAATTTACTATCAAATAAAGGCAATTATAGAGTATTTAAATGAAATACACAGAGTAAAATAATTCTACAAATTTAATGTTTTTATTTATAATATTCTACACTTAATACAGTACAAAACCCCATGTGAAACTTATACAACAGAAGTATGGCTTAAATAGTGTTCCCACCAAGTTGATAAGCTACAGGAAAATACAAATTAAAGAAACCACAGAATAGTTAAGAACTATAATTAAGAAGTAGTAGATGAAGAGACACTAAAGCAGATCACAAATAACTTTCTCATTTACAAATACAATGGCTTCTTGTTGGCTCACTTGGCGTAGTGCCTAAGGCATGTGACTCCTAACCAGAAGGCTGATGGTTCAAACCCACCAGCCACTCCTCGGAAAGAAGGTTGAACAATCTACTTCCGTAGTGATACTGCCTCAGAAACCCAAGGAGGGGTTGCTTTGAATCAGATCTGACTCGATGGCAGTTAGTTTGGTTTGGTATATGGCATCAGTTATTAACAATCATATCATACTTTACAAATTTCTCATGTCCCCTGACTTTTATAATAGTTCAATCATGATTATTCTCCTAATCAGGCATTACATTTTCATCTCTGCCTTCTATTCTACTTCTCTTTCTTCTACCCTTTTCACGCATAGCCTCCATATAAGAGCTCTTAAAGGCACTCCTCTCTTCTCTCTTGTTATTCTCTCAATTAATCACTTAGACTTAGAAGTCTCTAGTTTTATTCTTTACCTAAGGAATGAATTTCTTCTCTATGAATATATTTGGTACAGTGGTGTAAATAAAAGTACAGGGTGGCCTCTTCTAGATTCAAATAGCTTTAGCTTTTCTGCTTATGAGGCCTAGTCTTATCCTCTGAAGGCATAAAGTATAAAGCTAATATTCCAAAAGTTCTGCCAAAAAAAAAAAAGGTACAAGTTTGGGAAAGAAGAGACAAAACTCTATCAAAAGATCCAAAAGAATCAACTGAAAATCTAATAGAAATAAAGAGTTCAGTAAGTTGCATAAGATTGATATTTTAAAAATGTATTGTTTTCTTATATACTACATATGTTGTTGTTAGTTGTTATTGAGTTGATTACAACTTAAGGCAACTCCATGTGTGAAGACTAGAACCACTACATAGGGTTTTCAAGGCTGAAACCTTTTGGAAGTAGATCACTAGGCCTGTCCCCCAAGGTGCCTTTGGGTAGGTTTGAACCACCAACCTTTCAGCTAGTACTCAAGTGCTTAACTCACTGTGTCACCCAGGGACTCCTATAAAACACTAGGTAGAAAACACAATGAAAAGTATTTAATTTATAGTATCAACAAAAATTATAAAACACTTAGGAATAAACCTAACAAGAAATAAATAGAAAACTATTGAAGAACACAGAGGAAGACCACTGGAAACAGATAAATATTCCATGTTTCTACATAAGAAGATTGAATGTTTTAAAGATGTCACTTCCCAATTCTCTCCCAAATTAATCCTACGAACTTATAAGCCCCAAAAGACCAACAGGTTTTTTTCTTAGAGCTTGAAAGGTTATGATAAAAACTGTTATTTGAAATACACAGGGCAAAGATGGGATTGTTTAAAAAATACTATTGAGATGGCTGACAGTCCACTTGGAAAAAAATAACTGAGGTCTCATCTCATACAATCAACTAAATTATAGACAGATAAAAATAAGAGTATAAAAGAATGAAGAATATGTTTTAACTGGGGGAGGGAGGCAGAAGGGCTTCGTTTTTTTAAAGAGTAATGTGAAACCATGAAACCATAAAAGGCTTTGATTGCTAAAAATTTCAAACTTCTGCAGAGCAAGACACAAATAATAAAATTAATTGAGTAATGGTAAACTACAAATATTAGATGCATTCTTTATGGAAGAAAATGAAAGAGCTATTTAATATCAATAAGTAAACATAAGGAAAAGAAAACAAAAGAATTAATGAAGGTAAAAGAAACAATTAAGTAAGTATAATACATAAAAATAGGAAAACTAGGACTTCCAGTAAGAAGTCCTATTCTGGTGGAATAGGCAGACAAGCCACACAGACACTCTTCAGCAAAGAAAAGAGAAACCAATTGATACAGATACAGAAGCTAAACCTGGAGCCCTGACCTTTGAAAGGAAGGATACAAATGTGGATTAAACACCAACTAGAAGAACCTGAATGAAAACAGTGAATAAGGAGACAAAAGGAGCTGTAGACTGTCAGCTATCCTGATGGCACGGACAGCCTGAGTATTTCCAAGTGGTGTAAGGTCCTGAGAATTAACCTAAAAACCAGCCCTGCTCACAAAGGGCTGCATGATGACTGCACTGGTGGCTGATGACTAAAAAGGGAAACAACAAAGAAGCAGACAAACTGAGCGTGAACTTTTGGCTGTCTGGAGGGTGCAGCCATTTTTAACATTTACAAGTGTTGGTCATTTTGAATGTTTACAAGTGGTGGCCATTTTGCATATTGAAAGTGACAGCATTCTCGTTCAGACTCCAGGGACCTAAGAATAGGCTCTGCTTGCCAAGGACAGCACAGACATATGAGAGGCTGATGACTGGAAAGAAGACAGGTGGTGAATGGTTAAGTGCTGCCAACTACCAAACAGAGGAACACAATACCCTGCTTACTCAGCTAACATCCAAACAAAACAAAGAAAAGGACAATCTTGGGTGAATCACTCCAACATACAATCACCAATTAAATATAAACACAAAAATGTCACAATGTCTTGGAGACAAAAGACCATCAAAAAAAGCAAGATAAAGCAGTAGAAACAAGGGAACAGAATACAGACCCAGAACTTAACTCTGAGGAAGAAGCAGCATTGGAAATCACTGATAAGGAATTCAAAAGAATTACATTTAGTACCTTCAAAGGACTGAGAGACAGATCAAGGAAAACACAGAGAAAACCCTAGAACAATCACAGAAGAAAATACAAAACCAAAATGACAAAATAAATCAAAATTAGAAATGATAAAAAATCCACAGATAGAAATCCAGAAGATTAATATTAAAGTTTAAGAAATAGATAACATATTGAACAGGCAAAGGTGTAGAACTGAATCAATGGAAGACAGAATTAGAGACACTGAAGACAAACACCTCAATACGTCTTTGGAAAGAGATCAATCAGAAGAAAGATCAAAACAAAATGAAGAAGGCCTAAGGTTCATGTGGGATACCATCAAAGGGAATAACTTACATGTAATTGGAATTCTAGAACAGGAAGAGACAAATAAAACCACAGAAAAAATTGTCAAAGATTTGTTGGAAGAGAATTTCCCTGGTACGAAAGATGAGAATATATCCATTCAAGAAGTCCAACAAACCCCAAACAGAAAATCACCAAACCATATCATCATCAAACTCACCAAAACTAAAGACAAAGAAAGCATTCTGAAAGCAGCATGGGAAAAATGAAATGCTATGCAAAAAGGATAACCAACAAGACTAAGCTGTGATTTCTTGGCAGAAACCATGCAGACAAGAAGGCAATGGGATGTTATATATAAAAACTTGAAAGAAAAAAAAACTTCCAATCAAGAATTAAATACCCACCAAAACTGTCCCTCAAATATGAGGGTGAAATTAGGACATTACCAAAGAAGCAGAATTTTTTTTTTTTTTTTAAAGGAATCTGTTAAAACCAGACCAAACTTATAAGAGATGCTAAAGGGAGTCCTTTGGATACAGAACCAACAGCTAACAACAATCAACCATTAACACACATGATGACATAACCTAGAAACCAACATAGTTATGGAAGGATCCAAAGTAAATAAGCTTACGAGATTGTAAACAGGGAACTACAGACATCAATTTGCAAATGAGAACAACTACAAACCAAAAAGAGGTAAAAAATTGTGCAGTTACAGAACTTCTAAATGGTGAGGAACTCAAGACAACTGCAAGATAGAACAGAGTGTTCTAAACATGGGAAGCAACTTATAAATCACAGGGTAACCTCAAAGAAAAATAATAAGCCTTCACATCAAAATAAAAAGAAGGACAAGCACAAATATTTAGCAAACACTAAAACAACTGCAACAAAAAAAGTGATAAGACAATTCATAAGCAAAACAAGCTCAGCACAGAAAATTATATGCAACAAAGAAATCAGCAACACCATAAAAAAACATAAAACAAAATGACAGAGAAAGAAATGGAACTTCCAATAAGATGGAGGAATAGGCAGACAAGTGACACAGACCCTCTTCAAAAAAGAAAAGAAAAACCAATTGACAGAGATACAAACAATAATCCTGGAACCCTGAGCTCTGAAAGGAACTATACAGAAGGGGATTAGGCACCAACTAGTGGAAAAACCTGAACAAAAGCAGTGAATACAGAGATGGTTGGAACTGCGGACTGTCAGCTACTCTGACGAGACCAACAGCCTGAATATTTCTAAGTGGTGCTGGGACCTGAGAATTGACCTAAAGATCAGTCCCAGTTACTAAGGGCTGTACGGACAACTGCTCTGGTGGCCTATGACTAGAAAACAGCAAGGAGGGAGACAACCTGAGCTGTGGACTTTCTGCTGTCCGGAGGGC
>NW_006921640.1:6279681-6285744 GCF_000298275.1 Orycteropus afer afer
AAAAAAAAAAAAAAGAAAGAAACCATAAGAGATCTACATAAATGGAAGAACATACCATGCTTATGGGCAGTAAGACTGAACATTGTGAAAATGTCAATACTACCCAAAGCAATCTATACATTCAATGAAATCCCAATCCAGATAACATTAATATTATTTAAGGATATGGAAAAACCAATCACTAATTTTATCAAAAGGAAAGAGAACTTGGATAAGCAAAGCACTATCAAAGAGGAACACAATAGGAGGTCTCACACGCCTGGATCTCAAAACCTACTATAAAGCCAACAGTAGTACGATAGACACGTAGACCAGTCAAACAGAACTGAGAACCCAGAAATAGATTCATCCACCTATGGTCAGCTGCTTTTTCACAAAGGACTGAAATCCATTAAAGGGGGAAGTGATTGTCTCTTTAACAAATGGTGCTGACAAAACTGGATATCCAGACTGGGACTCTCACACACTGCTGATGGAACTGTAAAATGATATAACCACTGTGGAAGCAGTATGGTGATTTCTTAAAAAGTTGGAATTAGAAATATCATTTGATCCAGCAATTCCATTACGAGGTATATATCTTAAAGAAGTGAGAGCCAGGACAAGAACAGACATATGCACACCCATGTTCACTGCAGCACTATTTAAAATAGCCAAAAGATGGGAACAACCTAGGTGTTCATCAACTGAGGAATGGATAACAAAACTATGGTACATACACACAATGGAATACCATGAACCACTAAAGAATAATGTAGAATCTGCAAAATACTGCATAACGTGGATGAACTTGGAGAACATTATGCTGAGTGAAGTAAGTCAATCACAGAAGTACAAATATTGTAGTTTACATTACTGTAAATGTATTTTTACATTACTGTAAAAGTCAAGTAAAGATTTATATATGGAAGGAAGCTTTCTTTGTTGGTTACCAGGGGTGGGAGGGGAGGGGAGGGAACACTGCAAAATTTTTTAAATTAAAAAAAAATAAATAAATGGAAAAACTAATTCACAAGTTGAGCTCTGGTGGCGTAGTGCCTAAGGTATTTAACTGCTAAATAGAAGGCTGGAGGTTCAAACTCCCCAGCCACTCCTCAGAAGGCAGGTTGGGCAATTTACTTCTGTAGTGATACTGCCTCAGAAACCCAAGGAGGGGTCACTATGAGTTGGATCCGACTAGACAGCAGTGAGTTTTGTTTTTTTTTAGAAGTTGATTATTAAAATAATAATAACTAATAGGCCATTTTCTAGCCTAACCAAAACAACAAAGGATAGTAGTAAATATACACACAAAAACACAGAAATTATAATAAGGAAACAACTACAAATAGAATGGAGCTATATTAACCTTAAGAGATCATTTTGCTAAGCTACATGTACATAAACTTGAAAATTAAAGGAAACAAACGATAGGAAAGCACAATTTAACAAAAATGACTCTAGAAGGGGAGCTCTGATGGCGTACTGCCTAAGGCATTTGACTGCTAACCAGAAGGCTGGCAGTTCAAACCCACCAGCCACACCTCAGAAGGAAGATTGGGAAATCTACTTCGGTAGTGATATGGCCTCAGAAACCCAAGGAGGGGTCGCTATGAGTCACATCCAACTCAACGGCAGTGAGTGAGTGGAGTGGACTCTAGAAGAGAAAATTTAAACAGATGGATTATAGAAGAAATGTTGTTGTTGTTATTATGTGCTGTCGAGTCAGACCCAACTCATAGCAACCCCTCCTTGGGTTTCCAAGGAGTTATCACTATGGAAGTAGATTGCCCAACCTTCCTTCCAAGGAGTGGCTGGTGGGTTTGGACCATCAGCCTTCTGGTTAGCAGTCAAGTGCCTTAGGCACTATGTTACCAGAGCTCCCCATAGAAGAAATAAAGAAGTAAAAAAAAAAAAAAAGAAAGAAAAGAGAGAGAGAGAGAGCTACCAGAGCACAAGATTTAGACGGTTACATGGAAATGTTCTAATAAACCTTTAAAGAACAAATAATTCCAAACTGACAAAGAATACAGAAAAAGAAGAAAACCTTTCAAATTCTTTATGTAAAGCAAGCATAAAACTGGGATTAAATTTGAACGAAGACTGCATAAACTATCTCATTAATGAATTTTTATTGAAATAGAATCAAACAGCACACTTAAAAAATATGTCATGACCAAATGTAGGAATGCAAGGATGGTTTAATATCAGTAAATATATTTGTAAATTAAACAAAGCACTAAATCAAAGGAAAAATTATGATCATCTCCAAGGATGCTGAAAAGACATTTGAAAAAATTGAGTATCTGTTCTTAAAATTATAATAAAATACAAATAGATAATGAATAGTTCCTTAAAGTGAAAACAAATCTATCTCAACTCAAAAGTTAGTATCATGGTTAATGTGAAAACACTAGAAATCATTAGAAATATTTCCCTTAATATCAGGAATATAAGAAGGGGATCTACCACCAATACTTTTAATTAACTTTGTTTCCAAAATTCCAGACTGCAATTAGACAAGAGAAAGAAATGAAAAGGGTAAAAGAGAAAGGAAGAGGTAAAATTATCATTATTTCTAAATAATGTTAATTTTATATCTGGAAGAGGCTATGCAAATAAAATAAAACTATGGTAAATAATAAGCAATATGGCTAGGTACAAAATTAAAATTCAGAAATAACTTTCATATAAATAAATAATATAATTTTTTAATATATATATACACACACACACACATACACACACACACAAGTAGATATAAGAAAGGGAAGTCTTTACCATAGTAGCAGAAGAGAAAAACATCTAAGAATAAATTTAGTAAGAAAAATTAGTCATCTAAGGGAGTTCTGGTGACATAATGGCTAAGGCATTTGCGAACCAGAAGGCTGGCAGTTCAAACCCACCAGCCACTCCTCAGGAGGAAGACTGGGCAATCTACTTCCATAGTAATGTTGCTGTTGTTATGTGCCATCGAGTTGGATCCGACTCATAGCGACCCCTCCTTGGGTTTCTGAGGCATATCACTATGGAAGTAGATTGCCCCATTTTCCTTCTGAGGAGTGGCTAGTGGATTTGAACCTCCAGCCTTCTGGTTAGCAGTCAAGTGACTTAGGCACTATGCTACCAGAGCTCCCACTCTAGTAATACTACCTCAGAAACCCAAGGAGAGGTCGCTATGAGTTGGATCTGACTTGATGGCAGTGAGTTTAGTTTTTGGTTATATGAAGAAAACTTTAAAACACTCCTCTTAAAAGCCAGCCTCGGCTAAAAAGAATCACTACCATAAAAATGCAAATTCTTCTTGTTTTAATAATTAAAGCTAACACAATTCTAAAAATAATACCAATACATTATGTGAGGCTTAGACAAGCTAATTCTAAAATTCATATGGAAAAATAAACAAGAATAACCAGGAAAATCATGAAAGAGAAGTGAGATATATCATTAAACTACTATAGTTAAAGCTATGTAACATGGGACATAGATGTTGCTGTTGTTACGTGCCATCCAGTCAGACCCAACTCATAGCGACCCCTCCTTGGGTTTCCAAGGTGGTATTACTATGGAAGTAGATTGCCCAACCTTACTTCTTAGGAGTGGCTGGTGGGTTTGAACCACCAGCCTCTGGTTAGCAGTCAAATGCCTTAGGGACTATGCTACCAGAGCTCCTGGGACACAGATAGACATATTTAATATTTAATATATGTGGTATTTAAAACCACTGGAGAAAAGATAGATTATTCAATAAATGGATTTTAGATAGGCATCGAGAAAAAAAATATAGCCGAAGCCGTATCACTCCTCATACCAAAATGAATTCTTAGTGGATCAAAAATTCAAATATAAAAATTAAGCAAGCAACAACAAAGAAACCATAAAGTTCTTAATGAAAGCTTTTGTGCTCCCAGGGTAAAGAATGATTTTATAACTGTGACACAAAATCTAGAAACCATAAAAGACTTATAAATCTGACAACATAAAATTCTAACATTTCTTCATGGTTACAACCTTCATGAAAACAGTCAAGAGACAATAAAAAAACCTGTCAGATAACTGTTGCAAATTATATGGTAGATAAAGAGCCCGATTCCATTTATAGATAAACAACTCCTGCAAATAAGTAAAAGTCCACAACCTAAAGAAAAATGGGCAAATGATATAGACAGTTTACACGAAAAGAAATAAATATGGCTCTTAAACATGGCATTCAGCCTTACTCAGTTCAAAATAAATTAATATTGTGTGATAGAAAAAAAATTATGTGATGATTCTACTTTTTAATCCATAAGATATTTAAGATCCAAAAGCCTTGCAGTATATCAGTAAATGTGATGATAAATAGACACTGTCATATATTGGTAGTGGGAATGTAAATTCATGCAGCCTATATAAAAGACAATTTGGTAACATCTATAAAAATTATAATAATTGACAGCATTTCACTTTTAGACATTTATGTTATAGAAGGGAGACCTTTTCCCATATACTTCAGTTGTTTTTGGGTTTTAAACCATGTCTCTATGTTACATATTTAAAATTTCTAATAAAAAAAACGCAAATATGAATATTAAGTGCTGAGGGGAATATGGTGAAAACACCCTCATTGTGGGGGGGGGGGATATAAATTGGTATAATGTTTCTGGTATTTAATCTTGTAATATTTATCAAAAAATTAAGTGTGCACACTGATTGATGCAGCAATTCTACTTGAAGAACATCTTAAAAGAAATAATAGGTCATTATTATAATTATACAGGATTATTTATATATACCATAGTACAACTGAATAATAACCAGCCACTCAAAAGTGATAATGTAAAGTTACAAAAGGAAGACACAGATAATATTGGGCTGGTAAATGATTGAGGGGAAGCCCTGATTTGTAGCTTTTGCCAATTGTTATGGTATAAACACACCAAACCACAAAACAAAACCCACTGCCATCGAGTTGATTCTGACTCATAATGACCCCCACTGGGTTTCCAAGGCTGTAAATCTTTATGGAATTAGATTGTCTCACCATCTTCTGGCGGAGGAGCTGGTGGGTTTGGACTGACAACTTTTTGGTTAGCAGCCAAATGGCTTACCCACTATGCCACTCAAAAATCCAAACTCACTGCTGTCGAGTTGCATCTGACTCATAGCAACCTCTCCTTGGGTTTCTGAAGTGGTATCACTATAGAAGTAGATCACCCAGTCTTCCTTCTGAGGAGTGGCTGGTGGGTTTGAACCGCCAGCCTTCTGGTTACCAGTCAAATGTCTTAGGCACTATGCCACTAGAGCTCTGTAAATACACCAGTCGTGGCCATTTTCAACCTACTAGTGAAACAAGGGGAGCTCTGGTAGCATAGTGGCTAAGACACTTGCCTGCTAACCAGACAGCTGGCGGTTCAAACCCACCAGCCACTCCTCGGAAGGAAGGTTGGGCAATCCTACTTCCGTAGTGATACTGCCTCGGAAACCCAAGGAGGGGTCGCTATGAGTCAGGGCCGACTCGACGGCACATAACAACAACAACAGTGAAACAAGACTGCAAGGCTGTGGAGATGCACACAACAATCTCTCATGAGCCTGATGTGCAAGTCTGATTCAGCAACCACTGGTCTTGTTATATGCTGTCAAGTCAGCTCCATCTCATAGCAACCCCATGTACAACAGAATGAAAGAATCATGCGTCAGCCTCATAATTTTGCTATACTTGAGGCCATCGTTGCAGCCACTGTGTCAATCCATCTTGCTGAGGGTCTTCCCCTTTTTTGCTGGCCCTCTACTTTATCAAGCACGATATCCTCCTCCAGAGAATGGTCCAGTCTAATAACATAACCAAAGTAGGTGAGACCAAGTCTGGCAATTCTTGCTTCCATGCATTCTGGCTGCACTTGGTCCAGGACAGATGTGTTTGTTCTGCTCATAGTCCATGATATTTTCAGTATTCTTCAACAATATCACAATTCAAAACATCAACTCTTCTTCTGTCTTCTTTATTCATTGTCCAGCTTTCACATGCATATGTTGTTGTTGTTGTTGTTATGTGCCGTCGAGTCGGCCCTGACTCATAGCGACCCCTCCTTGGGTTTCCGA
>NW_006921640.1:6287639-6298238 GCF_000298275.1 Orycteropus afer afer
AAAACATTTTTTTACATGCACCTTAATCCCCAAAGTGACAACTTTCCTCTTCAAAACTTTAAAGACATCTTTTGCAATAGACTTGCCCAGCACAATATGATATCTGATTTCTTCACTGCTGCTTCCAAGAGTATTGACTACGGAGCCAAGTAATATGAAATCTTTGACAATATCAATCTTATCTCCATTTATCATGATGCTACTTATTGGTCCAGTTGTCAGGATTTTCATCTTCTTTATATTGAGGTGTAATCCATAATGAAGACAGTAGTCTTTAATCTTTATCAGTAAGTGCTTCAAGTCATCTTCACTTTCAGCAAGCAAGATTGTGTCAGCCATGTTGTTTTTCATAGAGCCCAGCTTATCAGATTATTTGCTCAGCATACAGACTGAATATGTATGGTGAAAGGATAGAACCCTGATGCACACCCTTTCTGATTTAAAACCATGGAGTGTTCCTCTGTTCTGTTTGAACAACAGCCTCCTGGTCTATGTACAGGTTCCTCATGAGCACAATTAAGTGTTCTGGAATTCCTATTCTTTGTAATGTTAGCCATAATTTTTATAATCTATGTAGTCAAATGCTTTTGCATAGTCAATAAAACACAAGTAAACGTCTTTCTGGTATTCTTTGCTTGCAGCCAAGTTCCATCTGACAAAAACAATGATATCCCTTGTTCCACATCCTCTTCTGAATCCAAATTGCATTTCTGGCAGTTCCACGTGAATATAACACTGCAACCATTTTTGAATAAGCGTCAGCCAAATTTTACTTGTGTGTGATATTAAGATATTATTTGATAATTTCCACATTCTATGAGATCATCTAGGAGCTCTGGTAGCATATTGACTAAAGCACTTGACTGCTAACCAGAAGGCTGGTGGTTCAAACCCACCAGCCGCTCCTCGGAAGGAAGGTTGGGCAATCTACTTCCGTAGTGATACTGCCTCGGAAACTCAAGGAGGGGTCGCTATGAGTCGGGTCTGACTCGATGGCAAATAACAACAACAACATGTTCTTTGGAATAGGTACAAATATAGATCTCTTCCAGTCAGCTGGCCAGGTAGCTGTCTTCCAAATTACATGGCATAGATAAGTGCCTCCAGTGTGGCATCTGTTTGTTGAAACATCTAAGTGGGTATTCCATCAATTGCTGGAGCCTTGTTTTTCACCAGTTACTTCAGTGCTGCTTGAACTTCTTCCTTCAGTACCATTGGTTCTTGATCATATGCCACCTCCTGAAATAGATGAACGTCCACCAATTCTTCTTGATACAATGACTCTGTGTATTCCTTCCATCTTCTTTTGAAGCTTCCTGCATCATTCAATATTTTGCTCATAGAATCTATCAATATTGCAAGTCGAGGTTTGCATTTTTCCTTCACTTTTTATTTTCTAACTCCAGCTCTTTGCACATCTCATTATAATAACTGACTTTGTATTCTCGAGTTGCTTGTTGAAATCTTCTGTTCAGCTCTTATCATTAGCGGCAATCACTAGGTATAGACTAAAATGTCATATGATACCAATTATGTATCAAAATTTTATATATGGTATCCATAACATGTTGTTTATAAATATGTTGTTGTTAGGTGCTGTTGAGTCATCTCCAACTCATAGCAACCCTATGCACTGCAGAAGGAAACAATGCCCAGTCAGTCCTGTTCCAGCCCCATGATCCTTGCTATACTTGAGCCCACCGGTGCAGCCACTGTGTCAATACATCTCGTTGAGGGCCTTCCCTTCTTTCGTGGACCCTCCACCTTGCCAAGCATGACATCCTTCTCCAGTGAATGATCCCTCTGACAACATGACCAAAGTATGTGAGACGAAGTCTAGCCATTCTCACTTCCAAGGAGCAGTCCAGCTGCACTTACTCCAGGGCAGATCTATTAGTTCTTTTAGCAGTCCATGGTACTTTCAGCATTCTTAGCCAGCACCATAACTCAAAAGCATCCACTCTTTTTCAGTCTTCCATATTCATTGTCCAGCTCTCACATGCATATGAGATCACTGAAAATACATGGCTTGGGTCAGGTGCACCTTAATCCTCAAGGAGACATCTTTGCTCTTCAGCACTTGAAGAGGTCCCGTGCAGCTGATTTGCCCAGTGCTATACATCCTCTGATGTCCTGACTGCTGCTTCTATTGGCATCAATTGTAGGACTAAACAATGTGAAGTCTTTGACAACTTCAATCTTTTCTCCATTTATTGTGATGATGCTTATTAGTCCAGAATGTACTTCGTACATTTCATGTTCCAATTATTAATGGATGTCTGCAGCCGTTTCTCCTCAATATGAGTTGTGCCACGTCAGCAAATGGAGATCCCGAAAACTTTACTTTATCCATATCATTAGGATTGGTTCTACTCAGATGAGGCAGCTCTTTCCCAATTGTATTTTGAGTGCCTTCCGACCTAAGGGGAGAGTGGAGAGGTTTCAGACAGCCAAGGGAGATTAACCTGTCTGTCAGTTTGTCTTACTGTGGTGGGTTGTGCATGGCTGTGAGACTTGAGGCTGTGCCACCAGTGTTTCAAAGGCCAGCAGGGTTGTACATAGGGATCAAAAAGTATAGATATAAAAATGTAAACAGTAGTTACACTGATTGGAGGGGGTATGTGCTTTACTTCTTCTGACCTCATTTTACCACAATGATACTGATTTTTTCTAATATTTTGGAATTTTTTAACTGGAGAAAACATATGTATATAATTAACATTCACAAAACATATTTAATCACAAAAATTTAAAAGTCATAATGTATTAATAGAATACTAAAAGTTCATGAGATACAATGTATGCTTGGATTGCAGTAGATACAATATTCTAAAATAAATGAATAAATGTTCTAAAAATGAATTTCTCTAAGAAATTAACAACTTTCATTGATAGTTAATATTAGTATACGAAGAATATCATATTTTTTAAAAATATGCAAATATGTTAATGATCAAACAGAAAACATGAATTTGTAAATGAATCAATGACTAGGCCATATATTTTGCATTTATATTTTTAATGACCTTCTTATGTGACTTCCTTGAATTCTTGAATCTGGCACACAACTTTTAAAATTTTATACACACACACACACACATATAGGAGCTCTGGTGGCATAGTGCCTAAGTCATTTGACTGCTAACCAGAAGGTTGGAGGTTCAAACCCAACAGCCACTCCTTGGAAGGAAGGTTGGGCAATCTACTTCTGCAGTGATAACTGTCTCGGAAAACCAAGGAGGGGTTGCTATGAGTCGGATCCAGCTCAACGGCAGTGAGTTTGGTTTTAGTTTATGTGTGTGTGTGTGTGTGTGTGTGTGTGTGTTCCATCTATCTATCTCCATTAAAACCAAACTCACCGCTCTTGAGTAGATTCTGACTCAAAGCAACCCCCACTGGGTCTCTGAGGCAGTAAATCTTTACATAAGTATACTGTCCCATCTTCCTACTGAGCAGTGGCTGGTAAGTTTGAACTGCCGACCTTTTGGTTAGCGGTCAAATGTCTTAGGCACTACACCACCAGAGCTCAATATATATATATGTGAGTTGTGATTTGGGTGAAAGTTTACAGAGCAACTTGGTTTCTCATTCAACAATTCATACACATTTTGTTTTGTGATATTCATTGCAATCCCAACAATGTAACAGTACTTCTCTTACTTCCTCCCTGTGTTCACCATTTCCTTTTGTCCTTTTTTTCCTATCCCTTCCTGCCTTCTTAGCTTCATCCTTGGGCAAATGCTGCCCTTTTGATCTCCTATGGTTGATTGTTCTAATAATAAGCACACGCCTCTCTGGTACTACTGTTCACCTTGTAAGCCTGTCTATCATTTGGCTGAAAGGTGAGCTCTGGGACTATAAGTTCAGTTCCAGGCTTGAAGGGTGTCTAAGGACCACAGTCTAGGGTGTTTCACCAGTCTCTATCAGACCAGTAAGTCTCGTCTTTTTAGGATTTTGAGTTTTGTTCCACATTTTTCTCTCACTCTATCCAGGACTCCCTATAGTGATCCCTTTCAGAGCAGTCAGCAGTGGTAGGCTCAGGATCATGGAGGCCAGGGTTATAACACATAACTTCTTAAAGCAGATTTTCATATAATAAAACAAATGCATTTAGTAGATTAAATGGGCTGGAATAAATAAAGTACTTACATGCGCTCAAAAATGTGTTCACAAAATTAGAGGCATTGTGCTATGTGAAAAGAGCATGGCCTTAGCATGAAATGCTACTGTCCTAGAAAATATTAAAGGCATTCCATATGAGAGATTCTGTGATAAAATAAAATTTGGACATTATAATACTCCCCTTGGAAATTCATATGCACATTCACATATTAAAGCTCTGAGAAGTCCTAAAGTAAAAACTGTTAATCTCTGCTTATCTCATTGTTTTCTAAGTTGATATGCACTTAAATTTCCTCATCTGAAAAATTAAGGGTTATAGTAGGCATATTATAAGGTTTACCCTTGTAGCCTAAGAGTCTACTTACCTGGAAAAACTTTTTGGGGAATTAGAGATAAGTTAGAGTCTGGTTTTTATTATGTCTAAGTTTGCTCTAAAAGTTATTTTCCTTTTCCATGATTTAAAAATCTATCCTACTAGTATGTCCATGTTACATATGACCATATACCTGTTTTGGCTTACAAAGAAAGAGAAAGTCATTATAAAATTGGGGGAAGAATGTGACAGTTAAGTAGTATGCTCTTAAATACTGCATCATAACTGCTTATAGTCAATGAATGGTGAAATGAAAATGACTGGCTAAAGAAAAAAATATTTGTAAACATAAAGAGGTGACTTAGAAAACAGACTGAAGAGGCATAAGTCCAAGAACATAAACTTTAAATTTACAAATTTTTAATTCAAAGAACTATGCAGAGAGATGTATTCAGAGTTGATCACAAAATTAGATGTATTGTGCTATATGAAAAGAACACAGGCCTGAGCAATGAGACCTTGAACAAATAACATTTTGTAAAATAAGAGCCTTGAACTTAATGACCTTTTAGGTTGCCTTCAAATCTGCAGTCTAAGTATACTCTTCTTCAGAGGTCTTACAGACACACTCCAATATCTTTGTTTTATAGAGGTGAAATCAAAAGTCAAAGTTTTATAGAGATGAATTGCTTTGCTCAAGGTCTCATAACTAATTAATTCATTCACTTAAATACTGAATGCCTACCATGTCTTGGTGCAAGAGGTACAATAGTAAATGAGTCTGAAAATTCCTTGGCCTTGTTAAGCTGACATTCTAGGGAGAGATGGAGATGAGAATGGAGTCCTTCAATAAACAAGGAAATAAATCTTGTGATTTCAGATAGTAATAAATTCTGAGAAATAAAGCAGGGTAGGGAGTAGAGTTTGTGGGTGTGATGTGGTGTGGTGAATGGGCACGTTAATTTAGGTTAAGGGTAGCCAGAAAAGACCTCTCCAAGGACATGATATTTAAGTAGTAATTTGGAGTATAGTCTAAGGTAAGGGTATTTTGAGCAGAAAGAACAGCAATAACAAGATTCCTGAGAGAACAAATATGTTGTCTTTGAAGAACAGTATCAAGAATGTGAAAGTGGCTATAGCTAAGCATGCAATGAAGTGACAGGAGATGAAGTTAAAGTAGGCAGACGGCCAAATCAAACATGCCCCTCAGGCCATGGTAAGAATATGAACTGTATGCAATGAGTAATAGGAAGCCAATGGAGGTTTTGTTCAAATAAGTAAACTGATTTCTGTTTTAAAAAGATCACTCTGGAAAATTTGGCAACAGATACTGATGACAGTTGCACAAGATGATTAATGTAATCAGTGTCACTGAACTATACATGTCAAAAATGTTTAATTGGCAAATGTTGTGTTATATATGTTTTTAACAATAACAAGAGAAAATCATTCTAGTTACTGTGCTGGAAACACAATGGAAAAGGAGCAAAGAGATGAAGTAGAAGGCTATTGTGAAAGTACAAAAGCTTGGATGAAGGTAGAGTGAAGTGTTGAGAAGTTAAGAGATTGGAGATGAGGTATGTGAGAAAGAGAGGGCTCAAGGATGACTCCAAATCTGGTTCTAAGCAATCAGTGAATGAAGATACCATTTACTGATAGGGAATTCTGAAATAGGGACAAGATGTAAGAAACAGGAAAAAAAACCTCAACAAAATTAATTAAAAGATAATTAAAGCTGAAAAAATAAGAGTTTTATTTCAGACACCTTATGTTTGAAATAAGGAGCTCTGGTTGGTCAATGGTTAAGTGCTCAACTGCTAACCAGGAGGCTGGTGGCTCAAACCTACCAAGCAGCTCTACAGGAGAAAGACCTCACAATCTACTTCCATAAAAGATAGCTGAGCAAACCCGAAGTAGTTCTCTCTGTCACACAGGGTCGCTATGAGTGAAATATCAACCCAATGGCACCCAGTAACAACAAGTTTGAAATGCCTGGTAAACGTCCAAATGGAAATGGTATGTAAACAGATATATAATTTGGAGCTCAGAAAGATTACCTACAAAAGTGATAGAAAGAGAAAAGGAGAAACTCTGACTAGGTAAAAAAACCATCTCTTAACTTATTTCCTTTAGTTTCAAACTACATTGTGCTGTCTTTCATAAATTAAAAATACCATTCACATAAATGTTTGAATTAAAGAGAAGGAGTGCTAAAAACTAAATCAGTAACAACAACCACCACAGCTTTCAGTTAGGCGAGGCAGTACAACAGAGCTTTGGAGGAAAGCAGGGATGTAACATGGAATATACTGCATTATAAGGTGCTGGTTAAAGCCAAAATTTCAGGAAAAATGTCAGGACCTGACCATGGTAGGACTACAGTGAGAAAATAACTCAAGCAATACTTCTTTTGTGAACATGTCATAAGGGAAGAGTACTGGAGTCAGACAGCCAAGACACACAGGGGAAGAATGGATAAGCTTGAGTTTTTCCTTATAAATGAGAAAAGAGAAAGAGAAAGGGTAATAATGCATTATTATCTGTTTATAAATTAATCAAGGAATGAATGCAAAAAATTGAGGCAATTACTATGTAAAATAGGATAAACGTTAGTTAGGAAGGCAAAACCCACAAAATAAAATATTTAAATAAAAAGAATATAATGTTTAAAAAAAGCCCTAAATTCCTGGAGTAACATTAGATTAACCCCTGTAACTATTGCCCCGAGATATTCTTTAAACCTTAAACCAAAAATATCCACTGAAATGTTCCTAAAACCAAATAATGGTTTAGCTTAACTAGTGAAGAATGTCTGCCTTCAGCATTAAGCTCAAGTAAGAACTATCTATAAGGGATCAAATTGACAACAGCAACCTGAAATATTAGATAGGAATCTTAGGAGGCAGTGAATTTATGTTAATAGGAGAAGAACAACTAAGAAAAGGAGAGTAAGAATGGTTGCACAACTCAAAGAATGTAATCAGTGTCACTAAACGGTACATGTAGAAACAAACTGGTGAATGATTTGCTGCATATATTCTCAATAACAAAACAAAATAAAAAGACAATGTTATGTTGTTGTTGTTATGTGCCGTCGAGTCGGCCCTGACTCATAGCGACCCCTCCTTGGGTTTCCAAGGCAGTATCA
Organism: Orycteropus afer afer; assembly: GCF_000298275.1. Lineage (NCBI taxonomy): Eukaryota > Metazoa > Chordata > Mammalia > Tubulidentata > Orycteropodidae > Orycteropus > Orycteropus afer. The sequence goes on from NW_006921640.1 coordinate 6,295,223, forward strand.
CTACGGAAGTAGGATTGCCCAACCTTCCTTCCGAGGAGTGGCTGGTGGGTTTGAACCGTCAGCCTTCTGGTTAGCAGGCAAGTGACTTAGCCACTATGCTACCAGAGCTCCCAAAAAGACAATAGGGGTGGAATAATTTGGAAAAGGATAGTGAGAATGGTAGCACAACTTGAAGAATATAATCAATGTAGAAACTGTTGATTTGGTGTATCTTTGGCTATGTATACTTTTGCCAATACATTAAAAAAAATAAAAACAAACAAAAAAATAACCAAATATCTATATTCAGTTCTATAATGAACTGAATATCTATAAATTGGGGTGAGGGGTATAAACCACTCAGTATTTTTTAGTTCCCTGTATGATTAAAATGGACAAATGAGAAACTTTATTCTCTTTCTTTATAACTGTCCTCTGACAATACTGTATTTCTACTGATATTAAATATTTTACCATAATAACTGAAAAAAAAAATCACCTGCTGTATCTGGTCTATTTACTGGGAACTGAAGGAGAATTCCAGGCAGGGAAGGGAGACATCAGCATCAACGGCAAACCCCATGTCCTAATTATTCTCCTTTTTCTACAACAGCTCTGCTAGGTATGAACATTCTACATTCACTTTCTTCTGAATAATGAGTCTCCACTAAGATCACTCTAATTTTAAACAACAGACTTGCAACATGATTTTATTCAACCAGACCCTGAAAAACATTTCCCCATATTTTGCTTTTCCTATTTAGATCTATAATCACCCAAAGACAGCTGGAACTTAAATTCTTTTCAATTATGTAGAAAACATTATTCACTGAGGTGTGTGTAGGGGGCTTGCCCCCAAAAAAGAAAGAAAAGAAAATCATTAAAAGGCATAATTAAAGTTATTGTAGTAACCTAAATTCAGTTCTTGTTTCTGAAACTGTGGCTGTGGATCACATTGGCAGAGATCTTGGCTTCTTTCTTTCCCTATAAAGTGAAATCTATATTTTACCAACAGAGATGTATTTTGCATTAGGTTTGCTTTATTATTATTATTAGATTCATTAAAAATGTTGGCTTATATCGAGCCTGTGGTTATCTAAGCTCACCAAAAAAATGAACTATTAATCAGACTCATACAGAGTCAGTCACAAAACTGATAAATTACAACAATTCTAGAATTAAGATCTTCTGACTCCAAATTTCATCCACTTTTTATTACACTTAACGCTTTATTTGCCTCTACTTTTGTTTTAAAAGGTAAACTGTTTTACCCTAACAGATATAAAGATCTATTATGATGCTATAATTATTAAGATAATGTAGCACAGGGACTGAAAGACAGATCAGCAGGAAAAGGATGGACTAGTCAATAAAAAGTACTAGCTGGATATCTTTATCTATTATATATATTTTATAAAGAGCCCTGGGGAGCAATGGTTAAGCACTCAACCGCTAAATGAAAGGTTGGTGGTTCTAATTTACCCAGCAGCTCAGCGGGAGAAAGAACTGGCAATCTGCTCCCATAAAGATTATACCTTAGAAAAAGCCTATGGGGCAGTTGTACTCTGCCACATGGGATCACTGTGAGTCAGAATCAACTCAAGAGCACCCAACAAGAAGTGTAGATATTTCTTTAAAAAGATACTACTGATTCCAGTAAGACGGCGGAATAGGCAGAAAGAGTGCACAGACCCTCTTCAACAAAGAAAAGGGGAACCAATTAACACAGATACAGAAGATAATCCTGGCCCCCTGAGCTTTGAAGGGAAGGATATAAAGTGGACTAAACTCCAGCTAGTAGAAGAATTTTCATGAAAATACCAAAAAAGGAGACATACAGAGTGGCAGTCTGGCAGCGATCCTGACGGCACAGACAGCTTGGATATTGCTGAGTGGTGGTAGGAACTAAGAATTAACCCCAAAATCAGCCCTGCTAGCCAGGGACTGCACGGAGGACTGCTCTGGTGGCTGGGGAATAAAAGGGGAAGCAGAGAAGAGGAAGGCGGGCTGAGCTGTGGACTTTTGCCTGTCCAGAGGGCAAAGACATTTTAAATGTTTACAAACAGCTTGACCATTTTGGATATTTAAAGTGACAGCATTCTCCCAGGTTCCAGGGACTTAAGAACAGGCTCCGCTTGCTGGGAACTTCAAAGACATCCCAGTTGCATGGACTACTAGAAAGGTGCGACATTCCCCTTGTTACTCTTATACCCCACACCCTCTTGATGAACAGAGGTGTGGCCATCCCTCACTCCCACCCACCTTCTAGGCTGGAAGAGATTCCATCCAAGTCTGTGTGCTCCCACAGAGCCTGGGTGCCCTGTTTAGATTTCTATTTTGTTTTTCTTTCTTTTTTTTCAGTTTGTTTTTGTCAGTTTTAAAACTACTACTATTATTATTATTACTTTTGTCCTTTTTATTATCATTCTATATTCTTCCCTTCCCAGGTTCTAGTTTTCAGCTTTGTTTTCTTTTCCCTGTTCCTGGTTCCATTTTTTTTCTTTCTTTCTTGTGGGTAACCCCATTCCTTGTTTTTCTATTTGTGTTTTTCCAATTTTTTTCTTCATTATTCTCTCTATGTTTTTCTCTTATTGCCCTCTCCCCAGATATTGTAGTGTTTTTTGTTTTGTTTTTTGTTTTTTTCCCTTTTCTCTTTTTTGGTTACTGTTCCTGTGTGATTACACGGTGTGTTTTTTTATCCATTTGTTTTACTTTTTTGATAGTTACTCAATTGTTATTTTTGTCTAATTGAGTAGGAGACAACAAAAGTACCATACAACATAACTACATGCACACCTCCTGCCGCTTCACTTACTGAGTGAGAGTCAACACCTCTTTTTCCACCAATGGGCCTATGATAAATAGCCACCAAAAAGAGCCTGACTCACCTTTAGCTGTTCTTCACAAACAGTTAACAGAGATCTAAATACAACAATGTCACAATGTCTCGGAGACAACAGACCATCACAGTCCACACAAAGAAGCAAGATAAAGTGGCAGAAACAAAGGAGCAGGATACAGACCCAGAACACATCCC
>NW_006921640.1:6300930-6303081 GCF_000298275.1 Orycteropus afer afer
ATTTCTAGAAACACACCACTTACCTAAACTAACACAGACTGATGTGGAAAAGTTGAACAGATCCATAACAAAAGAAGAAATTGAACAGGTCATCAAAAAATTACCAACAAAAAAACTCCTGGCCCGGATGGTTTCACCAGAGAATTCTACCAAACATTCAGAGAAGAACTGACACCAATCCTGCTCAAACTATTCCAAAACATAGAAAAGGATGGAATCCTCCCTAACTCATTTTATGAAGCAAGCATAAGCTTGAAGCCAAAACCAGGCAAAGTCATCACTCAAAGGAATACTACAGGCCAATAACCCTAATGAATATAGATGCAGAAATCTTCAACAAAATCCTAGCAAACAGAATCCAACAGCATATTAAAAGACTCATATACCATGACCAGGTGAGAACTATTCCAGGATGGTTAAACATTAGAAAATCAATCAATGTAATACACCACCACATCGATAGACCAAAGGAAAATAACCACATGGTCATCTCTATGAATACAGAAAAAGCATTTGATAAAATTCAACACTTTTCTGGTGTTTTGGTGAAAACTCTCAAGAACATTGGAATAAGAAGGGAAATTCCCCAATATAATTCAGGGCATAAATGAAAAGCCAATAGCCAATATTATACTTAATAAGACTGAGAGCTTTCCCCTTGAAAGTAGGAACAAGACAAGGGAGCCCTACCACTTCTACTCAATATTGTATTACAAGTTCTAGCTACAGCATTAAGACAAAAAGAAACAAAAAGTATCTAGATTAGAAAAGAAGTAAAACTATCTCTATGTGCAGATGATATGATCCTTTATATATAGAAAATCCCCAAGAATCCACAAGAAAACTTCTAGAGTTAATTGAGGAATTTACCAGAGTTGCAGGATACAAGGTGGATAAACAAAAATCAGTTGGGTCTCTATATACCAGCAATGAGAAATCTGAAAGGGAAATTAGGGAAACAATTCATTTACAAGAGCATCTAAGAGAATGTTGTTGTTGTTATGTGCCGTCGAGTCAGACCCGACTCATAGTGACCTCTCCTTGGGTTTCTGAGGTAGTATCACTATGGAAGTAGATTGCCCAACCTTCCTTCCAAGGAGTGGCTGGTGGGTTTAAACCGCCAGCCTTCTGGTTAGCAGTCAAGTGGCTTAGGCACTATGCTACCAGAGCTCTTAGGAATAAATCTAACCAGAGACATGAAGGGCTTATGCAATGAAAACTATAAAACAATGCTGAAAGAGATTAAAAAATACATGTTTCACGTTCATGGATTGGAAGATTTAATATTGTTAAGATGTCACTACAACTCAAAGCAATCTATAGATTCAGCACAATCCTGATCTAAACTCCAAAAGCCTTCTTTATATAAAAACTAATCCTCAACTTTACGTGAAATGTCAAGAGGCCGTGAAAAGCTAAAACAATGTTGAAAAAGAAGAAAAAAGTGCTCATACATCCTGATTTTAAAATACACTATACAGATACAGTACACTTGACTGCTAACCAGAAGGCTGATGGTTCAAACCCACCAGCCACTCCTCGAAAAGAAGGTTGGGCAATCTACTTCCATAGTGATACCGCCTCGGAAACCCAAGGACGGGTTGCTATGAGTCATAACAACAACAAGAACAAAAACAGATACGGTAATCAAAACAGGCAGTACTGGTGTAACAATAGACACAAAAACCAATGGAACAGAATTGCAAGTCCAGAAATAAACCTATAGTTCTCTGGTCCACTGATTTTTGACAAGGGTGCTAAGTCCATTCAATGAGGAAAGAAGAGTCTCTTCAATAAATGGTGCAGGGAAAATGGAATTTCCACATGCAAAACCATGAAACAGGAACTATGTCTGCACCATACACAAAAATAAATTAAAAATGGATTAAGGACCTACATATGCAAACTAAAGCATAAAATTCTTAGACGGACAAGCAGAGGCAACACTGTTGGGCCTAACTTTCAACAATGGATTATCTAATATAGTAACAAAGGTACAGATAGCAAAAGACAAAATATATAAACAAGACATCATAAAAATTAAAAACTTTTGTTCATCAAAGATTTTACAAAAAATGTGAAAAGGCAAGCTATTGACTGGGAGAATATCTCCAGAAACCACATGGATGACACAAATCTTTTTTTTTTTTT
>NW_006921640.1:6310836-6317818 GCF_000298275.1 Orycteropus afer afer
GGGAGTGTACCCAAGAACATGTATAGGGTTGGCAGACAACGGTCCTATAAGTTTATGTGTATGATCAGAATTCCCAGGTGTATAGTAGAGCTGACAAGAGGCAAGGTGGTAGTCACTGCTGGTCACAGCCAGCTACCCAGAGAGTCCGAGTAGTTGAACCTGTGGGCTCAGGACCCATAGTTTCAGGGGACATCAAGCTCAACTGGAATGACATACTACACAAAACACTGTTCCATCTCCTCCTTTGGTCAGTAGCGAATGGGATCTTAAAAGCTAGCAAGGTGCCATCTAGATGCAACGATGGGTCTCTCCTTGTCCAGAGCAAAGAAGAATGAAAATAACCAAAAATTCATGGATACAATCAGTCTTAGTGACTGGTACACCATCCAATCTGCAGTCTATACAACTATCAGACCAAAAGAACTAGATGGTGCCTGGCTACCACTGTCAACCAACTGGAAGAAGATCTATGTAGGAGATCCTGGATAGAGAGGGAGAACAATGTGGACAAAACTCAAAATCATTTGGAGAAAAAAAAAAGGGGGGGGGACCAGGTTTGCTGGTCTGATGGAGCTTGGTGGAACCACTGAGACTATGGTCCCTGGCTGCCCTTCAGGTCTGGAATTGAACACACATCTGTGGTTTCCAGTCAAACAGAAGACAGGCACATGAGTTGAACATTTATCTGAGGTAGATACACTCCTTGGAAAGAACAATCATTGAGAAAGAAGGGCTGCCTATGCACAGGGAGACAGCCAGGGGGTAGGAGTCCATGGAGGGATGGACACTGGGAAGAGGTAACTATGTGGAGGAAGTGGGAGGAGAGCTGTTGCATTGTGGTAAACTGTGGTCAACGTCATGAGACAAAGTATATGTAAACTACTGTATGGAAAGTGAATTTATTCTGTAAATCTTCACCCAAATCACAATTAAAAGAAAAAAAATGAGTATGTGGTCACATTTAAACCTTAGGCTCATAGGGATCTTTTTCCTATTCAATTTAAAAATAGACATATTTTAACTTGGCTTTGGTGGCATAGTGCCTAAGGCATTTAACTGCTAACCAGATGACTGGTGGTTTAAACTCACCAGCCACTTCTTGGAAGGAAGACTGGGCGATCTATTTCTGTAATAATACTGCCTCGGAAACCCAAGGAGGGTTGGTATGAGTTGGATCCGACTCAACAACGAGTTTGGTTTGGTTTTTATGAAGAAGTGACATGTGAAGTGGTAGAAAAATAAGTGAATTGTTCTAAATTTGTCCAAGTATACTTACTAAACAACTGTGAGTTTTTAGCTACAATATGATAGATATCACATTCTATAAGGTGTTTTCACTAGGTTTTTCCATATCTTCAAAAAGAATTTAAAAAGAGTAACTCATAAAACTATTATACTTTCAAAAAAAAAAAAAAAAAAACAACTGCCAGTGAGTAGATTCAACTCACAGTGACCTCTCCTTGGGTTTCCAAGGCAGTATCCGTATGGAAGTAGATTTCCCAATCTTCCTTCCAAGAAGTGGCTGGTAGGTTTGAACCACCAGCCTTCTGGTTAGCAGTCAAGTGCATCTGGCACCACCTGATTTCCAAATTTATTTTCTCCTATTAGGCTATGAATCCCTTTAGAGCAAGTGGTGTATCTTATTCATACTTCCCCAGAAACTATCAATATGCCAAAATGTTAGGAATATAATTGGTTATTGAATTAATGAATGAGTTTCGTAAAGGAAAAGGAAAATAATTTATGTTTTATGGAAGAATAGTTTCTATATTCATTTAATATTGGACCTGAGAGAAATCTTAAGACATTATTCAATCCAATCCCATCATTTTAGAGATGAAGTAATTGCAAATTAAAATATAAAACTAATCAGAAATAAAGCTAGGATTCAAACATGTCTCTCCAAATACTCTTACCAGTGTGTTTTACATAAAGGCATAAAATGATGCTGTTAAGACTACAGGAATTGGAATCAGCCAGTTCACATCCCAGTATCATCACTTACTGTATGATTTTATGTAAGTTGTATAATTATATGAGACCCAGTTTCCTCATTTGTAAAACTGATTACGATCTAACTTACTAGGCTGTAGTGAGGATTAAATGAGAAAATGTGTATAAATTACTGAGTAAAAGATCTGGCACACAGTATGAACTTAATAACTAATAATTAGAAACTACTATGATTATTACATTATGCTGCTTCTATTCCCAAAAGGTACTGCAATTATGTCTTTATACTGGCATAGCAATGCCTTCAACTATTGGAGATAAGACTTACTACAGCCTTGGAAATCTTATGGGACAATTCTACTCTACCTATACAAGATTTCTATGAGTTGGAATCGACTTGATGGCAATGGGTTTAGCTTGGTACTAGATTTAATTTTTATTTATTTATTATGGTGATATACCAGTACTAATTGTATTGAATACTGTTAATATCATTAGACAGTAGGGTAAAATGATGAGTATTAAAAAGCTGTAAGAAGAATAAAACAATGACAATTCACATGAAGCATAAAAATGTCGTATATCACCAAATGCTACTATGGAAGAACTATAAAAGGTGATATATAGAAAAAATGCTTACTGTAGACCAATGAGGTCAGTCTGCAGGCCAAATCTGCACCAGTCTGTTTTTATAATTAAAGTTTTATTAGAACACGTCCATTTGTTTAATCATTGTCTATGACTGCCTTAGCACTGCACCAGTACAGTTAAATGTAATAGAGATCACATGGCTGATAACACCTAAAATCTTTACTGTCTGGACTTTAGAGGAAAGTAATAGAAATAAAAAAGGTCAGCTGATCCCTGCTGTAGGTCATGGTAAGTACACTGAATATTTTTCCTAAAAATGTGTAAATTATTTGTATAACAGATATATCAGCAGCTACAACTTAATGAGAATTCAAACTTCAGGCTATTCTATTTAACTGAGGCCAATATAATAGGATATTTTAAAGATTTATTCAAAAGTGCCATTTGACAGCATTTTACAATCTGTAAATAACCACTGTGTGGTTCAAAATTAGAAAAGTCCCATGTGTTTTAAAACTGGAAAAGGGGTAGGAAGGGTTGTATCGTTTGTGCCTTACATTGTCAATCTGTATGCTGAACAAATCATCTGAGAAGTCAAACTATATAAAGAACGTGGCACCAAGATTGGAGGAAGGCTCATTAACAACCTCTAATAGATGACACAACCTTGCTAGATAAAAATCAAGATGACTTAAAGTACTTACTGATGAAGGTCAAAAACTACATATAGGCTTCAGTGTGGATTACACGAATGTGAAGAAAATGAAAATCCTCACAACATCATGATAAATGGGGGGAAAAAATTGAAGTTGTCAATGATTTCATTCTACTTGATTAACAATCAACATCTGTGGAAGGAGTAGTTAAAGAATCAAACTACATATTGCACAGGGCAAATCTGCTGCAAAAGACCTCTTTAAAGTTTTAAAAAGCAAAAATGTCACTTGATTAGTAAGATGTGTCTGGACCAAGCCACAGTCTTTCCAACCATCTCATATGCATGTAAGTGCTTGGCAATAAAAAAGGAAGACAGAAGGAGAATCAATGCATTTGAATTGTCGTGTTGGTGAAAAATACCGAATACACTGCGGACTGCCAGAAAAACAAACAGATCAGTCTTAGAGGTAATACAACCAGAATGTTCCTTAGAAGTGAGGATGGTGTGTCTTCAACTTGCTTACTCTGGACATGTCATCAAGAAAGACTAATCACAGAAAAGGATATGATGGTTAGTAAAGTGGATGGTCAGCAAAAATGGAAGAAAATTCTCAAACTAACACAATAGCCACACTATGTACTCAAACATACCAACGATTTTGATGGCACAGAATTCATGAATACATGGTTCAGAGTCAACTTGGCAGCACGCAACAATAACAACGCAATAGTTGCGGTAGTGTGTGTCAACTTGGCTGGGCCTGGTTGAGTGGCTGGACAGCTGAATGTAGTTATTCCCCATGGTGAGAATGGTAATTAACCCCATGGTGGAATCTAATGGAGCAGCTGAGTGGCTGCTTTAGGGATGTGGGCTACCTCCAGTATATAAGAAGCAACTTTGAGGAAGGCCTCCAGCTTATGGCACACTTGAACCCTGCATGTAGCCATGTTGTTGTTCAGCAGCCATGCTCTGCCGAACTTGGGACTTTCAATGGACTTCAATCAATGGCCTGCTGTGTTGTTTGGTAACATTGGGACTGTGCCTTTTCACTTGTTGACCTCGGGTTTGTCAGCCTCAGCAGCCAGCAGCTGTCTGAGTGTAGAAAAACCTCTAGCTTCAGTGGGCTGGGAGCAGGAGTGAGAGATGAAGCCCAAGGTTGAGAGGTTTTCACCCAGTCCCTAGAGCCTGGCACTTTGAATTTGGCCTTAAGCCTCCAAACTCTAAGAGAATAAACTCCTATTTGTTAAAGTCATCCCATTTGTGGTATATTTTCTGTTAGACCGGCACAGAGGTAACCAGAACAATAGTATGAATAGTTTTCTATGAATTTTTCAAATTATTGGAATATTTTCTTATGTAACAAGAAATTTAGAATTTTCTGCAGGGAATTAGTCACTCTCTTCTCCCATTATAGAAATTAAACAATTCTGAGGAAAAATTCAATTGGTTCTAGCACATCAAAGCCAGGATATTTACAACTTTAAAGATGAGTATGCACTACATATTTAAAAAGAAGAAATAATTCACTCTCTCTGATGTGCGAAGTATAAAACAAACCCATCACTCTCATGGTCCTTTCATGAACAATGTTTACGCCTTTTGGAACTGCCTGGTAGAGGGAAGCAGTCTTGTGAGAAAATGAAGCTAATTCATAACAAGTTAGCTTTTGATTTGACAGTAATCAGTTATTTTTGTATTTTTCTGAATCAAGACTAGATAAACAGCAGATGGATTGCCTTCTGTAACTGAAAAAATACAAATAATGTTTTTCTATTTGTTTTCCATAAAACTGAATTTTTCAGAAAGAATTATGTGAAACTGATAGTCAGCTAACCTTCTTAGACTATGGTTAACACATTTGTATTATTGAAACAAAGGTTCTAGAATCAAAATTCTCTGGGAAATAGAGTGTTTAGAAAAGAGAAAAAAAAAACAACTCAGATTAGATAGATGAAAGAAATAAAAGAAAGGGGATAATTTAGGAAGAAACATATTTTGCAAAATCAATGTTTGAAAGAAAAATAATGACATTTCAAATAAAGGATACAGGGATAATCTTTTGTCAGACCTCAAAATTACATAAGTGTATAATAACAGAAGCTAACTTTTATTGAAAGGCTACTTTGTACAAGGCATTGTGGTAAGAGCTCAAATTAGCTAATTTAGTATTTGTAACTACCCATGAATAAGTATTTCTGTATTTAACATATTATTTTCTTACATTTTACACATGGAAATCTAGACTCAGAATAGTAGCACCAGGACTTAAAATTCAGCCTGTCTGACTTTAAAAAACATGTCTTTAACCAATATGTTGTATAATACTCAAATACTTTGCTAGAAAAAATGCTTTTTCTAGAAAAATCAACAACCTTTGAGAAGTGGAACTCTTTCATATAATGCTGTAAACCTCTTAGAAGGCACTAAATGAACAGAGGGAATTACTAAAAGAAAAACAAGCATCTGGAGAATTACTGTTATTTAAATAATATGGAAGATGAAAAATTATTCTAGGAAAATACTTCACTGTTTTAATCTGTGAATTAAACACAACTCTCACTACTCAAGTACTAACTAATACTTGAATCCAGGCATTAAATATTTCTTTCTCAAGTACTACTTACTACATTTTTTAAAATGAGTGTTCTTGCCCAAAACACCCAGTATAAAGTATTTTAAAATCTAGGTAACGAATTTGTTTTTGGCAAGTACACTGCCCAGATTTTAAAATACTTTAAACCAGACCATTTTTCTTCAAATTATGGACTTACATACACGTAATTTGCATTAAACCCAATTGGTATTTTGAAACAATGTGATAAAACTATGTCAAACACTTATTTTTCAGATATTTGAAAGCTTTCAATAATATGACATATAAGTGTAAAGCAATCTTACTGATTTTTAAGGAAGCATATTCAAATTTTATTTTTTCTACATCACTTGAGGATGCTATTCCAAGGATATATATCATCGTTTAATATATTTTAAAAACTTCTCATTAGAAATTATCATCAAAGTAAATGTTCTTTTAGGTGCCTAAGGCACTTGATTGCTAACCAGAAGGCTGGTGGTCCAAACCCACCAGCCACTCCTCAGAAGGAAGGTTGGGCAATCCTACTTCCGTAGTGATACTGCCTCGGAAACCCAATGAGGGGTCGCTATGAGTCGGGGCCGACTCGATGGCATATAACAACAACAACAATGACAACAGACCTTCTTTAATTATGTATGGATATTATCTCATATAGACATTTAATGTTTCTTATGCTCAGTTAACAAGTATGTATAAGATTCCGCCAATGAAAAATTTTGAATGAAAATTCTAATATCTGAATATTAAAATGTCATAAAGTTACTTGGAGCCAAGTATGGGAAACAGAATGAGTGACCAAGCTGGTCAGTAATGGTTTTTTGTTAAATTTAAAAGAACTATTAAATACATTTTTAAAATTAGAAAATACTGGCAAAACATGAGTTAAGATTTCAATTCTAGAAGCTAGAAAAACAAACTAATCCTAAAGAAAGTAGTAGGAATGAAATAAAGGGAAGAACTGAAATAAAAATCCTCTCACAAGGTTGATCAAAGGAAAACAACAAGAAAGAGAATCTAGTGCCTAAGGCATCTGACTGCTAACCAGAAGTCTGGTGGTTCAAAACCACCAGCCACTTGTCAGAAGGAAGACTGGGCAACCTACTTCCACAGAGATACTGCCTCGGAAACCCAAGGAGGGGTTGCTCTGAATTGGAACTGACTTGAAGGCAGTGAGATTTTTTTTT
>NW_006921640.1:6317918-6323289 GCF_000298275.1 Orycteropus afer afer
TTAAACAACAAAAAGACAACTCAATCATAAAATGGGCAAAGGACTTGAAACGAGATTTCACCAAGTTTAGCTTAACTAGTAAAAAAGCTACACCTTAAGCATTAGGCTTTTTTAAGAACTATATGGGATCAAGTTGACAATAGCAACTTGACAGAACAGACAGGAACCTTACAGGGCAGTGAATTTATGTTAATGGATGACAAACAACTCAGAAAAGGAGGATTAGAATGTCTGCACAACTCAAAGAATGTAGTCAATGTCACTAAATGGTACATGTAGAAACAGCTGAATTGGTGAATGTTTTGCTGTGTATATTCTCAACAACAACAAAATAAATGAAAAAAAGAGATAATGGTGGTGGAATAATTTGCAAAAGCATAGTGAGAATGGTAGCACAACTTGAAGAATTTAATCACTGAAGTATACCTGTAGAAACTGTAGAATTGATCCACATTTTGCTGTGTGTATTCTCAACAACAAAACAAATAAAATTTAGAATAAAAAAAAATTAAACTTCTCCTCAGCAAAGGACACCATTAAAAAAGTGAAAAGTCAAACTAAATGGTATCTGAAATGCACAAAACTGAGAAAGGATTATAATCCAGAATATATGTGGATATACTTGTGTGTGTGTGTGTGTGTGTATGAACAAGCAATTCACAGAAGATAAAATCTAAATAGCTAATAATCAATAAGTTCGATATCATTAGTTATCTGGGAAATATAATTTAAAATAACTGGGAGATACTATTTGCAAAAATAAGAGTGACAAAATTTAAAAGTCTTGTAATATGAAATCATAGTGAGCATGTGGAGTGAGAAAACACCTGTAACTTTCATACAGGATTCTACACTCGTACAACCACTTAGCAGAGCAATCAGGCAACATCTAGTAAAGTTGACAATTCAAGTATCTATGATCCCACAATTCTACTTCTAAGTTAATATTCTAGAGAAATTCACATGGGTGCAAAAGAATATTCATAGCAGCATTATTTATCATAGAGGAAAACTGAGGAACAACCTAAATGTCATAAACAAACTAGATAAATAAACATGATATATTCATAAATATATAAGATAAACAAATATGATATAGTTATACACTAGAATGCTAAACTGCAGTGAAAACATATATATTACTACAGACAAACCTCACAGACATAATTATGATTTTAAAAAACAAGCTGCAGAAAAACATAAGTTTTGATGCTATAAAGTTTTAAAATACTTAAATTAATAATACTTCGTTTAGGAAAAAAATACACACAAGTAAATGTATAGAAAAATACATAAAAACAGCAAATTTTGGATAAATTTACAAGACAGACATGATCACAGAGGGGTATATATGGGGGATTTTTCATGTTTTATTAAGTGGATGGTAGACCTATTAGTGTTCAAAGTATTATTCTTTATACGTATCTGTGTCAGAAACATTTATAATACCTTTTAGAAGAATTCTGATTAAAAAAAAAAATTTATCCCAAATAACTTTTTAGTTTTTGTTGTTGTTGAAAATATACACAGCAAAACACACACCACTCAAATTTCTACATGCACAATTTAGTGATACTGATTACATTCAAGCTGTGCAAACATTCTGACTCTCTTGTTCTGAGATGTTCTTCACCCACTAACATAAACTCACTGCCTCCTTCTTATCAAATGAGCTCTGGTGGCATAGTGCTAAGGCATTTGACTGCTAACCCAGAAGGCTGGTGGTTCAAATCCACCAGCCACTTTGTGGAAGGAAGACTGGGCAATCTACTTCCATAAAGATTTACCACCTCAGAAACCCAGTGGGGTTTGCTGAGTTGGAATCAACTCAATGTCAGTGAGTTTGGTTTGGTAAGGTTCATCTAATTTTTCAAGTTACTATTGGCAATTTGATCCCATATAGATAGTTTCTAAGAGTCTAATACACAAGCCATACCTTTTTTTTTCCCCCTCTAGTTAAACTGAAATATTGTTTGGTTTTAAGGAGATTTCAGGGGATATTTTTGGTTTAATGTTTATAGATTATCTCAGAGGAATAGTTTCAAGGGTTCACCCACCATCCATGGCTCCAGAAAGTCTGGAGTCCATGAGACTTTGAAATTCTGCTCTGCGTTTTCATCCTTTGGATCAGGATCTTCTATAGAAACTTCAATCAAAATGTTCAATAATGGTAGTCAGGCAACATCCAGTTCTTCTGGTCTCATGGCAAAGGAGGGAGTTGTTCATGGAGGCCAAATTTCTGGTGGATTGATAATTTCTGACTGTACATTATTTCTGTAAACATTATATATTTATTCTGTTATTCAGCACCTCACAATTTCAGTATATTCAGTTCTTGGGATCTAAGTCTGATGTTACATCCAATGACCCTCAGTCAAAATGGCTTGTTTTCTCATGTATTTACCAAACCAAAAAAACAAACACAAGTTGGATCCGACTCATAGTAACTCCTCCTTAGGTTTCCTAGGCGGTATCACTACGGAAGTAAATTGCCAGTCTTCCTTTTGAGGAGTGGCCGCTGGGTTTGAACCACCAGCCTTCTGTTTAGCAGTCAAATGCCTTAGGCACTATACCACCAGAGCTCCTGTGTTTAGAAGACTTAAATTATGACCTGTTTGGTTGATCAACCAGTGGAAATTCTGCAGAATTTGCTTCTGCTGACTGGCAGGAGACAGAACTAATCTGCAAAGACATTATTAGCTCCTGACCCTTGTGATCTAAGCCCAACAAGGAGTCCCTGGCTCCCCTTCTCAACTGGCCCAAGGCTCCATGTCCCCCAATAGCAACCGCACTTAGCAGCTTTTCCCTCCCATTTGCGTGACAGTCTCTGCTTAATCCAGCTCTCTTTATTGTGCAGGCTCTAATTCATAATTATTTTTGTGGAATCCTAAATCATGTAATGCGATATCTCAAATAAGTGTCCTTTCCAGATTTCATTTATTGACTGTGTTAGTTCTCCTACATAGACACAGTGTCCAAAGTGGACTTTATTGTATTTTACCCTTTTCCTTTTTCTAACTTTCTGCTTTGGAACACACTTTGTATCTCTTCCTTTAGCAAACTTAGAAAATATTAATGAAACCACTGATCTTAACACAGTCTACAAAGTCACTGATAGAATATTTGTGATTTGCCAAAGGAAATAATGTGCAAGATGTCATATTTGACATGATCAGGCAGGTGGTTTAGTAAAGTAAGAAAAAAAAAGTTAAAACAGAGATTCGCAAAAAATATTTATTTTAACTTAAAACAGTTAATCATGTGGTGTAAGGTTGAGGCTTTTTCATTGACTGCAGATTTACTAATTAGTATTCTAGTTTTTTCTTTCTTACGTGCTACAGGCTAATTCATCATTCATGATTTCCAGTTTGTTTTTCTAAAGTTGAGAATTCAAATACTTATAAAGCAATCTGAGTACAAAATTGAAGATTTTTACAATCTCCTCTACTCAATATTTTATAGTTCATCTTGCCCATACTATCTTCAACAGCAATCCTTTTAAAATATGCCTTTAATCACGTCTTTCCAAAGCAATCAATTTAGTGTTCATGAACATACTACTTTCTTTTCCAGCCTGTATTTCGTTGTTCTATCTAATATTTAATTTTAATTCTGTATTACAATAACACATATTACTGTGATCTGCAGGTTTCAGAATAAACATAATTAATTCTTAACTAATATATAACTTTACTGGTTCAAACCCACCAGCCACTACTCAGAAGGAATATTGGGCAATCTACTTCTGTAGTGATACTGCCTCGGAAACCCAGGGAGGGGTCTCTATGAGTTGAGTCTGACTCAATGGCAAATAACAACAACTAGTAGGAAGTATGCAGATTACTAGAAAACAGCCTTCTAGCCAAAGCATCCAACATGTACTGGGCATCAGTTTATTTTATACAGAGCCTGAGAAGTATGCTCTAATTTAGAAACACAGCTAATCTGAAAAGTCATCAATCTGAGTATAATTGACATCTGTTTATGTCATTCTCTAGTCTCTGAAGAAGCTCAAGTCTCACTTCTTGACTTTACCTCTAAAATAAAGGCGTTCTAATATAGACCAAGAACAAAATAGAGTCCTCAGAGAAAGTAAGCCATTATACTGACAAGTAGATATTTTGTGGGAGGAAGAAAAGGACTGTAAAGAGAACTACATTGGGGCAAAAACTCTTTCTAATAATATTTTTTTTCTCCACTGCTGATATAGCTCTTCCATTGGAAAGATTATTAGGATTAGGGAGGGATATGGGAGAAAGAAGGCATGGAGAAGGGTGGCAAATGAAGGCTCAGTTGTAGGCCTCAGGGAGAAGGGCTATTATTGTCAGATTTTTACTTTTTCTAGCTATAGTTTAAGTGGTAAACTTCAGATAGGACTAAGACCAGAAGCAGACCTAGGAAAAATATATAAAGCAGAACACCTGGCCTTTCTCTTGTTCACACACGTTTCAAGAAAGCAGCTAGTCAAGCATTTGGCTTCAAACCTGCAGCCACATTCTCTTTACATCAAGCATACTACAATGTTAACATAGGAACGTGTATTTGTAAGCAACGTATTGTACTTGGTGGAATTTTAAAAACATTTATTTTAATTTTTTCTCATGGTTCCCCTTTGGGATTAAAATGCTATAATTTATTTCAGGGTAAGAATGATAAAATATTTATCTGAGAAATCATTTAAACAAATATGTGGTCACTTTTAAAACCTACTATACAGCCACAGTAGTCAAAACTGCATGGTATTGGTTTAATGACAGATACATAGACCAATGGAACAGAATTGAGAACCCAGAAATAGATCCATCGACCTATAGTCAGTTGATCTTTGACAAAGGGCTAAAATCCATTAAACGGAGAAGAGAATGTTTGTTTAATAAATGGTACTGGCAAAACTGGAGATCCATTTGCAGAAAAATGAAACAAGATCTGTACCTCATACCATACACAAAAACGACCTCCAGATGGATCAAAGACTTAAATGTGAAACCTAAAACTATAAGGTTCCTCAAGGAAAAATTAGGGGCAAATTTAGGGGCCCTAATATTTGGCATAACTAGACTATCAAGTATAACTCAAAATGCACAAACAGCAGAAGAGAAACCAGATGACTGGGACCCTCTAAAAATTAAATTTCTATCTGCTTCCAAAGACTTCTCCAAAAGAGTGAAAAGATTGGGAAAAAATATTTGGTAATGACATATCTGACTAGGGACTTATCTCTAGAATTTATAGAAAATTCCAACACCTCAATAACAAAAAGACAAACAATCCAATTAAAAAATGGGCAGAAGACATGAATAGACACTTCACCAAGTAGGATATTCAAGCGGCCAACAAACATATGAAGAAATGCTCACGATCATTAGCTATT